>NC_057745.1:6441141-6634548 GCF_004010195.1 Chiloscyllium plagiosum | reverse complement strand
CTCTCTCTCCCTTTCTCTCACTCCCCCATCCCTTCTCGTTTCTGGTCAAGTTAGTTATTGAGTTTGCGGAACAGAATGTGTCTGTCCTCTGTCTACAAGTTAGCTGATTCCAACTGATCTGCAGTAGGGATGCTTCACGTGGAGCTGGGGATTTGAAAGAATCTCTGATTTCTGTTGCTGATTTAATATTTTGTTTCCTGCTGAACCCAGACGGATTCAAGAGCAGGATTCTGCTTGTGCCCCTGGGTTCTCAGTGAAATGTAGCGAATAATTGAGAAATCAGTGCATGTAGGAGAGTAGGGAGGGGCAGACTGGCAACCAGCAAAAAGTAATAAGTTGGCTTGAATTTTATTGTTTTGAAAAATAGTGCTGCTGCTCTGAAAACGAGATGTGCCATTAATGGAATCAAGGGAACAAATTTGAAAACAGAGAGTCTCATATGACTGAGCGGAGGTGCCAGAGAGTCCTGGTTTTGCAGCCTATGCAATGTGAGGCATGTTTAATCATGTGCGAAGGGGTGGCTCTATTTTAAAAAAAACCAACAACTATTTTAATAGCATGTGGCTTATTTGAAGTTAATGATGCAACCACAGGTCGTCCGGTTTGATTAGGGGAAACTGTTTCATAAATTAAATACAGGTGGAGCAGATAGGAATGATGTTCTCAGTCTTAACATGTGTCAGAGACCGTATGGAAGATAAAGATCCCCATTTGTTCTTAGTCTATCTGCAAGCTGTTAGATACCAAATGTTTACCATTTTGGCATTTGTAAACTAGTAGGAGGTTTCCTTGAAGAGAGGGTAATTCTTTATCCACTTCTGCAGCAATCATGTTTCTATGGACTTAAAATGGACCGGTAAGTAGTCACAAATCATTCATGTGAACGTAGTCATTTTTAATTGTTTTGGGTACAGTCAATGCTGTTCAAATAAAGGGAGATGATGGGGTCATCATGATGTCACTGGACCACCAATCCAGAGGCTCTCTGGATAGCGGTTCAAACCCCACCAGGACAGATGGTGGGTTTGAAACTCCATTAATAAATTTGGGATTGCTGGTTGTAATGGTGACCCTCAGCAAATATTGATGTTAAAAGCTGTCTGGTTTATTAACGTCCATCCTTTAGGAAAGGGAATCTACTATCTTTGAGGTCTGGCCTATGTGAGAATCAATCCGTGGAGATAGCCTCTGAAATGGCCTAACAAAGCACGTAGTTAAATTTGGAGATGAGCAATAAATGCTTGCCTTGCCTTGAAAGAATAAAGAGGATGAAATGATGTGATCTTGCACTCCACTGCTCTTTGTGGGTTCAATGATGTCTCTTCAAAGAACTTGCTATGGCTCTTGCAATATGCGAATGCCCAGTTCCCCCCATTCTATTTTTCAAGCCTTCCTCTTTGATCTTTTCAGATTGTATCTTGTATCTTCATTGCTCTCCCTCTTCCCCTTCCTTATTGTCCTTCACACTCAATTCCTCCTCCTCGTTTTAAAAAAAAATCTCTGCAGTGACTTTCTGCTGGAGGAGGTCAAAGAAAATGCTAGTTTATTGCTGCAATCAAAGTATCTTCAGTGGACCAAAGCTCTCCAGCACGGGGGCATTTTGAAGCCTCTGCCTTTAGTTCAACTGCTTCCTGTATCTTTTAATGTGAAGTGACTTTCTTGCACCTGCTGGAAGTGTGGGTTGATGATGGAATGTCATGGCCAATGAGGTGCTTGGTACCAACAGTCTGTATCCTTTAGGTAAGAAAGGATATTCGCTAATGTCCTTTAGGGAAGGAAACTGCCACCTTACCTGGTCTGTCCTACATGTGACTCCAGATTCACAGCAATGTGGTTGAATCTTTACTGCTCCCATGGCAATTAAGGATAGGCAATAAGTGCAGGTCTAGCCAGTGACGCTCTCATTCGGTGAATGAATTTTTAAAAAAACAGACTTCAGAAAGGAAAATGTCACTCTGAATCAGGAGTGTGATTTGGAATGAAATTGAGCACAGAAAAAGAAAGAAGGAGAAAGAAAGAGAAAGAAGGCAGTGAGATTAGAAGAGGAGAAAGAAAGAACAAAGCAGAAAGGTGAAGAAAAAGTTCATTTCATTTTACCATTTCTAAAAATCTCCAGCACAGTGGGCCAGAGGGATTGACCATTGTTGAATGAACAATGATGGAGTCATTAAAGGTTTTGTGTGCCATAATTATGTGATCTAACAGCTTGCTGAAAGTTTAATGTACAACTCATTTGCAAAACCAGCCAGTTCTTCGAGGGAGGTTGTGTTTGAGATCTGGTTAGTGAGAAATATATCGAAACGTTAGCTTTGTTTCTGTGTCCACATGTTTTGTTAAAGTAAGTGGAAAGTTATGACTAACTTTATTTGCACATCCTACTATCACTATGGAACTCATGGATTTTATACAGTGCATAGTGGGTGAATGGCCATTATTTGCCTTTAAGATGCATGAGGGGGCATGTGATTGGGTTGGGGAGGCATATGGTTGGTATGGATAGTTTTTGGGGAGTGTATGCAGGAATTATGAGTTAGGATAGAATGCTTTTCTTCTTCATGACCGCACTGAGGTGGGCTATTAACTCAGTCACCCTCAGTATCCAGCAGTCCCAGTGGATACATCTGGTCTTTTATACTGTGATATTATAAACTTCACACCTTTAATAACTGTTCATAGCTTGAAAAAAATCAACAAAGATAAACCGTTACTCACAAAGAGATCAGCAAGGACTCTGACTGGAATAAATTATTCAGGGATTAAAACAAACTTCTACAGGATTTGAAAGCAATTAGTAATGTCTGGAAGAGGGAGTTGAAGCTACGTAAATAAAACTGTATGGACATCTGCTTGATAACCGGCTGCTTTTTGTCACAAGGGCAACTGATGGCCTTGTAGAAGAATTTAAGGAGTTAATAACAGGAAAGCTGTGTCTTCAGTGAAATAACTCAAAGGCTGGTATCCCATCGTGAAGTCATCCTTTATTTATCCATAAAGAGTCCTTGACACTGATCCAGCTCCCTCAGAGCCAGCTCTGAGTGAACAGAACCTCTGACACTCATGTTTATATCCGTCAGCCAGGGGTCCCTGATTGGGGCTATTACCTGGTCCAATCAGGGAGCTCTTATTCTATGAGGTCCCCTGCCTGACCTCATTTCAATCACTGCAATCAGACAGGCAGCTAACACTGAATCTAACAAGGAACAAAGGAGTTACTTCAGATAAGGAAGCAAGCTGCAGACTCAAGGCCTCTAGAAGAGAAATCAGTATTTTTGGATGAAAGAATCTAAAAATCATCAATATTGTGATACCATAGACCTGAAGGATGAACGTCTGTATACGAATTCAACTACAGAATCCTTTGTTGACAGAACTTCAAAGAACAAGACTGTACACGGATCAAACCCTGGGCACTTCCAGATGCAAACACTGTTGATTGGAATTGTAGCTAAATTCCACTGTCAATCGAGCAACAGCCCATTTGTGAGGTTTAACTTCCTTACTTAAGGAGTCTTATTTTAGTTGCTACATGCAAGATAGTTTAAATCATTGTTTTAGTACTTGATTTTCTCTGCGATTTCTTAATAATTGACCAAATTAAAGATAATGGTGGTGATTTACCCACAGCATTGCCAACTCAGATGACCCGACTACGACCTGCACCCATCTGCCCCAAATCAATAGCCCTATCAGTTGGTAGCAATGTGCGGCACGGTGGCACAGTGGTTAGCACTGCTGCCTCACAGCGCCAGAGACCCGGGTTCAACTCCCGCCTCAGGCGACTCTCTGTGTGGAGTTTGCACATTCTCCCCGTGGCTGCGTGGGTTTCCTCCGGGTGCTCTGGTTTCCTCCCACAATCCAAAAATGTGCAGGTTAGGTGAATTGACCATGCTAAATTGCCCCGTAGTGTTAGGTGAAGGGGTAAACGTAGGAGTATGGGTCTGGGTGGTATATGGTTCGGCGGGTCGGTGTGGACTAGTTGGGCTGAAGGGCCTGTTTCCACACTGTAAGTAATCTAATCTAATCTATCTTCCCTGGCTCTTTCTCCCAAGGCAAGCAGGGAATTTTCCCAGCTCCGGCTGCAGGCTGCAAGTATGAACCCTTTCTCTCATCATGGGTCGATCCTGATCAGCTGAGGGTTTTCAGTGTTTTATTTGAAATTTTGTGCTTTGCAAAAGAGAATTGATTCTCAAGCAAGTGGTGGATGTTAATTCCACAGCTCATGGTATATCATTCTGCTAGACCAGAGTTGAAAAGGGTGGCGCTGGAAAAGCACAGCAGGTCAGGCAGCAATTGGGCGTCACAGTGGCTCAGGGGTTAGCGCTGCTGCCTCACAGCGCCAGGGACCCGGGTTCAATTCCCGCCTTGGGCGACTGTCTGTGTGGAGTTTGCATGTTCTCTCCGCGTCTGTGTGGGTTTTCTCCGGGTGCTCTGGTTTCCTCCCACAATCCAAAAGATGTGCAGATCAGATGTATTGGCCATGCTAAATTGCCTGTAGTGCTAGGTGTATTAGTCAGGAGTAAATATAGGGCAGGGAATGGGTCCGGGTGGGTTATACTCTTCAGAGAGGCGGTTGGGCCGAAGAGCCTGTTTCCATACTGTAGGGTATCTAATCTCATCCTGACCAGAGGGCCTGATGAAGGGTTTATGCCTGAAAAATAGACTCTGCTCGGATGCTGCCTGACCTGCTGTGCTTTTCCAGAGCTACCCTTTTTGACTCTGACTCTCCAGCTCTGCAATCCTCACTTTCTTCCATCCTGGTGGACCAGGCAAACACCAGGACTTGATTTTTTCTGGGTTCTGACAATCCATAGTTCATAGAATCATTGAATCTGTACAGTGTGGAAGCAGACCACTCAGCCCATCAAGTTCACACCAACTCTCCAAACAGTATCCCACTCAGACCCACCCCCTTACCTTATCCTTGTAACCCCACATTTTCCATGGCTAATCCATCCAGCCTGGACATCCCTGGACACTATGGGGCAATTTAGCATGGCCAATCCACCTAACCTGCACACCTTTGGACTATGGGAGGAAATCAAAGCACCCAAAGGAACCTCAAGCTGTCCCAGGGAAAATGTGCAAACTCCACACAGTCATCGAAAAGTGGAATCAAATTCTGGTCCCTGGCACTGTGAGGCAGCAGTGCCAATCACTGAGACACTGTGCCATTATTTATTGTCCCTCTTCAGCCTCTGCAAAATATGGTTCTGTTGCCTTGATAGCCTTTCCTCTTGACCCAGTCACAAATAAATAATGATAGGACCTGTGCTGCTTACGTTGTCTATTAGAGGATACTTGCAGCAAAAAAGCACTGTTTTCTTTGGCTCAGGATATTTGTGTCAGTGTCCATATACCACACAATCTCCTGCCACACTTCATCTCAACCCTTCATTGCACCTTCCTCTTCATACATTTACCCAGCTTCCTCTTAAATGCTTCTGTACTGTTTTCCTTAACAACTAGTAAAGTTCCACATTGGACCCTCTCTCTGTCTAAAGTATTGTGTCATGAATTTTATTTTGTATTTATTGGTGATTAACCTTTTTATCAATATTCTGTAGTTTCTATGTCAATCTCATCAAACCTTTTCAAACGCTCTTAAGACTTCTCGGTCTTCTCTGCTCTAGAGAAAATCATTTTCAGTTTCTTTTACTGCTCCTGAAAGGTAAACGTCTCCGATCTGGTATAATTTTAGCCAGTCTTTTTGTTTTAAACACTCTCCAATTCCTCCATTGCCTTTTTTTAGCATGATATGGAGACCTGTTCAAAACATGGCCAATCTTGGTTCTGTACACGTTGAATGTAAGTTTGTGGAACTCCAGTTGCTTTGTTGTGCTTTTTTTCAGATGGCACCATTAACCTGTGTCATGACCTTTACTGGTTCTGCAACTCCCAGCAATCCCTCTGCTCCATTTTCCCCCAGTTCAGCTTTCCAAGGTTATGAGTTTCTTTTATTTTTCCACCAGATTATACCACCTCACACTTATTTCCCCACACTAGAGTTCATTTGATGGAGCACTGTCCGGTTATTGTAAACAACACTTTGGTTGGCCCAAACTATTAGTTTTCATTTTGGCAGCCTGTGCTAAAGAGCCAAGAGCAGATGTAATATTCCACTGTGTAATACAGTGAAAGACCCTCATAAAAGTCAACAGATTTACTTTCCTGTTGCATCAAGTTTGATTTAAAGCTTTAATTTATGTTATTTATTTGCAATAATTAGTCCTTTAGCACAAAGCCTGTGTACTCTGCACCATGTGTAATTAACGTCCAGGGGTAAACCAGGCCTCTCACATTTACGGCATTGTGCCTTGTTGCTGCTGAATGAAGTAGCTTTTACAACTGGATGCGTTAATGGGAGGAAAAGGAAGTGAAGAGAAAGAGAGTGTTTTATCCCAGGGAGACGGAGAGGCACAGACGCAGGAAACAGCTATGTGGCAGTGTGCGTAAAGCCCAGCTGATCTGAATGAGACCATTGACTGGTGTGCAATCCATAAGCTTACACAGAGTCACTTTGTCCAGCTACCTTGAAGGAAAAGAGGAGGAGGGGAAGAAAACAGCAGCTTGCTATTTTCATTTGACAAACTACTTGGAAAATATTCCGTCAGTTTTTTTTCCCTTCTGACAATTGCCTTTTTTTTTCCTGTGTGTGGCTTCCCTTGTGTTTGATTTTTGAAAGGAGGGCGTTTATCCAACGGTTTCAGCTGCAAGGGTTTCTTCCTGCAGTTCAGAAGCAATTCAAAGGAAATCAGCAACACACGCACACACGTGTGTGCGAGTTTTGGTACCTCTTGGTTCCTATGTTCCATAAAGTGCAGTCTGGAGTCCATGCTGTGGAATTTGACTCCTTTTGCATTTCCCTGACAAAATGTATGAAAGGCACAAAAGGCGATACAGCCTATCAGGGATCTCGAAACATGCCAGGAGTGTTGATGTTGTGCTGCTCAAGGTATGTTGTTTTTAACTACAAAAATTTAGAAAGCTTGTTGACTTGTCAGTAAGGTTTTATTGCACTCTATTCGTAATTTTAAGGATTGGGATGATCTTGAAGCTCAGCCTGGGAGTTCGGTTCGGCTTGAATTTTTTACTGTTTTTGGATTTGGCTCCTTTCCTGGTAGATTTGATGGAAAACAGTAAAGCTAAGTGACTTCACGCTCCGTTTTTGTCTGCATACAACTTCCCACAACAAGAGTGCAGACACCTTGATGGATGTGCAGCGGGGGAGCCCTGGGATGATGATATTACTGAACTTTAGCTCACAGCAGCTACCCTGAATATTAAACAGGCTAAATTAAGTAATAGTCTCAGGACAGCGAATGGGATTTTGTCTCTTGTACCTGTTCCAGCAGCTTGCTTACCCTCCCATGATTGAAAGTCAAATTTGGTCAGCAATTGATTCACCTGGAAGATGATGACCATGCCCAAATTTAATCTCACAAATTGTTCGTGTTTTGTGTTTGTTTTGTTTGCAGGGTTGCATGGTTCTTGTCAAAGATTCATTTGTGCAATACAGTCCTTGTCCATAAACTGATTGCTGATTCCCATTCTCTCAAAAAACACCAAGCTGTGTTTTTTTCACTCTCTTGCTAATGTTAAAATAGTGGCTGATATAAATATACAGCAAGTACACCAACTTCTTCATCACCAAGAGAGACTTGCACTTGTATCGTCCCCGATTGACCACCTCAAAGCACTTCGCAAAGGCTGAATTTCTTTGAAACAATGTAGTTATCTAGGCAGATGCCGCAGCCACTTTAAGAGTAAGAATCCCGCGAAAGAGTGATAAGATTAATTTTAGTTTGTTTTCTTTGTCTTTTTCTGGTGGGTTCTTGGCGAAAGGAGGAAAGTTGGCCTGAGGTCCACATGAACTCTCTGCTGTTCAAATAGTGCCAGAATTTCAATTATTTCAATTAAACATCCCAGCCCAACAAAGAGTGAATGTAGCCCTCGTTATTTCAATTTTATGTTTCTAAAAGTTAAGAAAGAAGGGTTGATAATATCCCAACTGTAAGAGTGATGTATAATTATCTTTGAAACAGTATATTTTATCTGGAATGCATGACTTAATAGACAGAGCAACTGGAGAGCTGGACAATAGCCAGAGTGCGTTATTAAATTATGACTGAGTTCAAAGTAAATTTGAATTCAGAATTTTGAACCGTTTTTAATGTATCCTTCCTGAGTCCTGTTTCGAGGAGGGCATGGTCACGGAACAGTTGCAGCAGGGCACACTGGCAGAACCTCATCTATGTGCCCAGCCTGCCCACATCGTTCACGTTCTGGAAGGTGGCAGGCTCCTAGTAACTGCTGTAAACATTGATGCCTTGTTGCAAATTCCAGTCCTTGCCCTTTCCCTTCCCCTCCCATGCACTCACTCACTGTCTTCCCCCCCCTCTCTTTGTCTCAGTAAAAATTTCACTGTACTCATGTGAGTACGTGTGACAATAAAGCTAAATCTCATTCCCTGTCTTCCCCTGTCTCTGTGTGTTCTAACTTCTAATAGTGGCAGCTACCCAAATAAAATATATATGGTTTGCATCCAACCTTAAGAAGGTATAATATAACCGGATGCTGCTAGTTCAGCAGTTACAGAATTTTTGGAACTCTCAAAGAGAAATCCATTGCCCTGCCATGACGCCCAGTGAGATTGACCTGACAGTCACCACCAATATTCCCCTATTATTTTCTTGCTGAGGGCAGACGTCCAATGTCTGTGGCTTCCAGAAGCCATGCATCTGCAAGGTCAGTCAGTGCATGCGGATCTTCCCAGCTTTGGGAGAATGTTGGTCACCATACCTCAGATGTGGGCCATTGTAGTCACCTGAGCCAATGGTGAAATTGAACCAATCCTGTTGGTGTCACTCTGCATCACAAACCAGCCATCCAGCCAACTGAATTGTATGACTTCCTGTAATGCTGCATAGTTTCCAAACTTTGGTTCAACCTGGCGATCAAATCACTCCCTTAATTTCTTCTCATGGACATTTTTAGGAGTGCAGTTTGTTTGAACTGCATTGGACATTTGGAAGATCAACACAACAGATAATCATCCGCACAGTCTCCAACGGGATGACTGACCAGTTAGTGTATTCCTGGTACCAGTTAAAGTAAAAATGTCAGCCAACACACCAGGGTATAAATCCCACAAAGCTCTCACACCAAAGCTTGCCAATTAAACTGAAGAGTGACTGATCTCCCTGGCCTCAGGTTATTGCAAAGGAAAGTATGAAACTTCCCGTTATAAACATAGAGGCTTGCCAAATAAAATCTTGGTTTCAGAAATGGAAAGTTGGAATGAGTAGATATTCAGCAGAAAATCCTGGGAATCTACAGCACATCAGCATCTAAAAAGGGAAAGACTGGCTCACATTTGAGGCTACAATCTCCCCCACACAAAAAGGCTGCAGCCCAAAAGGTCTCTTGCTGCTATTTTCAGTTTTATTTTGCTTCATCTGAATGCGCAGGGAGATGAGAAAATGCTTTCCATTTCAGCATCTGTTTACCACTTCCGCAAGAAGCCATCAACTTTAATGCAGGGCTCCTTGATGACATGCTCAATCAACGCCTGCCTTGATGTCAGGGGCAGTCACTCTCACCTCACCCTTCATGGGTTATTGTAACAAAAATAGATGATTGAAGAATAGTCCTTGGTGTTCACAGAACAATGCAGTCCCAGCTAGCTATTATTAGTTACTGGGTTACAGTGGACTCTGTGAGATGTCAGGAAATGAACAGACAGATGTTTTCATATCTTTGCATACATTTCTGTTTCAGCTGTGAGGACAGATTGCTAGCCCATTCAGAGAGGCAGCACGGTGAGGGGGTTTCTGAAGAATTTGAATTCACGTTAGGCTCTCTGACCCAGTCTTTTACAGTGATCTTGTTCCTCCTGGTTCCTTGCTCATGGCTCTCATGGCACCCTTTTGAGGATGGATTGAGGGTGATCAGGAATTGCCATCTTGAGCAGAGTCGTCTTTGTGCATTCAGTGATACAGATGCACGGGATGCACCGTGGGTGGCACGGTGGCACAGTGGTTAGCACTGTTGCCTCACAGCGCCAGAGACCCGGGTTCAATTCCCGCCTCAGGCGACTGACTGTGTGGAGTTTGCATATTCTCCCTGTGTCTGCGTGGGTTTCCTCCGGGTGCTCCGGTTTCCTCCCACAATCCAAAAAATGTGCAGGTTAGGCAAATTGGCCATGCTAAATTGCCAGTAGTGTTAGGTGTAGGGTAATGGGTCTGAGTGGGTTACGCTTCGGCGGGTCGGTGTGGACTTGTTGGGCCGAGGGGCCTGTTTCCACACTGTAAGTAATCTAATCTAGATCAGAGGCTGGGAGTTCTTTGGAGAGTACCTTGCCATTTTGGTTGGCCAAAAGTCTTTAGATAATCTGAAAGGCACCATTCAGGAGTGTGATGCAAGACTCTCCACTTGCCTGCAGCTCCCATAAACGTCAATGACACCATGATCCATCTCAGCCTCCAGAGGTCCTCAACTTCACATTGTATAGGTGTTCTTCTTCCTCTTTTTGCAGTTCTGGTGTACTGCAGCATGTTGTGGCCCTTTTGAATAATGTATTCGCCAAAAACGGATACCCGCGCAATTTCATCAACAGATGCCTAAGGGAAAGACAAAAGAACAAGGACATGCCACAACCCAAAGGACTAGCCACACTACCATACATCAAGAGCATTTCCAAACTGACAGCCAGACTACTGCGACCACTAGGACTCATAACAGCACACAAACCAACCGCCACTCTCAGACAACAACTCACCAGGACGAAGGACCTGATACCCAGCATGAGCAAAACCAATGTAGTGTACAAAATCCCATACAAGGACTGCACAAAATACTACATAGGACTAACAGGAAGACAGCTAATTATCCGCATCCATGAACACCAACTAGCCACGAAACGAAACGACACGACCAGCTATCCTTAGTAGCCACACATGCAGATGACAAACAACGTGAGTTTGACTGGGACAACACTACGATTATAGGACAAGCCAAACAGAGAACAGCCAGGGAATTCCTAGAGGCATGGCACTCATCCACAGATTCAATCAATAAGCACATCGACCTGGACCCAATATACCGACCACTGCAACGGACAGGTGGGACTGACAACCGGAAGCGGCAGAGACAAACCACTATAAATTCCGGAGGAAACATCATAGAAGTGCTTCACCGGAAGCTCCCAAGCACTGAGGATGTCACTTGGATAGGGGACGAAACGTCTGCAACACAAATTCCCAGCTCGGTGAACAGAACAACAACAACGAGCACCCGAGCTACAAATCTTCTCTCAAACTTTGGACTCCCCAAAGCCTCTACCATCTAGAAAGCATGAGTAAGGAGTTTGTTGGAATACTCCCCATTCATCTGAACAAGTGCGGCTCCAGCAATACTCAAGAAGCTTGGTCAAAAGAGTCCACATGATTGGTATCACATCTACAAACATCCACTCCCTCCATCATTGAAGTTCAGTATCAGGAGTGTGTACTATCTAGAAGATGTACTGCAGAAATTCACCAGGGCTCCTTAAGCAGCACCTTCCAAACCCGTGACCACAATGCCATGGAAGGACAAGGGCAGCAGATACATGGGGACACCACCACTTGCAAGTTCCTCTCTAAACCACTCACCACCCTGGTTTGGAAATATATCTCCAATGTCACTGGGTCAAAATCCTGGAAATCCCTCCCTAAGGGCATTGTTGGTCAACCTACAGCACATGGACTTCAGCGGTTCAAGAATGCAGCTCACCACCACCATTCCCTGTAAGCCACACAGCTGCTTGGATGCTCTGCACACATTGATTGATGTGCTTATGAATGGCTTATTCTTGGAATCACTGCTGCACATAGACCTTGGAGATCCACATGGCAGCAAAAAGGGTCACAGGGTACTTTGCTCACCACCAGCTTCACAAGGGCATCTGGGGATGGGTAATGAATGCTTGTCCAACGTGCGCATCTCGCATTCCACAAAGGGATAAATTCACGGACAAAGCCCGTTTGATCAGTTACCCTTCACACCTGTCTCCATGCACATCCAGCTGCGAACATGTTTCTTGAATAAAATACCATTAAATAGAGCAGATATTTCAGGTTACATCTGTACAAACACTGGTCAGGTGCAGCTTATACTGAATAAAGGCCACTCTGTCACTGACTGGGTTTGTTTAAGAGAAAGTTCTCAGGCACTAATTTATTCATTATACTGTCAATCAGAATCATTCCCTTTATGTACAGCAATGCTTAAACACTGGTTTTGAGTTTGGAACAAAGATGTTTCAGTGTTCAGACCCAAGGGCTTCCAGTGAGTTTTTATGAACATGATTCTATGACTTCACAGAGTCCCTACAGTGTGGAAGGAGGCCATTTGGCCCATTTGAGCCTGCACCGAACCTCCAAAGATTATCCCCCCTCCCCCAAACCTATTCTTGTAACCCCACATTTCCTGTGGCTAATCCCACATAGACCACATATCCCTGAACAATATGGACAATTTATCCCAGCCAATCCACCCTAACTTGCACATCTTTGGGCAAACGCTAGTGCATTAGTGTCATTGATATGCAACCATAAAGAATGGTTTGTGCAATGAGTAGCTGACACTGCCTTACAAAGCTTGAGTATGGAGAATACAAGGAGCACACCTCACTGAAAAGCTGAATAATGTCTTGTGCAAAGTTACTGAAGATTGATTTCATCTGCGCTGGCACGCAGCAGTGATTTAACAAATAGGATTTGAAACCGAACCACAAAGATGTTAAAAGTAATTGTGAGATCCAATTTGCTGGGTTTTTTTCACAAGATGGGATGGAGTGTGGGACTTAAGGAGCTTTTGCTGTTAGTATGTGAAGCTTTGGTTGACCACTCCTGCAACGCTGTATTTTAGTGGTTTTGCCTTAGAGTGCAATGAATATCAACTTGACTGGTTCCTGGGTGAGAGGGCTATCATGTGAAGAGTGATTCTGTACAATGGGGTGGCACAGTGGCTCAGTAGTTAGCACTGCTGTCTCATAGTGCCAGGGACCTGGGTTCAATTACAGCCTCTGTCGGCTGTCTGTGTGGAGTTTGCACATTCTCCCCGTGTCTGCGTGGATTTCCTCCAGGTGCTTTGGTTTCCTCCCACAGTCCACAGATGTGCAGGTCAGGGTGGATTGGCCATGCTAAATTGCCCATAGTGTCCAGTGATGCACAGGATAGGTGGATTAGCCATGGGAGATGCAGGGTTACAGAGATCGGGTAAGGCAGTGCATCTCGGTGGGATGCTCTTCAGATGGACAGTGTAGACTTAATTGGCCGAATGGCCTGCTTCCACATTGTAGGGATTCAATGATTCTATTCTATGATTCTACTCCTGAGTTTGTACAGAAACATAGGAAACAGCAGGAAGAACAGGCCCAATGGCCTTTTTGGGTGTGCTCCGACATTCAATATGATCATGGCTGATCATCCAACTCAGTCCAGTGTTCTTGCTTTCTCCCCATACCCTTTGATCCCCTTTAACCCTAAGACCTATATCTAACTCCTTCTTGAAAACATTCAATGCTTTGGCCTCAAACACTTTGTGGCAGAGAATTCCACAGGCTGGGAATTGAATGTTAAAGTCGGAAGCTGGCATTAGAGGATCAGCCCCATCTTCTTGAGTCACAGATGACTTTGAGTGACCATCTGACCTGCCCTGACTCTTATTCCATTATGTTCTTATGTTTTGAAGTTTACAGAATCCTCCAATTTTAATGGTTTTCTCAAAAGTGGGCCCTCACCAGGGCATTGTTTCAGATCTGCTAACAGTACCCTTGTACTTTGGCAAAGTGAGGACCAACCGTGAGTGTTGCCAGTTAATTGGTCATTGAGGACACCACCACAGCTGGTACTGCCCAGCGAAGATTACTGCATAACCTACAGAGGGGAACATCGCCACCTTCCCTGTGTCACTGAGGCTGCCAGCCATACCCTGGCTCCTTATAGTTACCAAAATACTTCCAAGTAAACTTTTTGAAAGGAAGGAGGTTTAACTGAAAGAATCTTTATTCAGTTAGCATAAACAATGCAAGTTTTGTCAAGTGACGGGGTTGTAAGGAGCTTGTTTTGTTGAGGCCCTAACAGTATCCTGTAGCAACCATTTAACTGAAGGAACTCCACAAATGGCATCTATTGACTGCAAGGAAAACCTCTTGCATTTCGTGAACTATAGTCAAAGCCAAACAGGAAACTTGTTTCCAATTACTCCAAAATTGGTTACCTTATTTGGGGAGCCTGTTCTGCTATTTTTTCCATTATGTCTTGAATTGTCTCACAATGTCGTTTTTACTATTTTAAAAGCGTGAGAGTTCCCTCTGTTCCCGTCTCCACATCCAGATATTAAACATAAACTTGGCTTAAAGCAGTTGTCCTCCTGCTTCTTGAGGCTAAACCTCCGTTCTCACTGCAGACGTGAACATTCAATCTGCGCTGATCCTTGCCTATGGTGCTGAGGGAGTGTTGAACTGCCAAAGGTGTCCTTTTTAATGACAAAAGACATTAAACTAAAGCCCTGTTTATCTTTTCTATTTAATTAAATAATACAGTTTACAAATAAACAATTAATATTAACAGCTGTATACAGAGAAACAGCATTTTACAGAGGATGGGGCAGCAAACCCAGGCACCAAACCCCACCGTTCAACAGTTTTCAGGGAAATGATGACAAACCTCCAATCCCTGTTTGTTTTCTCATGGTTCAAGCAATAATTAAATACAGCAAAACACAATGAAATTTGATTTCCAGTTTGCCTGTGTTCTTTTCTATGAAACATTCTGAGTAGAAGTTAAAGCATTGAGAATATAATTCTTGTTACCTTGATTGATTCATAGGATGTCAGTATCACTGACAAATGTTTGTTGCCCATTCCTAATTGCCTTTAAATGTAGATGCTGATGGGCCATGTATGGCCATTTTACAAGGTGCTCAGGGTGCCACCCACATTGCTATGGGTCTGAAGTCACATGTAGGCCTGACCAGATAATGAAGTCAGATTTCTGTTTCCTTCAAACATTTATGAGGCAAATGGGTGTTACTGCAAATAATGGTTTTGTGATTACTTTATTCACTTGTCGGATATGGACATTATTGTCTGGGCCACTATTTATTGCTTGTCCCTAGTTACTCTGGAGAAGGTGGTGGTGAGCTGCCTTTTTGAACTGCTGCTGTCCATGTACTGTGGGTTGGCCCACAATACTGTTAGGGAAGGAGTTTCAAGATTTTGACCCAACAGCACCTGAAGGAACGGCAATATATTTATAAGTTAAGATGGTGAGTCGTTCTGAAAGGAACTTACAGATGGTGGTGTTCCCATGTATCTGCTGCCTATGAAGCAATAGAGATTTTCTACAGAGTGTCTTATAGATGGTGCAGACTGAGCATCGGTGGTGAAGAGAGTAGAGGTTTGAGAGTACGGTGCCAGTCAAGCGGGCTGCTTTGTTCTGGATGGTGTCAAGCTGTTTAAGTATTGTTAGAGCTACACCCATCCAGCCAAGTGAGGATCTGACTTGTGCCTTGTAGATGGTAGACACATTCTGGGGAGTCAGGAGGTATGTTATTCACTGCAGTATTTCTAGTTTCTGACCTGCTCTTGTAGCCCAGTATTTATATTGACAAGTCCTGTTCTATTTTTGGTCAGTGTTGCTGATAATGGGGGATAATAACATCATTGAATGTCAAGGATCGATAGTTAGATGCTGTCTTATTGGAGATGGTCATTGCCTGGCATTTTTGTGGCACAAATGTTCCTTGCCACTTGTAGAATATTAACCCATGTCTTGCTGCATTTGGACATGGACTTCTTCAGTTACTGAGACAAGTTTAATTTTAAATTCTAAATTTGTTGAATTGCATTTAAATTCCACCAGCTGGCATGGTGGGATTTGAAACCATGTCCCCTGGATTACTGGTCCAATGTCATGATAACGATGCCACCATCTGACATATAAAGAATTCTTTTCAAGTTATTGGCAATGGCCAAACTTTCCCTTCGCCCAGACTGTCTTATGCATGTTCTGTTCTTGAGCAGCTAGTGACCTTTATCTGAGAAACAGGAAAATAAATTTGTCTGTCAGGTCTGAAAGTATACTGTTCTTCAGTGCTCCCAGGAATGAAGGGTTGTCTTATGAGGAGTGGTTGAGGACCTGGGTCTGTGCATGATGGAGTTTAGAAGGATGAGAGGGAATCTCATTGAGATTTACAGAATACTGAGAGGCCTAGATGGAGTGGATGTAGAAACTATGTTTCCACTAAAAGAGTGACTAGGACCTTAGGGAGCAGTCTCAGACTGAGGGGATGACCCTTTCGAACTAAGTTGAAGAAGAATTTCTACACCAGAGGGGTGGTGAATGTACGGAACTTATTGCCCCAGAGAGCTGTGGAGGCCAAGTCTTTGAACGTATTAAGACAGTGGTAGATTCTTGATTGGTAAGGGGATTAAGGTTTACAGGAAGAAGACGTGAATGGAGTTGTAAAACATTTCTGCCATGATCAAATGGTGAAACAGACTCAATGGGCCAAATGGCCTAATTCTACTCCTGTATTGTATGACCTTATGCTTGGATCTGTTCATTTCAGCACTAGAATTCAGTGCCAGATGTTCAATCCCAATTCTTGCCTGAATTCCCAATCCATTCGGTAACACCTGCACCTCCCCCTTTAAGTCAAAGGAATAAAAGAACTACATGACTGTCAGACTTCCTGTCTTCTTTAATCTAGCTTTGAAGAAGGGCCAAGGCCTGTGGCAAATTCTCAACCAGGATCAGAAAGGATGGGGGCGAGATGAGAGAAACTGTAAACACGAGCAGTCAATGACATCAAGCTTGAGTCTCAGAGGCGAATTGATGATGAGAGGAAAGGGAGTTCAATGGTTCCGCAGTTTCCAAACTTCTGGAAAAGAAATTGTAGTTAGAAAGTGGTGCAAGCCCAGTGAGATTCCAGAGAGGCATGTGTATTAGATAGGTCAGTAAATTTTCAAGCTTTCTTTGGCACCTTAATCACATCGTCTGAAAATGCTACACACTCAGGAATGACATTGACTGGACTCTTCTGTATCTGCAAGTTCAGAAACTTCATGGACTGAGCCAAGAGTATAAACAGAATAGAGAGACCAGAAATGATCAGTCTGTCCATGCATTTCTTTTTCAGTCATGTAATTCAAGCAATTCTTGAACATAGCTTGACCATGGTAGTTGGAAACTAATGTCCTTCAGTCCTATATTTCGAAGCTGTGTTGACCCCTTCTAATACAGCTGCTCTGTTGTGGGTGGATTTCAACTGAGCCACTAGGAATTTTGCAATTGTGGTCCAGAAATTTGAGCTGGAGCCCAGCTTCCCAGACTGCTAAAAGAATGCGTGGTTTGGATGTCAACTGCATTAATTTGTTTACCCCCCCAAGATTGTAAAGAGCGATATTTGAAGGCAGGTACATGAAAATAAAATCTGCAATAAAAATAGATTGCATTGGCATTGAATCCTTCCCAAAAATGTACGATAGTCTTTAGCTTTCAGATGTCATTTGAGCTGACTTCAGATTTTTTCCAAAAAGGAAGTTGACTGTCAAGCTGTTTGTAATTAACATATGCAAAACTTGCTTTAGTTTAAAGACAGTCTAGTAGCTATTGGCACAAGTGCAAACTTATCAAGCACAGTGACGACTTCACGCTCCTTGCTTGCAAGTTGCTTGTTCCAAAACCATTTGGCTGCTTGAGCATTCACTTGGTTTGGTGCCCCTTGTTTATTGTTTTGTTTTATGCCCTCTCAGAGAGTGCCTCATCCTGATTGTCTTGCTTTCACCTTTACAGATTAGCCGAGAAAGCTGGGGTCCTGATCCCACGCGGGTGCAACCAAAGCAGAGTGCCAATGCAGCCGGTGAGTGAAGGGGTTTTGTTTGGTCTGACATCTTGTGCTTTGGAATCGGTTTTGTGAATGGTACCTCCATCAAAACACTAAAGAAATTGCAACAATTAATTAATGGGCCAGCATGCCAAGATATCAAAGTAAATTGAGATCTACAAAATCTTTCTAAAATTTTTCAGAAGATCAAAGTGAAATCGTCTTTGTCGACTCTGCTTCTGATTCCCAAAGCTAAACTTCACGATGCAAAGTTTGAGACTGTTAATTTCTAAAGCTAGCAATCCTATATTATTGAATGTTTAGACCAATATTTACAATTTAATGTAATTCAAAAAGCTGGTGCAATAGTTGTAGTAATTGGAACCGGGTTGATCTTATCGACTATGAGATCTTCGATTGGGGTTGTTAAACATGGCCAATTAGGGAGCCATGAGTGACAGAGATAAACGGGGGAAACCGAATCCGCTCACTTAAGGGACTGACTCTGAGCTGGCTAGCCACAGCCAACGTACTGCACACATATACATAAAAGGTGACATTGTGACGGGATACCTGCCTCTGTGCAATTATTTCCTGGGTCATGTCAGTGTTCTCCATGTCAGATGGAAAAGCTCTACAATTTATCTCCCCTTGTATTGTTCTCCACCCCATCACTACCCTGCAGTTTAAAAATGTAAAATTCAGTTTAGATGTGACTGCAGTGTGACAGCTGTAAATCAGGGAAACACAAGAACTTCTTGGAATAGCTACTGTTGCTATGATGGCAACTACTTTTAATTAAAATGCACAAAGGAGGAACAGTATTTGTTCTCTTGGACTTCTGTTCCAAGGTTACCAAATGAAAAACTTCCTGCTACTGATACCATATCTTGGTGGAAATGTTCAGTTTACACCCACGACACGGTTCAAACCCAATCATGCCGTCACTACACCATTGGCACAACTTCCATTTCTCATGCTGGCATTTTTCTCTGTGAAGATAATTGTTTGCCACCTTTTGGGGGGTGGTGGAGTGGATTTGGGCCCATGTCCAAGAAGCCTGATCTTAAAACCACTCGATCACATTTCAAATGAAATTTATTGAGAGTTAACTTTCATTCTAAGCTTGGGTTGAATCCATAATTACAGTGAACGATTGTGTTCAAACAGTGCAGTTGTTACCCTAAGGGTATCAGTCTCACCCATGGAATGATCTCATGAATAGTTACTCCACAACGTTCTGACTGTATTTTGTACTGGGTCCAATTTTTTTTAAATGCTGGTTAGAATGCGCATAACATGTCATGTGATTTCAATTCTCTTTCCATCAGCCAAGCCATGGAAAAAACTCAGTGTTATGCATCTGAATAGTTGAAGTAGATGATAATTGCTGAAATCCATCCTGCTTTTGGACTTACCTGGAAGGTGTTTTTGAACCTGCATTTGTTGCTGGTTTCGTACATTTAATGACTCGAGCAAATACCACACACCACCATTTTTGCCCAAAATTATATGTAATCACTCTTAAATACATATGTACTCTTGGTAAATTGTTATATAAACTTATTGTGGCTTCAGCATTAAAACAGCCAAACTCCCTTGACAACCATGACGATTCAGTCAAATAATTCAGTCAAGTCAGTTCAATATTCCAATGTAGTTTGTGGTTAACTGATTAAAATATTTCTGTTAGATAGTATTGTGAGTTGGAAGGGAAGGGCCAGGAGTTTGACAGCGATTAGAGAATTCAGTTTGCTCAATTAACAATAGATCCTCTGTACTGCAGAGACAGAACACTCATCTGGGACCTTACCAGCAATTTGGACTGTACAACACTTGTACAGGGACGGTTTAGGATAAGGCCTGGCTATAACAGTGAGATGCTATCACAGATTCACAAGTGAAGCTAATCAGATAACTCTGCCATGGATGAAATATGGCCAAATTCATGAGTTGAATTTTTTTTCAACATGTCGTACAGGCCTCATAATCCTTTTGCAGTTTTGCTTCCTGTACCCTCGAGTGACTGCTATTCTGGAATGATGATGGGCTATTTTTAGGGATTGGAATTGTTTCAAAATGAGCTCCAAATGTATGTTAGAATAATGTAGATATAAATATGAAATGAAGACAGGAGCAGTGAAATAATGGGTTGATCATCTCCAATTGCTCCCATCAGTATCATCCGTTACAGCCAGTTATCAGCTTAATCGCATAAATCCTAAAACACGCTTTCTAGCTTCAGCTCATATTTAGCAAAAGGCTGATACTCTGTAATTGTATAGCTTTGTTTTTCTATAAGTTGAAAGAATGTATGGAAATATTTCAATCAAGCACCTTTTTAACATACTTCTCAACTCCTCTCGATTCTGACAATTTGTGATCTGATTTAATAAGCTTGCCCCTGAATTGACATTCAATCCTATTTACGCCCAGCCACACTTAATTCTGCGTATCTCCTTTCTATTAGAAGTGATTCTGATTTGTCAAATGAGTTTACCAGGTTCGCAAGTTCATCGGTGTAGAACAATATCTCCACGGTTCCCAGACAACAAATACTATATAAATAAATATTCTCATTCTATCTGTATAAAATCACACTGACTGTCATAGATTTATTTCCCTGAGGTTATTCCAAGGTTTGTGTGGTCCAAATTGTATAAAGAAATTCCATTCTCAAAGGCTTAGAACCTCACTGTTTGAACTGGATTAGTGCCAATATTTACAGATCAGTTAAAGAAAAACTAGGTACAACGCCAGATTTACTTTTAGGACAGGGGTACCATTCAATTCCTCTAATTGGTGGCACGGTTTCTAATGCCTTTAGCTGCAGGTGAAACCAAGAGGAGAAGCGAAGATGTTTTTATGCGTTTTCCTTTTCACTTGTGTATATCCCCCCCCACTCCCCCAAGCCCTAAAGGGTTTGCCCTGTGCTGATCTACAGTCTTGTAGAAAGCAGTATTCTTCCTGTTCCTCAACCGAAATTACCTATTTTACAAGACTGCCTACATTTCAGAAGGAACTCAGTAGCTCTATAGCATTTTGGATTGTCTTCAATTTGAGAAACTTGTTACAAGAAACAGGAGAGTGATAGATACTCCCCACTTGCCCGGATGAGTGCAGCTTCAACAGCACTCAATTGGAGTTGATACCATTCAGGACAATGCTGCCTGCCTGATCAGCACCTAAAGCTTTTACACTTTTGAACACAGACTCAACACATCATTGATGTATACCATCGACAAGATCTACAACCTCTGGCAGCTCCTTGCCTCCTTCCACAGCATTTTCCAATCTCTGTCACCTAGAATGAGGAGGGCATTCTCTGCACTATCACCTGCAAGGGCCCCCTCCATATCTCTCATCATCCTGTTTTGGAAGTGTTCCTTCACTGTCACTGGCTTAAATCTTGGAACTCCTTCCCTGATGGCAGTCTGGGTGTACCTACACTACATGGACTGCAATGATTCAAGAAGGCTGCTCACCTTCTCAAAGGCAATCCTGAATGGATAACAAATTCTGTCCTAGCCAGTGATACTTCAATCCCTTGAAGGGATTAGAGTCATATAATTGTACAGCACAGAAGCCGGCCCTTCGACCCAACTTGTCCATTTCTTAATTGAACTAGTCCCATTTGCCTGCATTTGGCCCATATCCCTCAAAATCTATCTTAATCATTTGCCTGTCCAAATATTTTTTAAATGTTGTAATTGTACATGTCTCCAACACTTCTGCTGTCAACTTGTCCCATATCACACCATCCTCTGCATGAAAATATTGCCTGTCGGGTCCCCACCCCTCCCCTTAAACCTATGCTATCTAGTTTTAGACACCCGTACCCTGGAGAAAATACCTTAGCTATTCACCTTATCTATGCCACATGATTTTATAAATCTTTATAAGGTCACACCAATTAAAAAGATGAGGTCTGACTATATGAACATTTATAATATATACACTGTACTTAGTGTGTGAACATAGGCAGTATCAACGTTGATCAGGGAAGGCACCAAACCCACGCTCTTTCCAGCAGGATATTAATCAAGAGCAGAAAGCCAGGCTTATTCTCCTCCTCCTCCAGCAATGGGTTCTGTGGCTGGTTGAAACAATCCTGTTCGAACCAAGAACAGAACCCCGTGATTGAACCCAAGATCTTCTGGTCTGTTTGAGTCTAAGTGTCAAGATGCAGACACATTGTATATCTGTACACTTGAAGTATTTTCCTTATTACATGAAATATGCAGCAAAAGTTCAGTCCAATTCGTCTAACTTCATTTAACCCCAATCAGTATATACTTCTGTTCATTTCTGTAGGTTTTTCTCTAGTTTCTTCTGTGCTGTGCATCTGTGTTGTTCACCTCAACTACTTTGAGTGATCCTGCCTGAAAAATGCTGGATATTTGATTAAATCATGATTGAGCTGACTGCTGGTCTTAATGCAAGGTTTGTGAAGGTTTGTAGCTCAGGTTGAGGTTTAGGGTGTAGGTTTGCTCACTGAGCTGTAGGTTTGATATCCAGACATTCATTACCTGGCTAGGTAACATCATCAGTGGCGACCGCCAGGTGAAGCAAAGCTTTTGTCTTTTGCTTTCTATTTATATGTTTGTCCTGGATGGGGTTCCAGGGGTTTGTGGTGATGTCATTTCCTGTGCAGTTTCTGAGGGGTTGATAGATGGTATCTAGATCTATGTGTTTGTTTATGGCATCGTGGTTGGAGTGCCAGGCCTCTAGGAATTCTCTGGCATGTCTTTGCTTAGCCTGTCCCAGGATAGATGTGTTGTCCCAGTCGAAATGGTGTTTTTTTCATCCATGTGTACGGCTACGAGGGAGAGAGGGTCGTGTCTTTTTGTGGCTAACTGGTGTTCATGTATCCTGGTGGTTAACTTTCTTCCTGTTTGTCCTACGTAGTGTTTTCTGGCAGTCCTTGCATGGAATTTTGTAGATGACGTTGGTTTTGTCCATGGGTTGTATTGGGTCTTTTAAGTTTTAGTTTTTGTTTTGAGAGTGTTGGTGGGTTTGAGAGCGACTAGGATTCCGAGGGGTCCTAGCGGACCCAGATTTTTGGATATCAGGATTCATAGCAGAAGCGGTAATGCAAAGACTATAACAAATAGCTTTCGACTGTGGCGTCCAGGAATGCGAGTTTGTTGTCAGTTTCTTCCTCCTTGGTGAACTTTATGCCTGTGAGGGTGTTGTTGATGATGTTAAATGTCTCGTCTATCTTATTTCATTTTGTGATGATAAAGGTGTCATCTACGTAGCGGACCCAGATCTTTGGTTTGATGGTTGGTAGGGCTGTTTGTTCTAGTCTTTGCATTACCGCTTATGCTATGAATCCTGATAATGGAGATCCCATGGATGTGCCGTCTGGTCTTAATTCTATTTTCCAGCCTATCCTCAATAAACATTGACTCCTTTGCTGTTGGCATTGCTGTCAGCATTAGGGCTGAAGAAACACAAACAAGAGTAGGCCTTGTGGTCCCTCACACCTGCTGTGCTCTGTGTCTGGGCATTTGGTCCCCAAGCAACCTTGCTGTGATATCATGGAACTGCACATTACTGGGTCTAAATACTACATTGTGGTTGGAGTTGGAGCAGAGTAGGGTCGAAAATGCTGAAAGAAGCACATGAGGAGCTCTGGCTCTCTAGAAAACATTTCCAAAGCACATCGACATGAACACTCAAAGAAAGTAGATTAGTCATTACTAAATGTAACTATAAGTCAGAGTCTGGTACACGATGGCCATATATCATAGCATTTAGTATGAAGTTTAATGAATAGTGTTACTTTGAAAATAAGCTTGAACAAAGTTCTTGACTTTTTTCTTTCTCTTTGACCAGCCTACCTCAAATGCAAAAGCCATCATGAATCATAAAAACATACAACAAGAGATATGGCTGATCTGATCTTGGCCTCAACTCCACTTTACTGCCTATTCTCCACAAGCCTTGACTTTGTAATAATTCAAAAATCTGTCTGAATTAGCTTTGAATATAGTCAGTGACCTGACCTCATTGCTCTGTGGGGTGTTGAATGCCAAAGATCCATGACTCCCCTCCCCCTCACTGTCTCCATCTGAAATGGGTACCCCTTATTATGGAGCTATGCCCTCTCATGCTAGATTCCATCAATTGTGGGGTGGAGCATTCTCTCAGCATCTATTCTCAAACCTCCACAGAATCTTGTGTTTTCGCAGAAGACTACAACTCATTCACTTAAACTGCAGTGAGTATAGACCCAATCTGTTCAACTACTTCATGTAAGGCAGCCCTATCACCACAAGTATCAAATGAGTAAACTCTCTCTGCATTGCATCCAAAATAAATATATCCTTAGTAGCAGAAGGACACTATTACTGCACACAGATTTACCAGTGTTCTGTATGTTTGTAACACAATTACCCTATTCTTAATCTTCCATCTCTTTTGCATTAAAGACCAATAATCCATTAGCTTCCCTTATTTCTTGCTGTGCATGCGTGCTATTGATATTAACTTGCTGAAGTTTGTTTAACAATGTCGCCTAGCATAATAGGCAACACCAGAAGTAAATGTCTGTGGAGGAAAATGTTAAAACATGGAGTCAAATGATCTTAAGAGTGTCAGTGTGGCTAAGTTACTCACTGTGACCTGTGGGTAATAAAATTATATGATTGTGCAGAAGGCATTATGTGAGACTAATTGTGTGGAGTTTCATGTAATTCCCCCAATGTACTTGGAGGGGCAGAAGGAGAGTTTAGTCATGTGGGAGGTTGTGGGGTGTCCTTTTTTCTCCACCCTGACTAAATGCAGGCTAATGGGCAGCCTTCCCACCAGACTGCCAGTTTCCCCAGTAGGCAATTACTCCCTCATCAGCTCTAAAATGTTAATGACAAAAAAACTGTCCTGATTATACGTCTGTGAGATACACCGCAGATGGAGTACTGAACAGTTTTAGTCCCCTTATCGAAGGAAGCATTTACTTGCATTGGAGGCAATCCTGAGACGTTTCACTCGGTTGATCCTGGATATGAAGGGGCTGCCTTATGAGGAGAGATTGGGCCTATATTCATTGGAATATAAAAGAACAAGAAGTGACCTTCTTGAAAAATGCAAGATTCTTAGGGGAATTGGAAGGGTAGAGGTGGAGAGATTGCATCCCCTTGAGGGAGACTGTGAGACCAGAAAATATAATCTCAGAATAAGGGGTTGCTCTTTTAAGAGAGAGGTGTGAAAAAATTTCTTCTCAGAGTGCAGTGAATCTGTGAAATTCTTTACCGCAAAGGACTTTAGAGGCTGGGACTATTAGTATGTTCAAGGCTGAGATCCAAATTTTTAATCAGTAAGGGATTCAAGGGTCATGGGAACAGACAGGAAAGTTGAGTTGAGGATTATCAGATCAACCATGATCTCAGTGAATGGTGGGTCAGACTTGATAGGCTGAATGGCCTGGTTCTGCTCCCATGTTTTATGAAAGCCAATCAATTTAAGGCTCCGTTATGTCCAATGTTTTTGACTGCATTGCAGAGAAAGATGGAAGTACAGGAAAATACTAATGGTTGAAGTTATAAAATTCATTTTCTAGGAAAATTCTGGTCATGCATTCTATGGAAAATGTATTTTCACTACATTTGGAGCATCTGCCAGCAATGGCAGTGAAATATAATGAGCACTTGCCGTTGCATTTACTTTTCCACATACTTGGTTATATTCCAAAGCATTTGATGAGGTTGATCAATAACGTCACTCAAGTTGCCATTTGCGGTGAAATGTTTTTCTTTACCCTTCTTGAGTCATAGGGCATCAATGACTGGGATACTTAATTTTGTTTCTTGTTTTAAAATATGACGTGGTCCAGGAAATCGGGAATGCAAATCCTGTCTAACTGGCAGTGACATCATTCTAGTTAAGGGAATGGATAGCAAGTTTATAACAATTCACTTCCTTTCAAGTGTGCTTTGTGCCAACTTTTGATAACGTTTTGTCGGAGTTTAATGAAAAATATTTAATTTTTGCAAGAAGAAGAGTTTTTGAGTTCATTTTAAGTATTTTGTAGTTCTAGGGAGATAATAATCATTATGGTTTTCAATAGGTTCAATCTTCCTTTCATTACCTGTACTCTATCCCAATTTACAACTGTACTGAACCCTTCCACATTCAGTTCAGAGAGTATGCTCCCCATCTATTTCCCTGCAATGTTCCTTAACAAACTCTCTATTCAACCCTGAGTGAGTATAAGTTTGAAGTTTCCTGCTGTCCTATTTTCATACTTGTGCTCTTCTTCCATCTGCCTCAGTGCTTGCACCTTCACAACAGCTAATAGTTGCAGTCTTCCCTTTTACTGTTTTTGTTCATGGGATGTGGGCATGGCTAGCTAGTCTAGCATTTATTGCTGCCAATCCCTGATTGCCCAGAGAGCAGTTAAGGTACTGCTGCATTGCTATGGGTTTGGGGTCACACATGGACCAGGTCAAGTAGGAATAGCAGGTTTCCTATCCCAAAGGGCATTAGTAAACCAGCTGAGTTTTTAATTAACAATTTTCAGTAGTTACATGGTCACCATTAAGCTTGATTTTTAATTTCTGATATTTTTTCCCTCGTTGAATTCAAAATTCACCAACTATCTTGATGGGAATCCAGTCCATGTAGTCAGAAAAGTACCCTTGAGTTTGGAATTAATAGTCCAGTGACACTATCACTACATCACTGCCTCCCCTCAAGGGCAAACTTGTTGAAGCTCTCCCTGAGGTAAAACAGATCTCAACTCCCAGCTGTGCTTACATCTTCATAACCTCTCTTTAATGCCTGCAAGTCACTCCACTGTTTCTGCCATCTTACTTCTCCTCTTCATCCCCTGTACCTCCCTTCAGTACCAATCAGATTGAAATTTTGTAATTTAAGCTGATTCGTATAAGAGGTAATCACTATTTAACGCTTAGTGCCTTAAACCACCATAGAGAGAGAGGATGTGGGTATGCGTAGCAGTGATAGGAGTAGGAGTTCCCAGAAAGGAGACTATTGACCCGTAAGCAACTCTGACCCAAAAGACCCATTCCATTTGCATTTCCTCCAGGTCTGTGCAGGAGCAAAGATATCTCTCAGTTTATTTTTATACAGTTATTTCCTCCCTGGCACAGCTTTGGCCCTTCAAATAAAACCCACACTGGAAATGTATTTAATTTGAATGCTTGTTTAGTGGTAAGGCTCCCTGCTGCAAGCCAGCGAATTCCAATGCAGGTAGGGAATGCCATAGTTCTGAGGCACTGGGAGGGCATAAGTTCAAATAGGAGGCACTGTATCAAGCGTTAACTTCGACACAGTGAAAATGCAGGTGAGGGAAAGAATTTGAGAGCTGAGAGTTTTTTGTGATGCGGCGAGATGAAGCCATCTGGATGCACCTCCTGGAGTGGTGGTGGAAGCAGATTCATTGGGAATATTCAATAGGGATTCGGTAACGAGTTTTTCCAGCCCCAATGGGAAAGGGTAGCGCTAATTCAACATTTGAATCTTGTGGTTCTGTTCGCCGAGCTGGGAATTTGTGTTGCAGACGTTTCATCCCCTGTCTAGGTGACATCCTCGGTGCTTGGGAGCCTCCTGTGAAGCGCTTCTGTGATGTTTCCTCCGGCATTTATAGTGATTTGTATCTGCCGCTTCCGGTTGTCAGTTCCAGCTGTCCATTGCAGTGGCCGGTATATTGGGTCCAGGTTGATGTGCTTATTGATTGAATCGGTGGATGAATGCCATGCCTCTAGGAATTCCCTGGCTGTTCTCTGTTTGGCTTGTCCCATAATAGTAGTGTTGTCCCAGTCGAACTCATGTTGCTTGTCATCTGCGTGTGTGGCTACTAAGGATAGCCACAACACACTGCAGTACACCAGAACTGCAAAAAGAGGAAGAAGAACACCTAACAATGTATTCGCCAAAAACGGACACCCGCGCAATTTCATCTACAGATGCCTAAGGAAAAGACAATGGAATGAGGACATGCCGCAACCCAAAGGACTAGCCACACTATCATACATCAAGAGCATTTCTGAACTGACAGCCAGACTACTGCGACCACTAGGACTCATAACAGCACACAAACCAACAGCCACTCTCAGACAACAACTCACCAGGACGAAGGACCTGATACCCAGCATGAGCAAAACCAATGTTGTGTACAAAATCCCATGCAAGGACTGCACAAAACACTACATAGGACTAACAGGAAGACAGCTAATGATCCGCATCCATGAACACCAACTAGCCACGAAACGACACAACCAGCTATCCTTAGTAGCCACACACGCAGATGACAAGCAACATGAGTTCGACTGGGACAACACTACTATTATAGGACAAGCCAAACAGAGAACAGCCAGGGAATTCCTAGAGGCATGGCACTCATCCACAGATTCAATCAATAAGCACATCGATCTGGACCCAATATACCGACCACTGCAGTGGACAGCTAGAACTGACAACCGGAAGCGGCAGAGACAAACCACTATAAATGCCGGAGGAAAGATCACAGAAGTACTTCACAGGAGGCTCCCAAGCACTGAGGATGTCACCTAGACGGGGACGAAACATCTACAACACAAATTCCCAGCTCGGCAAACAGAACCACAACAACGAGCACCAAAGCTACAAATCTTCTCACAAACTTTGATCAACATTTGCATGTTTCTTTCAAAGAATTGATAGTGGTAAGATGGGCAGAATGGCATCCTTTTGTGCTTTGTTTTATTAGTAGCTCAAAAGGATTCTAATGGAGAGGCCAGAAGATCATTTGGCTTGGGATGGGGTTGGCTCTGAGTGAAGTTGTACACCATGGCTTAGCCTGTCCTTGCTCTCAGACTGTTTGTACCTGTTCCTGGTGGTGTTGAACTGGGTAATTGTCCTTGTCTAATTTACTCTACCAGTAGTCTGGATGTAGCCATGGTAAAGTAATTCCAGTTCTTCACTCACAAAGTGCTGCTTTTCTCTGTCTCTCCATTGTCAGAGGTTTTTCCCCAAGTACCTTTTGTGATTACATTATCGGCCACATCACTGCCTGATTTGCCTTCATCCCTAAATCCACTCTAGTGACCGTTTTAGTATCTGTCAAAGGAAAGACAAGGCGTGAAGGAACTACCTGTTGTTAAGTGTGCCTTTTCTTGTACATTGACAAGGCTGCTGTAGCGTTAACAAAATTGAGCTGAGGCTGGAACTCGACCATGATTCCTGATACTGGATGTTATATCCTCTTTTATGTTTTTAATTGTTATGCATTAAATTTGCAGCTGATCATTTTTAAATTAGGATCAAATCTCATGAGGGTCTAGCCAAAGTATGTCAAGAGAAACTAGTTCCCATTGGCAGAGAAGCTGAAGGCATTGGTTTAAGGTGATTGGCTAAATAACCAAAAATGACATGAGTAACAAGGTATTTATGCAGTGAGTGGTTAGAATTTGGAATGCACTGCCTGAGAATATGGTGGTGGCAGATTCATTTGTGGCTCTCCAAAGGGAAATTGGATATACACTTGAAAAGAGAGAAAATTGCAGGGTGTTTAGTGAAAGGTCAGAGATGGGACTAGCTGAATTACTCTTGCAAAGGACACAATGGGCTGAATGGCTTCTTTTTCTGCACTGTGGCTAATAAATGGTTATATAGGGAAAAGAATGGCAATTAAAAGCTATAAAGATATTGAATGGACAAACCTTACTTTGTGTATTGAGTACTCCATAGAAATGAGAAGTTTTACTTTAACATGAGAAGGAAGAAATGAAGAAGACTTGCATTTATATGGCACCTTTCACAACAACATATGTCCCAGGAATGCTTCCCAGCCAATGGCATATTATTGAAATATGTCACTGTTTTAATGTAGGGAAGGTAATTGCCAAATTGCACACAGTAGGTTCTCACAAATGTCAGTGTGATGATGACCAGCTATCATTTTAGTGGTGCTGGTTGTGAGCTACATTATTGACCCAGCTGGCAGGGAGAATACCCTTGCTGTGCTTTGAAATAGTGCAATGAGATATTTTATGTCAGTCTGAGAGAGAGCAGACCGGCCTTGTTTTAACATGTCTTCTGAAGGCCGCACCTCTGATGGTGCAACACTCCCTGAATACTGCATTTGAACGTCAGCATTACGTTTTTTGTGGTGTGGAACCTGCTGTCATCAACCTTCTGGCGGGGGAATGTGCTTCCAGTGAGCCTCAGCTGACAGTACCATTTCACTGTCAAGACACAGAACATAATCCCGCGCACTTCACTTTCTCCCGTTTGTCGTAGTGTGTTCAAAACAAGATTCATTGCAGTGTTTGGGATCAAAATTTATTGTCTCTCTGAGCGTTGAGCTGTCAATCCCTTCATCTTTCTGCAATTCAAAAACTTACAGCGTATGAGTTTAGCATTGCCTAATCACCATGTTTTAATTTTCTTCATCTTTCTTCTTTCTTTTCAACCTTGGTCTTATGCCATGGACCTGACGTTTTAATTAGATTAATTCATTTGCAAATCAAAAACAAAAAGACCCTATCCAAACCATCAGGAATAAATAGATAGCAAAAGAAACATTATTCTGTCCTCCTGACTAAACCCAGTTTTATCTTTTACAGCTTTGGCACTGTTGGTGGCAAAGATCTGGCTTGGGTCCCAGACCTCCAATCGTTACATCCTCCTGTCCATCCCCACCCTATCCTGCAGAGGAGCTCAGTTTGCCTCACCTCGGGCAGTCTGCCAGTTACACATTCCCACAGCATCCAGCTCACTAGATCCTGACTCATAGGACCAGCTCTCAAGGCTTTGTGAATGTTAAAATTGGGCTATACCTGCTTAATCAAAACAGTTGTGTTTCCAGCGGCTAGAAATTTCATGGTGCCATTACCATCAATGTAAGACATAAAAGCAGCAAAGAGTATGGTTGGCTTATTGCAGTCAGGAAGTACCGTGATTTGGTGTTCCCCAATATGTGTTGCATTCTTCCTCTCCTTTCTTCCTAAACTCTGTTCCCTCCTTTACATTGAAGATGGCCACTCATCTTGGTGCATATTTCCATGATTTTTGTAATGCAACGAGATGTTGCCATCCTCTTGAACTTTTCTCAGGTGTCCACCTTGATGTAATAGTCCTAGGCTGCTTGTTGTTAGCATATTATTCAACTATATTGATGGGGTGAGTCAGTCTCTTAGAACGAAGTCTGGCATGAGTTTTAGTGGTATAACACCCGTATGCTTTCCAATGGGGGTCATTTATAAGGGCGGCTCAATAGTTAGCACTGCTGCCTCACAGCACCAGGGTCCCAAGTTCGATTCCAGCCTCAGGCAACTGTCTGTGTGGAGTTTGCACATTCTCCCCATGTCTGCGTGGGTTTCCTCCCACAGTCCAAAGATGTGCAGGTTAGGTGAATTGGCCATGCTAAATTGCCATGGTGCATTAGTCAGAGGGAAATGGGTTGGGGTTGGTTACTCTTCGGAGGGTCGGTGTGGACTGGTTGGACCGAAGGGCTTGTTTCTGCACCGTAGGGAATCTAATCTAAACCAAATCATGAGTAGGAACCCTAACAGGTTACCCTTTGCCCAAAACCATTCAGACTAGGAGGCTAATTATCATCATCTACCATTATACCTTCCACTGTGATGAGAGATTGAACAGACACTCTGACTGTTACTGGACTTTGTGCCATATTGAATCACAATTTCCACTTATGCATGCAGTGCAAATGATTTGTGCTTTGGTGATTGAAGTACTCGACCCTGAAGTCTTCAGGATTTGCATTCTGCAAGATCCTCTTGCTATATCCGTTCCTTTGCATTTCATTGATCTTATAAAGGGAAGGTTTGTTGAGAAGTAAGAAATATATGTCACATCTTCAACAGTTAACAGATTGAAGTAGAATACGACCTTATATATCAAATGAGGCACCTCCATGTTACACTTGGATTTTGTCAGGAAGATTAAGTTTGTATTATATTGCTGAATGGTAGAAGAGAGGCCTCAGTTGTGATATCCCACCCAAACACGCCATTAGACAATCAATGGTATTCCTTGTGTGGCTCACTAGATACCACAGTTCAAACAGTGAGATTTTGTTGGAATTCAGTATTTCTTAAATGAGACAATGTCTCATATTGCATATTAGGAGGACAGTGTTGGTCTGCCAATGTAAACTCTACTTTTCTGTTTGCAGTAATCAAAGTTTCTTCCTATTTGATGCAATGTTTCCACCCTATGTACTGAGTCCTGTGACCTCTTGATACTACCTCTCCCTTCGTTTATGAAGGAACTCCTTTGGGTGGAGTATTTTTTTTTGCAAGCGACAATCGATGAGTAAGCATGAAGTAAATATTCGAAAAGCAGATAGGTATGAATAAAACAAAGCTTTTTCTTTAAACATTCTGAATTGTAAAATCTGACACAGGAGCACATTTATCTTTCTATATAAGACCATAGGATATTGGAGTAGAATTAAGCCTGTCTAGTTCGCTCCACCATTAGATCGTGCTTGGTGTTTCTCAACCCCATTTTCCTACCACCTTCCCATTTCCTTTGATCCCCTTACTAATCAAGAACCTATCCATCTCTGTCTTAAATACACTCAATGACTTGGTCTCCAGAGCCTTCTACACGAATGAGTTCCACAGATTAACCACCCTCTGGCAGCAGTTCATTTTTGCCTCAATAAGATGCCTCTCTCTCCACTTTACTGTTGATTATGAGACTGGAATTGTTTTGTTCTGACTGCGATAAGGATCGTATGTGGATAAAGGGTTCATCAATACCAATCAATTCTAAAATCGGAGATTGGTGCAAAGATGGCATAATTGCTAATGATCTGTATTGTACATCCACAATTTGAAAGTTTAAATCATATGCCAGGAATTAAATGCATAATTGAAGATGCAATGTAACATGACATCAAAATCCCATCCAGCCAAATGTTAACACTGTGCAGTACCTTGTTGAGGTGCTGTAGTTTATTTTTGCTATTCGTGTATAGGATGTGAGCACATAGGCTTTTATAACCCATCCTTTATTACCTTTGAATTGAGTGACTTGCTTGGCCATTTCAGAGGGCAAATGAGAGTTAACTGTATTGCTAAGGGTCTGGAGTCACATGTAGGCCACAAGGGTTAAAGATTAGAGACAAAAAAACTGCAGATGTTGGAATCTAAAGTTGACAGGCAGGAGGCTGGAAGAACCCAGAAAGCCAGAGAGTATCAGGAGGTGGAGAAGTCAACATTTTGGGTGTAACCCTTTACGGGTAAAGATGGTAGATCTCCTTCCCTAAAGGACATTCATGAACCAGATGGGTTTTTACAATGATAAAAAAACTAATTCCAATTCCAGCATCTGCCCTGATGGGGATTTGAAGTCATATCTCCAAAACGTAATGGATTCTGGAAGATTAGTCCAGGTTACCATTACCACAACACCACTGCCTCCCCTAATGAGTTTCGTCAGATGGTTGGAGAGCCAATGAGGGAGTTGAACTGTCTACTCCAAAGAGAGAATCACAACCCTCTGAACTACATCCAATCAGACAGTTAGAAGGCCACGTAGTAGGCCTTCACCTTGACTGGGAGTGAGGAGCAGAGATCCTGCCTGGCATGAACTACTAGCCAGTCAGAAACTGACTGCTCTTGTGCTTGCCATCACATCAGTTACAGGATCACAGTGGCGCTAGAGAAAAGGGGGCAAGTGACGAAAAATGGGAGTACACAGGATGGTTACAAAGATCCATTCAGGTTTTTGAGGTCTTGATAGTATTTGTCTTGAATGTTGCAAAACCTCCATTGTTACTTAATATCAGAAAGTAGGAGATTCAAATCCCTCTCCAGAAATGTGAGCACACAAATCTAGGTTGACATTTTGGTGTAATACTTGGTGGGGTTAGTGGGGGTGGGCAGGGGGGTTGGGTGTCAGGTGTCACTTGTCAGTTAGCTCAGTTGGTTGGATGGCTAGTTTTTGATACAGTGACAGCATGGGTTCGATTCCACACTGACTGAGGTTACCATGGAGATCTGGTCTTCTCAACGTTGTCCCTCGCCTGAGGTGTGGTGACCCTTTGGTTAAATTTACCTCCAGTCATCTCTCTATAATGAGAAAGCACTGCTCCAATCTTCTGGGACTATGGTGACTTTATCTTTATCGAGTACTGAGGAAGTGCATCTTTTAAATGAGACATTAAACCAAAGACCCTTCTGCTCTCTCCTAATTTGAAAAAGAGAAGAGTTCTCTATAGTTCCAACCCAATATGCGTACTTCAATCAACATAATTTTGAAGAGAGCAAATTGTCTTACCATTATCGCATTGCTGTTTGTGCAAGTTCGCTATGTACTGTCACATTTTGTGCATAACAGCAGGGAACAATGTTCCCTCTAATTTTATCCAACCCAATGAGGATTGAACTTCATTGTGTGCACCCACTAAAAAGGGTAACATTCAAATATGCGCTACCAGTAGAAACAAAACCTGTATTTTTAAGAGCGTATGGATGATGAAGAAATAAACCCACTCAAATTCATTGACATGGCAATGTGATGATCGCATTTACTGAAATGAAAGCAGAGAGTGGGGACCAGGGGTGGTGAGTGGGAATGTCAGAGCAAGTGGGAGGCTCAGGCAATGGAAGTGACAACTGAGGGAATTCAGGGTAGGAGGCAGAGAGTGTGAACGTCAGGGAGGAATGGGGCAAGCACAAGGGGTAGGAGATCGAGCAGGACGCAAGAAAGTCAACTGCTGATTTAGCTTCGCGCTCCAGGAAATAACACAAGTGAATTTTAGCTGTTAATTCCACCTGGTTATTCACATCAAGCTTTTGGCTCTTGTCAATTAACTTATTGTCCAGAGGGAGTCCACAGGTTCTCTGGTCATTAAACAGAGCAACAGTAAACCTTATTTAACTATTGCAGTGTGTACATTCATAATAATTAAACCCGTAGCATTTGTTGTGCAGGCCACCCAACTTAGAGGGAGCATGGATGGTAATTATATTTTAGGATTAATACGTAAGCCATAGGGTGTTCTACGACATCCAGAGATCAGGTGCCAGATAAATGCAACTCTTTTCTACCTTTTTCTTTCCAGGCAGTATTCAAGCCTTAGTGTTGCAATGTTTTGCAGTAACACTGTTCCTTTAACAAGACTAACAAGTTTGAAGAGACTGTATTTAGTGTATACATAGAAATTAATCTTGATGGGGTTCAATGTTTAAGTGTTGTTATGTCAACTGCAGTTAGAGCTCTTAGTAGGGTTGCACCTGGTGATTTAATTCCTGTTTATTGCAAATTATACACTCCTTCCTGGTGTACACAAACACATTGGATAAGATAACTTTCAATTTAAGCCTGACTAAACATTTTCTGTTTTGACAAGTTTTTCGCTTGAGCTGCCTGATTCATAATTATACCACAAAAAAACCCAGAAGATGAAGCAAGCTATTACTGAGTAATGAACATGTTTGTGCTGCATTGGCCAGACCCAAGCTGGGTGGAGATCAAAATAACAAAATGAATGGCCAGTCATCCATCCCAGGAAAACTTCCACTTCTCCATCGCAGCATCCAAATGTTTCTCCTTTGTTTCAAAAGTACAAGTCCAATAGTTTGGCCTCCATTAATTGAACCAGGATTCCATTCATGTCCTGAGCACTACGAAACAAAGTATTTCCTGTTCATGTCTTTAAATTCAGATCTTTCCTGTCTTCTGCTCCTCACTAAAATTGTACAGAGAAACTAAATCTGGAATGGGATGAGAGTGATTAGAAATTCTGTCTCCTGTGGCACTACTTGGCGAGTTGGTGCATATGCTGATGTAGTGGCAAATAGACGCAAAGATCACAAAGATTAAGTTCAATTTATGACTATCAAACCACTTTACAATCAGTGATATACTTTTAGAAAATGGTTTCTGTTGTAATATGGGGAACACTGCAGGCAATTTGCATACAGAAAGCAACCGTAAGTTATAAAGCGACAAGAGCTATAGATTTACTTTAAAATGATGTTGAGTGATAAATATTAGCCAAGCCACTGGGTGTACTCTCCTGAAAATAGTGCCATTGGCCAGAGGGGCAGACAGGGTCTTGTTTCAGTGTCTCGTATACGATGGCACCACATCAGTGCAGCACCCCTGCAGGTCCTGCATTTTAGCATCATGCAAGATGTTTGCACTGCAGTGTTTGGCATGGACTTGAAACTATAATCTTCTGATTCAGAGCTAAGGATGCAATTACTGAGTCACAGCCAACTTTGTATGAAGTTATCTTTTGGTTTGTTTGAACATGAAATGAGTGACTAAAGTCCTTTTGATTCTAGAAATCTGTCGTGTGGCTTTGTTTCTTGCATCATGCCTAGGGCTTGTGTGTCTCCCTTCTGAAACAACTTTCTCTCACTTTAAGTGGAATGTGTACTTCTGTGGTCACTCAACTAGAATTTATTTTTAAAATTCCTGTTGCTTTGTATGTGCGCACTACAGAATGTAAACAGAGAATATTGGAAACAACAGGTCTATGAAGAGAGAAAAACTTGATTAATGTTGCAGATCAAGAGCCCCAAAGCAAAAACGTGTGACCCATTCAGTGTCTCCAGCATTTTATGTTTTCAGTCCTGATTTTCAGCATTGGGAGTAATTTGCTACTGTGTCTATCCTTTGATTTGTCCAAACTGAAGTCACTTCATGAAAAGTTTCATTGTAGGCTTGCATGAATGTACAAAGCTATGGCTGCCACCCATGTTATAGGATGTATAACACATAAACAGGCCATTCAGCCCCACTAGTCTCTGCTGGTATATATACTCCAGCCTCCTCCCACCATGAGATAAAACTATAAGATGAACTTTATTGTTTTATTCTATTCTTTGCTTTTGTTTATTTTCTGTGTTTTAAGATGGCACCAGAAAGTGGTGACACTAAACAACACTTTTCAATGTGTGTGTAAGAAATGCACATGACAATAAATAAATCAAATCCATTCTCCTGACATCTAACTTTCTTATCATCATCATTTTTTGTTAGGCACATCTACTGTATTTACTTCCATCGCTTTGGCAAATTCCACTCTTATTTTTGGGTAGATAGGTTTCTTCTGAAGTTGCTGTTGGTGACTATTTTAAATTAATTACTTCTTCCCTCCCAAGAATCTGTATCTATCCACTTCATTGAAAATGTGAAGACTTCTGTTTGGTCACTCTTCAGGCTGTTGTTTAAGAGAAGAGTAGTTCCTGATGAAGAGTTTTTGCCTGAAACATCGATTTTCCTGCTCCTTGGATGCTGCCTGACCTGTTGTGTTTTTCCAGCACCAATCTGATCTAACCTCTTTAAGAGAGGAGTGGCCCAGCCTGAACAAGAGTGGACAGAGAATCATAGAATCCGTGTAGTGTGAAAGCAGGCCATTCAGCCCATCAAGTCTACATTGACCCTCCATAGAGCATCCTATCCAAACCCCCCCCCCCCCATTCCTGTCCCTGTAATTCTGCATTTCTACATCTCTTGATACTATGGGCAATTTAGCATGACAAATCCACCTGCACATCTTTGGACTGTAAGAGGAATGGGAGCACCCAGAGGAAACCCACATAGACATGGAGAGAATATGCAAACTCCGGGCAGACAGTCACTCAAGGCTGGAATCAAACTCTGGTCCCTGGTATTGTGAGGCAGCTGTACTAACCACTCAGCCATCTTGCCACCATCCTTTCCTGTTGGTGCAAACCTGTTGTATAACTGCAAGCTTAGGACAGGTGGCAGTGTACACAGCAAATGGCAGAGAAAAGGGACAAGTAGAGGTGGTAATCCCCATCATCTGTGCAGAACATCTCCCCTTAAAGCAGCAATGGTGCACAAACCGACTTCAGGAAAAAAAAACCTGAAAACGATTGGTGGACCTCTCTAGTTTTCACCTCTACACAGTGAAAGAATTACTACTGGTAACTTTAAGTTGAAGCATGCTCAGGGATAGTGTCTGAAATAAGCGGGTGACTGTGACTGTGCCGACCACCCACCCTCTCTCAGTAAGGTTCAGGATGCCTTGGGGAAATGAAAACTCCATGAAAGAGTCAGCCTATTTGTGTGTGTCTCTTGCCTGTCTGTGTCTTGTGGAAGGTTGGTTGTATTGAAAACAATATTAACTCTACGTACCAGCTTCCAAAGAATAATGTTTGCCAAAATTTATCTTTTTTTACTTATTGGATCATGTACCACAAGTTATGTAAAACAGTTTCTTTTCAGTCAGTACTTAAGTAAATGGTGGCAAATGGAACATCCCCTATTCAGCTTGTGTAAACGTTTGTTCTCGCTTACATTTTTCCACTTTGAACCATATACTTTAGGGAGAAAAACCTATTATCTCTGTCTTTCACCACCTCCCACCCGCCAACAAATTTGGCTTTGGAACTGACGTTAAGTACACAATATGTGTTCTAGGAGCTTTTATGCTTTATAACATTACAGAATGTTTTTTTAATCTATTTCCAGTTGCCCTTCAGTTATTTTATGTAGTTGCAGCCACTATTTCTGAAACCCCTGAAAATGCTGTGCATTCTCATGTCTCGGGGCTATAATTTTGGGCAACAGTTATCTGTAAGGGAAAAACATCATGATGTACTTAATCAGTAAGAAATTAAGTACGATTATAAGATTCTTTTAGTGTATTAATATGCAGTTTCTTAAAAATGATTTTCTACTGAGCAATAGTTTTCGGTCAAGATTTTGCTCAGTTGTACCAATACTTAGTAACGACATTCAGAAAAATAACTATTTATATTTCTGGGTGTAGTCAGCTTTTCTGAAATATGCAGGTCACCTTTGGCTAGTTGGGAATGTACAGTGTTATGACCTTATGTTTTGAAGTGTTTGAGCAGTGAACTCACTACCAGAGACAAATTTGCCAGTTGTTGATATTATTCACAAGGGTCACACTGGACTCAAAATGATAACTCTTTTTCTCCCTCTCTAGATGTGAGTCAGTGATTTTTTTTCATTTCAGGTCTCCAGCGTCTGCACTATTCTGCTTTTTTTTCTCTCAGTACTGAAGCTGTTTTGGTGATCGGCCTCGTTCTTGTGGCTCTCATACATTTTCAATGCAATGTGACCCTTTCCTTCCTCCAGGATATATTATTCCAGCGATAGAGATTCAGAAGCAATTGGACTTGGCAATCTGTTAATTGGAGTACGGCTGAGAGTTGTACTCAGTCAAGTTAAAAGCTGTGAATCAGTGTCACGCTTCCTGTAATATACAGCTGGATAGTGTTCTTCCCTGAGGCAGTGAGAGTATTATCCAAGCAAATGGAGACACCGCCAGACCTTTGTGGCGCTTTTTCCGTGCTTATGTCACTTGGGTTTTCAAAGCTTCTCTCATAACTGTAGTAAGTGTACTGTTTCGCTAGAATTTGGCTGCAGATTGTCAGTGAAGTAATTGGAGAAAGCTGGTGTGGGAAAGGGCTGGGCAGCACTATGTATGCAGTGTCACTGTCTGTAAGGACTCCATTCAAAGTTCCAGATCCTTTCCATTTTGCTTTGCAGTGCAAAGTGTTTCAGAAAGGTGGCTCACTTGATGTGTTTTTATTCTGCTTCCAGATCTAAATTGGAAGGGGGTAAAGCTTAACAGCATATCGAAATAAAGAGACAATTCTAAATTACAAAGTAGCCAGCACAGGATATTCCAGTGTGATTCATGAGTGATCCGTTACTTTATAAAGCGTGGTCATTGTTGATTTAAGTACAGTCAATGTTTTGTTCACATCATGATGCCAGAGACTGTAAGGGAGATTTTAAAAAGCCTTTTTGAAATTGATAGTTGAAGGAAGACCGTACCCTGCCACCAGGAGAAACTTGCCTTTGAATAAGGCTGTGGGTTCTTTAGGACCTAGGACAGACAATCCCTGGGTTTAATATTTGACAGTGCTGTCAGTGCTGCAGTGACATTACAGTTGACAGGGTCCACCGAAGTTCAACAATGGAGCTTGGAGGAAGGGAAGTGGTGAACAAATCTGGATAGTAAGTGAAGACTTGGACCTACTTTCTTCTGAAAAGCTGACCTTTTGGACTGGAGCTGTTATTTCTGTTTGCCTGTGAAAAGTTTCTGTTCTTGAGATATGAATTCATACTGCAGAGACGCAATGAGGAAAGGTCACTGTCTAAGGCCTCTCAGCCAGAGAAAACCACGGGACTATAAACCATATGCAGCCACTTGATCTGTATGCCTGACAGTGAATTGACATTGTGAACATCAAGAGTATTGAAAATGTATTGCTGGGCATGCTGTATGGAGACAGGTTGAATTTGATTGCACCTTCTCTTAATTTTCATGTCATATCGAAAATACATTTTAAGAAAATACTAACCTTTTCCTAATCAAAGATAAAGGTAATCCTTGGAACAAAGTTGGATTGGTGGGGGAAAATACGCTTGTGAGAAGAATGGGGATCTTGCAATGTGACCTTTTTAAGGCCAGAGTTAGTAGTTTATGTTATTGTCTGTAGGACTGTCGGAATAGAGGTGCCCCTCCTATCTGAGCACCCTATCCCTAATGATTACAGCTGAGTGATCATGTTATTTTAACATCTTTTGTTTCAGCTTCCTGACCGTATCATCTCTCCAAAAAAACCACTGTGGTAGTTACAGCAGAATAGGTTATTTAAACAGATCAAATGTGCTTTATAAAAAAAACTGTAAGCATGCAAAACATCCACATTAAGATTTCCAAATGAAACTGCGCAACTCATCCTCCGAGATCTTCCTTTCTCTCCACAACCAAACGGTTTTTCAAATGCATGGCAGGCATAATTAGTCCACTATCTCTTAACGGAACTAATTTTCTCAATTATTCCTTCCACCCTGGTGCAGTTCTAACTCCAAGAGCCTTGGTCTTAGCCTGTTGGATTGATCTATCGATAGTTAGCAGGCGAACCCAAATGTAGGGGTCATTACCTCAGCTGCCAGTACTTTTCTTAGTCTCTCTCTTCCAAATGAGATGCTCCATCTTGATCTTAAAGATTCAGTGGCACAACTTAGTAGACAGTGTTCTCCCACATGTCCTGATCAATATTTATCCTTTGACCAATATCAGTTAAATATATTATTTGTCCTTTTGTCACTTATCTGTCTTTATAACCGGTAAATAGCTGTCTTTCCACGTTGCAACAGAGACTACACCAAATTGGTTTGAGTGGATGCTAGTACAATTGCAACATTTAAAAGGCACCTGGATGGGTATATGAATAGGAAGGGTTTGGAGGGATATGGGCCAGGTGCTGGTAGGTGGGACTTGATTGGGTTGGGATATCTGGTTGGCATGGATTAGTTGGACCGAAGGGTCTGTTTCTGTGCTGTACATCACTATTTCTTGAGGTTGTGGAAGGTGCAATATAAGACGTGCATTTATATAGCAGAAAAAAAAACCCACGTGCAGAAATATGAAAATGAACCAGACAATTTTTGTTTTCAATGTTGTTTGAAGGATAAATATCGCAAAGCAGATTAGGATAAGTCTCTCCACTCTTGTTCAGAATAGTGCTGCAGGATCTTTTAAATCCAGGAGAAAGTGAGAACTGCAGATGCTGGAGATTAGAGTCAAGAGTTGTGGTACTGGAAAAGCACAGCCAGTCAGATAGCATCCGAAGGGCAGCAGCAGCTATTGGGATGCTGCCTGGTTTGCTGTGCTTTTCCAGCATCATACTCTTGATCTTTTCAATCTCCCTGAACAGGCTTAGTATCTTATCCACAGACAGCACTGTGGCAGTGCAGTGCTCCCTTAGTGTTGCATTGGAGCATCAACCTTGATTTTTGTTCTTAAACTGTGGTGTAAGGCTTGAGCCCAGAACCTTGTGGTTCAGAGGTAAGTGAGATCACCGATGAGCCATGGCTGACACTTTGAAATGAAAAATGAAGTTGCATTTCTTGATGTTTTAATTTAGTTTGTCAGAGCATGTTGTAATACTATAGATCAAAATGTGGGGTTTCTCAATTATTTGTCAGTTTCCATTATTCCACCCACCAGGGTTTCCCACTTCATTAGAACAGTCTGGGAAGATTTTGCCATGCCCAGAGTTTAGAGATTTTCCTGAAAATCTGAGAGTTGTGATGGTGAAATCCTGAATGTTTATTTGCTTCTCAATTCAAACTGAAAAACGTGGAGACCAATTGTAATGTCTGGTATTTTCTATTCTTCAGAATATGGTCAGTTGTCTGAGCAGCAGTTGGTGGTTGAGTGTCCCTCCTCAATGCCTGTGACTGGGGATCCTTTGTGCCATTCAGATGGAGCAGTTAGTGATGAGAGCTCAGAAGCTGCTGACCTGCTTATGAAGGTAGGCAGAAGGTTCCTTTCTCCTCTACTGTTTTTGTGGTTAATGCGCTACAGTGCTGTATATGTTAATCATCTCTGATTTTAAGGTTCACTTGGGGATTAATTTTATGTAAGACAAATAAAAATGCTTTTCCGTGCTTACATGTATCTGTTTTTGACTTGTTGAGCATCCTTTATTTTCGTCAATCACCTGCCTGGGCTCAAAACTGTAAAATTCCGTCCCTCCATGTCTGTCTTTGTCTGCCTGTCTCTCTCTGTCTGCCTGTCTCTCTCTGTCTGCCTGTCTCTCTCTGTCTGCCTGTCTCTCTCTTTCTCTTTCTCTCTCTCTGTCTGCCTGTCTCTCTCTGTCTGCCTGTCTCTCTCTGTCTGCCTGTCTCTCTCTGTCTGCCTGTCTCTCTCTGTCTGCCTGTCTCTCTCTGTCTGCCTGTCTCTCTCTGTCTGCCTGTCTCTCTCTGTCTGCCTGTCTCTCTCTGTCTGCCTGTCTCTCTCTGTCTGCCTGTCTCTCTCTGTCTGCCTGTCTCTCTCTGTCTGCCTGTCTCTCTCTGTCTGCCTGTCTCTCTCTGTCTGCCTGTCTCTCTCTGTCTGCCTGTCTCTCTCTGTCTGCCTGTCTCTCTCTGTCTGCCTGTCTCTCTCTGTCTGCCTGTCTCTCTCTGTCTGCCTGTCTCTCTCTGTCTGCCTGTCTCTCTCTGTCTGCCTCTCTCTCTCTCTCTCTCTCTCTCTCTCTCTCTGTCTCTCTCGCTCTCTAGTCTCTCTCTCTCTATGTCTCTCTGCCTCTGCCCCTCTCTTCCCCTTTCTCTCTGTCTCTCTCCTTTCACTCTCTCTCCCCTTTTACTCTCTATTTCCTCTCTTATTCCCCCTCCTCTCTCTGCCATTTTGATCACAGCCACCATGTCTCTGTGTGGTGCAGAGTTGTATTTTGTTGCAAAGTGAAACACTTTAGGGACGTTTTACTACCCGACAGATGCTGTTTAAATGAAAGGGTTTGCTGCTTGCGTGAGGGAAATAGATTTCACCTTCACAGAGTAGTTAGTAGTGAGACGAAGAGCTGCTATTATAGTTCATATCTAGAATGATAACTCAATGCAGGAAAGAGAGGTACAGAATATAAGTGGTAATGAATGTGGTCCGCACCCTGCTGCATTTATATTTGACACGTTCTGGCTCGTAATACTCCATATCTGTAATTAAAGGTCTAAGTGAAATCGTGGTGCTGGCTGATCATAGAGGTGTTTGAGTGAAATGTTAGAAAAGGTTCTCATGCACTCTGAGCGTGTCTCCTGTCAGTGGGTGTGAGTATTCCCACAGGGACCTTCCACTGCGGCCAATACCTCTCCTCTCAATTGACCGTGTAATCTTTTTAATTTCAAAGTCATAGCAACACCCTTCCTCATAGGAGAGAGCATCCGGCCTTAACTTGGCAGGGAAACAAAGCGTGATTCCAGCAATGGATAACTGAAGCTCATCAGTCCCACGGATTTAGTTTTGCAGTGGAGTGAAGGCACAATACCATTTCATCTGAAGAAAAAGCAGCAAATCTCGGATCTGGTTCTGAGTGGAGCTGTCTCCCCAATCATAAGCATTTGGTCTACATCATCGATAGTGAACTGCACTTGACTATGCTGTATATTTGCAAAAATTGTAGGGTTCCTTTACAATTGCCCTCCGAGACAGACAGACAGACAGACAGAGACACGCACACACACACACCCCGGCACACACATACACATCGGCACACCCACACACACCCCGGCACACACACACACTCTCAGACAGATAAATCATTTCTATAAATGATGAAAAGCAGTGGATCCAGCACCAGTCCCTGTGGCACACTGCTGGTCACAGGCCTTCAGTCCAAAAGGAACCCTCTACCATGACCATCTGTCTCCTACCATCAAACCAATTTTGTATCCAATTGGCTGGCTCACTGAGATCGAGGGTGATTTAACCTTACTAACCAGTCTACCATGTGGACGCTTGCCAAACACTTTGCTGAAGCCCATATGAATGTCAAATATAAATCTTATTTTTCTCTACTCTCTTGTCACATTCAAATGAATCAGACAGCAAAACCGTCAGGGTGAAAAATAGAACTTCTTGTGGGTTTAAGACAGAAGTTGAGACACCCCCTAGCTGGTACAGCCACAAACTCTTCTGAAGCTGAAAGATAACACCTGCCCAGCAAATGAACTTCTACAGCTCACTTATATCCATAAACGAAAAAGGAAAGCAACGGTAAATCTGAAGTGGTGCACTGCATAATCAAGATCTGAAATGCTCAACACGTCACCAATTCTAGAAGTGAGATGCCCAAGTTTTGCAATGTAACTTTTGTTAATGCCTTGACAAATTACAACAGGCTGATATCTCTGAGCTTCACATCCATTTACAAAAAATGAAAAGCAATAATTTACATGAAGTTCTAGATGTATTTGTGAAATAAAACACAGAGCATGGTATGCAATAATTCACATGGAACCTTGTTAAATGTTCCAAACATGTTTTATCAGGGGACATAGTGTGAATCTGAGTTGGTCAGCAAGCTGCATTAACACCTCAAGATGATCAGGCAAGTCATATTCAACTGATGTTTCTGCTCATTTAAGGCAGTTATAGCCCACTGTATCAACTGAAGTGGATTTAAAGGAAAGCTCTAAATTTCTCATTTTTGAACAAGGGGAATACTTGGTGCATTTTTGCAACTTGATCACACAATACATTTTAACATAGGATATCTTTGCATTGTTAGCTAACAGCTTCACAGGAAGATTCCTTTGGCTGAGTCAGAAGGAAAACTTCCAGTTTTACAAAATTAATAGAAGGGTTAGACTCAGCCAAATAGGACAAGTAAAAACTGAAAGCAATCACATGCAAATCAGCAATACTGTAAGTAATTGAGATGCATAATTTTCTTTTATCAAACCAATGGGCGTTTCACTAATCAGCATTTTATCTCCTCAATTTTGCATCCACCAACTATTTGGATGAATTTCATAGGCTGATGATTGTAAACGTCCTGGTTATGACCTTTAAATCTAGACCATTTGTGTTTTTTATTCACCTTGACTTGCGGTGTTGAACTCTTCCTTTCGTAATGAAATTTGAAACCGTCAGGGTCTGAGCTGAGTAGATGTCAAGAGACCCCTGTTCCTGTTGACTGAAGGATTGAGGGTATTAAAGGACACTGATTTAGAGTGATTGGCAAAGCAAGAAGAGGTGATAGGAGGTAAAGCCCGTTCACCCACTGAGTGGTTAGGATCTTGATGGTGGAACCAAGCAATTGTGGCTTTCAAAAGGGAAACAGATCATTATTAAAAGAGAAGAACATCAAAAGAGCTGGAGAAACTCAACAGATCTGGCTGCATCTGAGGAGAGAAAGCAGCATCAGTTTTGGGTACAGTGACTTTTCTTCAGAACCCTGAATTAAGTTATGAAGAAGGGTCACTGGAGCTGAAACATTAACTTTGCTTTCTCTCCACAGCAGCTGCTGAGTTTCTCCAGCAATTTCTGTTTTTGTTTTAGTGTCCCAGCATCCACAGTTCTTGACTTCAGGAATATAACAATGGCAGGGCAGTGGGGTGAGGAGTAGCTAAGTGTGGGCAACTGACACATGCATTGCAGGTCTCCTCCTGTACTTTAGTCATTCTGTAACTTTGTTCTCTAGGTGATGTAGGACTAAGTGAGCATAGTAGTCGAGATACCATTGAAGGCAGCTTTTGTGGTCAGCAGTAGGGAACCTCAACACTGACTCAGGAAATAGGATGCCCACAAACATTCAGCCATCTCGGTGAAGTTGGGATGTGGTCACTCAATGTGTCAGATTCAGTTCTAGCAAATAGCCAGGATAAGTTAAAAGGCATTTATACGTGATTTATTTTGATTTGGGATGTCTCTTGCTTTCAGTCCAGAGACCAGAATATTTAGCCACAACATATGCTGGAGATGGAGGTTGACAACACAGTATCATAAGACCCGCATTGCTGTGGAGATACATTCCAGCAACATTTTGATGATCCCCTTTCACAGGTCCTGCTTGTATGCCTTGTCTCCCATTCCCTGATTGAGCCCATGGGCTTCCATTAAATTGACTGACAATGCCAAACTACCGCAGTGGTTAGTCATTGCAGGATAGCTGACTAGACTCTTAACACCTAGCATCAGGCATATTGGAAGGAATTGCAGGCTGATCAATCTGGCTGACCACATTATTAACGCACCATATGTGGTCAATAAGTCATGGCACGGGACTTGAACCTGGGGCTTCTAGCCCAGAGTTGGAAACAGTACCATTATGCCACAATTCCTCCCAGTTTCACCAAGTGTAATGTCGATAAATGGTGGGAATTGAAACAAACTTTTTGTTCGATAGGGTCAGATCGAGCAAGGTCTGGAGCTGCAGTCAAGTCGTACAAGATGTTAGTTGTAGACCCCTCATGTTGGATGTGGTTGAAATGTGATTTGAAAGAGTCAGTGTCGAGCTGGGGTAAAATGCTGCAATGAATACTTCTGGCTTGGTTTCAGGTGATATTATCTTGTTGGTTGCCTGAGTTATCCAGGCTGAGGAGGGAGCACCCTTTGCAGAAGGAGTAGCTTCTTGTGCCCACTTAATGAGTAGCCTGGGCAGATGTGCTTCAGTCAGCTGGGGAATTAATTTCTTTCCTTCGCTGCTGAGACAGGACTTGAGAGTTCCATATCTAGGCTGTGATTTTGCAGATGCGTTATTATTGAGAAATTGCTCAGCAAAGGTCAGGGGCACCCCATGGGTTTGTGTTTGCTCTGCTTTGTGTTTCATTTGTTCACTTCATGGACATAATTCAGTGACTGAATTGGTACCTGAAGCATGCCTCTGATTCAATCCACGAATCAGGGACTGAAAGTCAATGGTAAGAATTCTAAACTGTTAATAGTGTATTGAAACTGGAACATTCTGTCAGTGAATCTTGCTGTGCTGAAATGCTGGAGGCTAGTATTTAAGTAAATGCACGTTTTGACCAATGTGTTCAAGGCCAGCTGCCTGTTTTCAGGAGTGTTTCATGTGTTCAAAGTCCGTCAACGGCTAACTGTGGTACACTCAGTAGAATTTGAATGCTCTTCAAACAGGCATTTGTGTTCATGAACAAATACAGGAATTTAAACAGATTTTATGGAAAGTATATGGCTTTAAGTTGCATGTTTCCAGTCTGTGGCCTGCAAAATTGGAACTGCCCACTTTCAAATTGTCCCATCTTGTGTTGTCTGATTTTTATCTGGATTTGAAGATTTGGGAAAGTCTGTTCTTGGTGCTTTTCTATGGCCTCATTAGCTCTCTTGATTTTAATGATTTATTCTAAATATGAATGCGAGCGTCAATTTAGACTTTTCATGTGCTTCCATGGCTTCAGGTTGTGTGCTTAATTAGGTCGTGGAGCCAAAAGAAAGGAATCCTCATACAGAAATAAATAGAAAAATTAATCTTGGAGAATCGCCAGGTTTATTAACAATAGCTTCATTTCAGCTGCAAGTCTTTCTTGCTCTCAGGCATGTTTACAAACTGAAATTCAAGTAACAGTTCATTTTGGAATAAAAACCACATACTACTGACGCTGGAGATCTAAAATAGAACAGAAAGTGCTGGAAGAACTAAGCAGGTCTGGCAGTATCCATGGAGAGGGAAACAAAGTTAATGGTTCAAGTCTGATGTGACCTTTTTCAGCTTCCATATTGGATTCAATGTTAACTCAGTTTCTCTCTCCAAAGATGCTGCCAGACCTGCTGAGTTTCTCCAACTACTTCTGTTATATTTTAGACTTCCAGCATCGGCAGTAGTATCTGGATGATATTAGCATTGAGAACAGTTCTGCAAATTACACATGGGGGGAGTGAGATGACCTGTAAACTTTCAGGGGTCTCGGTAGTAAGTACTTTGATAGCTGGGTCCTCATATTGTTGGATAAATGGTAACCCTTGTAAAGCAATATGCTGGCTCAGGTCTGATTGATGGAGGTAATATAACCTGGGGCATCACCCACATACATTACATTCCCCATAACACTGGCTAACCTGTACGTTATCCTTAAATTTCACATATATGTTCTGTTCACACCCTATTTATGTGCAGGCTAATTCACAACTGATTGACCTAAATGGACTGTTACACATGGGTGAATGATGCTTATGTAGTGGCTAACCTGCAGACTGGGCCTGGCAATGGGAGTGCAGCACATAGCTACACATCTTAAATGGACAAAGAATCGGGATAATGCACAAGGATATTAACATGTCTTAGGTTAAATATAAAGAATAAGAGATGATGTGTCTGGATAGTGAGATGCAAATTTCACCATGTTGCCTGGAAAATAATGTGTTGAGTAAAATTTGTATGCAGAGATGCAAGTTAATGTGTTGAAAGTTTGAGCTAATGCATTCACACGGAGTTTGTTAGGTACTTTGGTGACTTTGCTCTTGACTGTATGTTATATACTGGAATAATAATTTTTAAAGATGGGGCAAAGTCAATAAGCCATAAATTTGATTTGAACACCACCTTTTCACTGAGTCTCTGAAAAAACCTCTCATTGAATATCAAGCCTATTTATACACATGGTTTCAGTCCCCTTACGTGGTAACTTACTACGCATCTGTCATCCTTTGGGTGCATAGGTTCTGCTTGAACTCTCACTCACTGCCTTCCTCGCTCTCATTCTCTCATTCTCTCCATTCCCCTGCCACCATCTCTTTCTCTCTCCCCCTGCCCCACCACTGCCAATCCTTGTAATTTTCTAATATCTCGATTGTGTTCTCTGACAAAGGCAACTTAGCACATGGTCTGCAGTGTGTTCCTTATGTTAGTTCCGCTCCTCTCTTTGCTGTTAGTTTAAAATAATTTACCAATGTCAGTAATATTGAATAATAGTTAAAGTAGTTTGAGGATTTTAAGTTTTTTCTAAAACACTTTTGACTTTTTGAGCATGCAACTATTTATTGAAAATAAAAGCCTCATGTTCATTAAACAGCCCCTTTAAAGTGGTAATTTCAGCTGCACAGATTGGTCCCAGCAGATGCAGTCGTTAAACAGTGAGCTTATTCTTTGCAGACTTCAGTTAGTGTGTTAACCATTTTGGTTCAGTGGCTTCAATCTTTTTGAAAATTAGGATCAGATTGCGATGGTGCCAGGAGTTGATGGGCTCTGTGCCAACAATTAGCCAGCTTTGGTTTTCTTCCCAAGATTAATGGAATAGTAAGACACAGCCAGGACAGAATACACGTCTGTGAAAATCAAAATTATGTTTAATAATGTACATACATTTTATTCATTTGATATCTGCAGACACTCTTACAGCCAGCCTTTGGTTTACAAGCTGTACATTCATCTTGGTAAATCTGTTTTTTTTTGCCTTAGTACACCCATGAAAAGTTGAGCCTACAGTGGAACGATAGGGATTGAGAAATTGCTGAACACAAGTTAAAGGCATAACTTGATGATAAGAGGCAGGAATCCTATCTCATTCGAAGGGCAAGAGCTCGTACAATTCGAGTGGTGGAGCTTCCAGTGCCTCAAGTCAGAAGTTTGTATGTATGAGCTGCACTTACAAGAATTGAGCCATATTCCCATCTTGACACTTTCTACCACATAGACACTGGGGAGACTTCTTCAACCTGTGGTCATGCTATTAATGGGGAGGGGAACATTGCCAAATCAAGTTATATTGCTGCAAGAATTAAAACAGTGTAAAGTGGAAGTCTGAAGAAATTGCAACAGCAGCTATATTCTTAAAGTGGCCTTTCAGTAAGCGAGTGTTATATTGTGAGATGGCAAGAGTCCCTCCCTGTTCTGTCTGATTCCAAAGTCTGGAAGTGAGGAGCTTGCTGTGGTGATACAGATGGCCTGCAGATTGGTGTACCAGTGACTTTGAGCCACATTAACCTGATTGGTTTGGCCATTTTTGTTCTGATGCTTCACAGTATGACTTGGGTCAACCTGATTCTATGCCAGTTTGATTTGAAAAGCAACTGCATTTGTTCCTGGAATCCTGACCAGCCATTCTGTGTCAAGCAACCTTATCCCAGAGCAGGGTCATCTGCCTGACTGCATTTGTGATCTTACTGTGCTGAATATAATCTCAACGTTTGCTGCATTTTCTTTTGAAAGTGATTTTTGACCTGAAGCACATCAAGTGTTTGAGAGGTCATGAGGAATTATTTAATTGCTCAGTGATTTGCTTTTGCATTATGTTTAAAAGTATTCCATTGTAATCACTGTGCCAAAATAAACAGGACAGAGCAACAAAACTGGTCTGAAGTGTCAAGGTGGAAATAAGGTGAAGTTAGGAGAAAGATTAGACAAGCAGGAGCTTTAAGGTCGAGCAAAAGTGTTATAATTTTATTGAAACATTTTAAATGTTGTAGCTAAGTTTCTTGTTGTTACTTGTGTTACCCAGGTTTAGGAGTGTATACATCAAATTAAAATATGTTTAAAACAGATCATTATATTCACAAGCTCATCTCTGATCCTCCAGATCTCACCAGCTTCATTGTGGATATCGGCACGTCTAACTCCTCCACAGTTTTCAGGAGTTGGACCAGCTTTTCATCTTAGAGCTGCTGCGTGCGGAGCTGTTCAATTGATAAGTTCAAAAGGTCCATCTCAATCCTTCCTCCCCCGTACCCCCAATGCTACTGCGCACTTGCAATGCTTTCCCTGGGGCTCAGCTATTTGAATAGACTCATGGATTTCTGGAGTCTCATCCATGTCTGCTTTTACTTCTTTGATGCCCGTGTATCCATCAAAGCAATTGGCTAATCTATCACCAGTATTTGTTCCATAAGCTAATGGGAGCAGTTCTTCCTTGTCGACCTTATCCAAGCCTGTTATAATCTTGAGTACCTCTACTAAATCTCCCTTAATTGCCTTTACTCTGTGGACAGCAACCCTTGTTTCTCCAACCTAACCATGTAGCTAAAATCTCCAATCTATGGAATCATTCTGGTAAATTTCCATTGTACCTTTTCAAGGACCCTCACTAGCTGCCTGATGTATGACGATCAAAACTGGAGACGGTTCTCTATTGTGAACTGGTGAGTGCTTTATAAAAGTTCTCCATATTTTCTCTACGTTTCTGCTCAACAACAGTATATATGAAGAGCAAGATCCCAGATCCCAGCTGACTGCTGTCTCCTGCCATAATGTCTATACTTCCTCCCCCTACCCCATCCCCAAAAATACGTCACCTCAGACTTCTCTACTAAATTCCATCTGTACTTTTTTGCCTGTTTTATTCACCTGCAACATGACATAGACAGGTTGTTTGTATTATCCTCCCACTTTGCCCCTGCTCCAACTTTGCCATCAGTACATTTTGCTTCATGTTTCCGTGTATGTGTCAAAAAAAAGCAGTAGTTCTTTGGGAAAATCCCATCCTCCAGTCTGAAAAATAACCATTCACGAATACTCTCCATTTATTGAAGCTAATTGTTTTATCCACGTGATCTCTGATCCTCCTATTCCATGAGACACAATTTCAGTAACTTTCATGTGGCACTTAGATGTTTTATTAAGATCCATATGGACTGCATCTACTGTCTATCCTTCATCAACATTTTCTCTTACTTCATCAAAGTATTCCTTTAATTAGCTGAGACACAATCTGCCTTTTACCAAACTGTAATAAAAGCAAATTACAGCTGATGCGGGAGACCTGAACCAAAAGTGAAAACAAAATGCTGAAGAAAGTTTTCTTCTGAAGAAGAGTTCTATTGGACTTGAAACGTTTACTCTGTTTTTGTCTCTATAGATGCTGCTAAACTGGCTGAGTTACTCCAGAATTTTTATTATTTTACAGATATATTTTGGTTATCCTGATTAACTCAGTCCCCTTCCCAAGTTTCTGCTGATTTTGTTTTCCCCCAGTTACTGATTACCTTAACCTCTAATGGATGTTAACCTAACTCACATGCATTTCCTCGGACTGTCATTGCAATCTTGCTTGAACAAGAGTGTTACAGCGGTAATCTTAAAGAGACAACAGTTTGTAATCAATGTGTGTTCCGATTCCTCCAGAGGGAATGGCAAATTTCCAGTGTTAATATGTACTTGGAAGAGTCTTTCACAAATAGAAAGCTGCTCTCCAGAAATATCTCTCTTTTGTGAGGTGTCTTTGTGAAATATCACTGGTGTTGATTTTCCACATTCTGCTCCCAGACTGTGTGTAGATTTTAAGTCAATGAATTTTTTTTTGTTTTAAAACAAAAACGCATTTTTTATTTGGTAATGGGCACAAGAAGAAGCATCAGCTGAACAGACAGTCTGTTCTCGTGTGGGAAGTTTTGTGGGTTGAGGCAAAAAAGTTTTCCTGTCAGCATCGACAAAAGTAGCAAATGCAGATGTCAGCTTGGCCTCAGACTCAGTAAATTACCACAGTGCTCACTGGAAATATCGAGGTCTCTTCCTTGATGCTGTTCGTGGTGGTTTTTGTTTAAATTCTGTTCTTTCCTTTTATCCTCCAAGGTGCTGAACTATACTGAGGAATTAGGGCTAGTGGCCAGAGCTCTGTCCATTTCTTGGAGGTGAACCTAGTGAGTAAAGGTAGACTATTTGCCATTTGAAAGGCATTACTATTGAGATAAACTCTTCTCCATTGACACATGCAGTGGAGTTCCAGCACCCCCACCACTGTCTCTCTGCCAGCCGAGTTGTTTTTTTCAGATGTACAGAGGACACGATTTGAACCTTAATGTGTTAATTTGTTGATTTAAATAGATTCTGCTGTTAGCTTTTGATTTTAGGCACCAATAAGGTAAAGCCTGTAAAATTCAACTGCCTTTGCAAATCACCAGAATCAAAAATTTTGAACGAAGTTTGAAGTAAAAGCAAATACAATTAAAATTGCCGGGCTTTGAAAGAATCCAAGTACAAGAGTAAGCTGTTCAGCCAATCACATCTCCTGCATCACTCTATTATAAAAATCATGGCTGATCTGTGACCTCATCAGTATTTATCTTTTGATGTCTTATTCTTTCCAAATTGGCCTTTTAAGCTCAATTGTCCCAGAATCAATAGGCTTTTGGGAAATAGTTTCACATTTCTGCTAACCTATGTCTCTCAAAGTACTTTCCAATTTGCATCTAAATGTCTTGTCTGTAATTTTAAGATTTTTGTCTTTCTTCAAGACCCCCATCTGAAGAAATACTTTTTCTGGATCTCTGTTATAGATCTCTTTTAACATTTTAAACACTTTGTTCAGACCAACACTCAATCTTCACTCAAGGGGATCCAAGACTTTGGTGCCTATCCTAATAACTTAAAACACCTCGCCTCCGTTTTGCAAGATCAGACAAGACATTTCACCCACATCACTGAAGAGTTCTCTCAAGAGGGCCCATGGTAAAGTTGCCATAGTTCCAGAGGACATTAGGACTGCTCATTCATTAGAGAAAGACAAATGGCGGTGTTTAACTTGAGGGTCACCATGCCTCAGGGGTGAGAGAGATTAAGGAGGACAGTCCAACATGGTAATCTCAGTTATCATGGAAATTGAACCCATGCTGTTGGCATGACGCTGCATGGCACATCACTGTCCAGTCAGCTAAGCTAACTGGCCCCTTATCACCCAAGGCCAAGAGCAGTGATTCTACTATTCCCCAAAAATAATGAGAGAGATGGCAAGCACCAACACCTAACTCGGCACCCCAGAATGGCCAGCACCTAGTCTACAGGTGTCATCATACTGTGGTGACACTGGCTGAATGAGGATTGACAAACAGGGAGAAATAGAAGCACACTCCTGTAGTTCCTGTTTCTTCTTTCTCCTTTGCCTGCCGTATAAACAAGTGTCAACCAGCCATTACATTTTGTCAGCCCTGATCAATGTTATGTTTTCCAATTCTGTCTTGTTGCCTGTGTCTGCACTGCACCATGTTATTGATCTGGACTGATGGTTTTGCTGTAAAAGCTAAAGTGAATGTCAGCTGCAATTCCCCGTAACTCAAATCAAACTGAAATATTGGTTTCCTGTTTGTGCAAAGAATAGGCTTAAATAGGAATGACTTTCTTGTTTTGATGACAGTTGTTTTTGTTCATATGCATTGATTAATGAAAAGCTTATTGCTTTAATGTATGAAAAGAACACGACCAGCAATAAGTCATTTGTTTTTCCAGTGACTGTTTCCAGTTGCTGGTGTACAAGCCATCTTGATTTTTGATAGTTTGGTTCCCCCCCACCATTGCTGGCCTGGTAATGCATACAGCCCACTTCCCTGGTCTCCTATTCCCTACACATGCCTTACAAAGCAGCTTGCAGCTAGGGCCACCAGGTACGTAGTTGCTCCAGAGTTGTCAGCTCAAGACAAATTCACGAAGGTTTTCACTCCACAGGATTGACATGCCAATCCACAGCCTGAACACCCACGGCTGGTACTCCAGCATTGAACTAAAGGGGCTATGAAAAGTGCAATGTTTTGGATGAGACCATTAAACCAAGGCCCCAAGGGAATAAGGTGATGTCCACTTGCACTTGTTCAGAAAGGTCCAGTCCAGACTCATAACATTATACAGTGAAGATCTAATTTTCCTAGTGAGAACTGAAAAGGAAATGTAGCTCAGAGCTGATTTTAAAATTTAAAGTTTTTTGGGGGTTTTATTTTATGTTTATACTACAGGTTTCGGAGTGGGGTGCAGTGAGATTATCCTAGTATTATAGCCCAATATCTATCCTTTAAGCAGCACCACCAGAAAAAAGAGAATCTTGTTGTTATCCCATTGTTGTTTCTGGGACCTTTCTGAGAGCAAATTGTCTGTTATGTTCCCTCCATTATAACTACACTTCAACAGTGTTTCTATGGCAATAAAATAGTTGTGAAAAGTGCTGCATAAAATAAGGAAATCTCTTATTTGCATTAGATTCTAACTCACACCATCATCTCTCAAGCAGTCTTTCTTACCCCTCTCACCCCACTGCCATCCTCTATCCTGTCCAATCATCAAAACTTCCCTTAACCAATAAAACCAAAGTTCTCAAGAAAAAAAACAGACAAAACATGCTGTTTTGATTCCCTATTTGAATATTCTCCTGGTTTTCTCAAACCAGTGTCTTAGTATGATGGCTCAGTGATTAGCACTGTTGCCTCATAGCACTAGGGGCCTGGGTTCAATTCCAGTCTTGGGTGATTGTGTGCTGTTTGCACATTCTCCCTCTGTCTGTGTGGGTTTCCTCCGGGTGCTCCAGTTTCTACCACAGTCCAAAGATGTGCAGCGTTAGGTGGGTTGGCCATGCTAAATTGTCCTGTAATGTCCAAATATGTGCAGGTTAGGTGAATTAGCCATGGGAAATGCAGGGTTATGGGGATGGGAACATTGGTGCAGACTCGATGGACCGAATGGTTTTCTTTTCCACATTGTAGGGACTCTATGATTCATATTTAATGTTCAGCTTGGGAAATGATTCCTCACTTTTGGAGGGGAGCATCATTGTTGGAAGTCATTGCTGTCAAAGTATAATGGGCTTAGATGATGAACCACAGCACCTTCTGACTGTCAGTGAACATTATCGCAGGACATCCATGAGTGTTATTGACTTATTTTGCCTATAAAGTTGACAGTGGATAAATCCACCCTTGTTTATTTTCTTTATCAAGCTGTTTGTTCACCTAATCTAATCATCATCTCGTGGATTCACCATAGGGTGGTGCACCAACCTGTCTTAATTAGCTGATTTGAATCAGTTCCTGACAGGAAGTTAAACTCGCTGTTGTGGGTCGAAGGTCAAAGGAATCCTGTAGTCTGTGAGTGAATTGGAGCAGATAATCCTGAACAGACTGCTATAACATACCGTCACCTTTGATCTTCAGGAGTCATTCTGACTTCCTGTCAAAACTAAAACAATTAGCCAGTCCTGGGGAAATGGCCAATTTGTCTAAGTCAACTTGATGATTTACTCTGCAGTGATTGCAGGATTTTTTAAAATCCATTAAGTCATTGACAATTTTTGGGCTGTTTGTCCATCGGTGTTGGCAACTCCTGCAGTAGTCTTCCTTCAAAGTGAAGTCTAAACCATGTCTGCTGACAACTAATACATGACAACTTGTGATAGAAGCTTACAGACTAGCATTTTTGCCATCTGGCGTGTTTTAGTACTTAGGTATTACCTGAAATCCAATTATAAGGTCACATAATAGAGAATAAATTTGGAAAGTTACTTCAAACATTTTGAGTTGAATGATTTTTTTGGCACTATGTATCTGCATGCATCCTATCTGAAACTCTGGGTGTAACTTTTTTTCTAACATTAGTTTCAGGTAGCTAGCTACTTGATGAAGGAGCAGTGCTCCGATATCGTGCTTCCAAATAAACCTTATGGAATATAACCTGGTGTTTTGTGTTTTTTTTTTTACTTTGCCCAGCCCTGTCCAACACCAGCTCCTCCACATCATTTTTTCCAACATCACTTTTAGTCAGTGTTGCTCATGAGTCACACACACATTTCTTTGGCTGTTCCTCAGCAAGATTTCAGCTCCTAATAGTCACTTACATTGAAAAATGTTATTTTCCAGATGCCACCTCTGCCCATCCACCACCACCCTTTTTCCTCTTACATTTTCTCCTTTCCTTACCATTCCACTGGCATTGTCAGAACTTACCATTATGTTCACTCTCCAATCTGAATAATAGGGTATTGGAAGGAACTTTGACCCTGGAGGATGTCACAACTCAGTCTGATCCTGGTTCTTGCAACCCATGTACATTTTTCTGGGGACGTTAGTAATTGGCAGGTAGGAGTCTTCGGCGATATTTTTGTGCTTCAAGAGGCAACATGGTGGCTCAGCAGTTAGCACTGCTGCCTCACAGTGCCAGGGACCTGGGTTCGATTTCTGCCTCGGGTGACTGTGTGGAGCTTGCACATGCTCCCCCTGCCTGCGTGGGTTTCCTCCGGATGCTCCGGTTTCCTCTCACAATCCAAAGACGTGCAGGTCGGGTAAATTGGCCATGCTAAATTGCCCATAGTGTTAGGTAATTAATCAGGGGTAAACATAGGGTAGGGGACTGGGTCTGGATGGATTACTGTTCAGAGGGCCGATGTGGACCTGTTGGGCCAAATGGCCTAATTCGGTACTATAGGGAATCTAATCTAATCCGAATTGAAGCTCATCCAACTTCTTCTCTGGCTGCTTTGAGTTACATCACAGAGTCCCCTAGACTCGACTCCCTCTTGACTTACCTATTCCAGACCTGGCTGGTCTTCCACATTCTCCCATTAATAAACTTGAAAATCACCCAATACTCTGCTGCCTATATCTCACCTTGCTCAAAACTCTATTCTTTCCTGTGCCTGTTGCTCTACATCAATTCTGGGTCAAGCATTGCCTTACTTTTAAAATTCTCATCCGCTTATTTTGTATCCCGCTATGTCCTCACCCCTCCCTGTCTTTGTCATTTCATTTAGCCTCTCGACCTACCAAGATGAATGCTTAATTTATTTCTAGCCTCTTTAGCATGCTGAATTTTAATCGCTGTGTTGGAAGTGACCCATGTTCGTTTGCCCTAGCCCCAAGCTCCAGCTGTACTCCTCCCTCTGTCTTCCATGTCATCGAATGTAAGGTGCTCCTTAAATCCCGCCTCTTTAACCAAGCACTAGGCCATCTGACCTTCCATCTCCTTGTTGTACTCAGCGTCAAATTTTGATTTAGAGTGTTCCTATTAGACTTATAAGCTTCCTAATTAGACCACAGGTGGGTTACTGCAAACAGTCTTGGGCCTCTTATTGAATAAGCAATATACTGGCATTGGAGGCAGTCCAGAGAAGGTTCATTAGGTTAATCCTGCAAATAGAAAGACATTCTTATGAGGAGAGGTTAGTAGTTTGGACTCGCTGGAATTTGGAAGAATAAGAGGCAACCTTATTGAAATGTACAGGATTCTGAACGGGCTTGACAGGGTAGAAGTGGGAAGATTGCTCCCCCTTGTGGGAGAGCCTTGGGCCAGCAGGCATCATTTCAAAGTAAGGGGGCGTTAATGATATAAAAACAGCAAGTTCTTGTCAGCACTAGTTAATTTCAGGTACCTATCTATTGCTCCAGCAGCAATGATCAACTTAATTCCCCATTCTCATTCCTCTGAGCTTCAGGGTGCTGGTAAATATAATGGAAATGTTGTTCTGAATTGATTCTTCACATCACATATCCGATTTAAAAAAACATAACTTATTGAGCCTTTGAACCCCAAGCAATTGAGTTCATTTAGATTTCTTCAGGTTTTTGTTTTGCTTTTCAAAAGCTGGCAGTACAAGGTGTCTGCAAGACAGTCCAACACTCATGAGGTCAGTCTAAAACTGGGCAAAGGCAGCAAAACCACATCATATGCCTATGTGCAGAACAATCTTAAGTCTGTTGTAGTGAGGTAGCAATGTAAAGTTAGCAAATCAGCCAATTTTTTTTTAGGATGGGATTCTGCAAACATCTTGTTCCCTTGGATGGTTTTCCCTTTGACACAATACCATTGGTTTGACCCCAAACCATTTTACAGGCACGAATCATTGAGCAAAATGTCCTACTGACATCAAATAGGAAAATGAGAAGTTTCTGTAGCAAGCCACCAAAGGTGCCAAGAGGTGACAAGCAATTTCCTAAGGAATGGGGAGCCCCCAATATGAAAAAAACAGATCCTCTGGGATCATTTACATCCGTAGGAGAAGCTAAAGAGGCAGTTCCTTTCATATCTCAGTTTGAAATTTGGCAGCTCCTGTCGTGTAGCACTACCCTGATATGACACAATAAATCAGCCTGGAATGTGCTAAAATCCTGTGTATCTTAGAGTATGTAAGTGGGGTTGATACTTGGGGAGGGCTTTAGTGGAGGGTGAGGGAAGTAGCCTTGTGCACTTTTTTTCACAGCAGGAACTCAGCTGATATCCTTGCATCTTCTGTGGTCTTGGAGTACTGAAGCAGAATCTAATACTGGGGTAACTGGGATAAGCAATGACCAGTGATCTATTTTGAAATCAGTCTGTAGTTGTGATCAGTTCCCCCACTATACGAAACATGTACCAATTCAACCAGCAAAGCAGCTCTTTAGGAGTAAAGGGTGGCAAATGCCTTCTGACGATATTATAGCTTTAAGAGGTTTATTTTATTCTTTGTTTGAAGGGAGGCCTTAAGATAAAGGTGAATCTAATAAACAGCCTGAGAGGCCTTGGGGCTTTTTTAAAAGTTGGAACAATAGAAGCAGCCGGAATGGGTGGTGTCAAGCTCCCACAGAGCTAGAACTTTTAGTTTTTTTTAGTAGCAGTTGCTGCTGGGGTCTTGATGCTGGGTTTGTAATCTGCAGTATACCTCTCCTGCTTTTCTCGTGCATGTGTGCGCTCGTGTTCTCTCTCTCTCTCTCTATCTCTCTCTCTATCTATCTATCTATCTATCTATCTATCTGTAGCTCTCTCTCTGTTTTCTCTTGTCTTTCTTTCTGGACTGGAGAATTGCCTGTTAGACCAACTGTTTTACTGAATTTGCCTTTGCCATGGGTGTGTTTACGCTGTTGGAACATTTACTGTTTAGTAGTTAAATAATTTATTATTCTGTTAAGTTTTCCAACAGACTTAACTTATTCCAATTTCTTCTTTCTTTATTGTATTTTAACTATACTGTATGAATAAAGTGTGTTTTGTTTCAAGAATGATAGTTTGACCAATTGAATCGCCTCTGGAATGCAACATTTGGCTTTTAAAATAAAAAAAAGTTAGGGTCTAGGCTAACTACTTCCTGTGTTTTGAGAGGGTTTGGCCTGGTCCATAACACTGGCTGTTATTAAAAATATGAACCTAGTTTTTTTTTTCCTGTGTTTCAGCTTGTGGGTGCGCAGAACATTGAGTATGAAGTTAGTGGTGTGACGACAAGTAGTTCGACTATTGGGCATTCTGAGTCACCTGAGCTGACCGCAGCCCTTGATGGTGAGGTCTTCCTGCCCTCTGATGCAATCTTGGAAGTAAAGGAGGATCATGACAGACAGAGTCTTTTGAGCACCGAGCAGAGGGACAGCAGAGGGTCGGCAGGGCAAGATAATGGCTGCACTGTAGTGTGTGAAGCTGAAGAGGAGAAGGACAGTGTTGCTGATGTGCCCACACGAGCCTCCATCTTCAGACCAGTGATCAGGCCACTGTCACCCTTCCGGCGACACAGCTGGGGACCCGGGAAGAACACAGGCAGCGAAGCAGAGATCAATCAGAGAAGGTAAGATGTGAAAAAGAGGGATGTGGCTGGAGAGTTGAGGGAGAGAACTCTGTAGCACTTATAAGGTTCAACCATCTTTCTATTCAATTCTCGATTGGTATGGCGACACTTTACAACAATAAATGTTACAGTGAGTGGATATTAATGTACTGTAGGAAAATGGGTTAACTAACCTAAAATGGAGAATACACAATGCATTTTGCAACCACGATGTTTAAACAATGCAACATTTAATTTTTTAATAAGTCATTATAATCCTCAACCTTGTTCACGCAACTCTCTTTGCTTCGGCATTTTGTCTGTTTTGGTGGCCTTCAAAGTGACCTTGTGGAAGGAGGTGAAGAAGTATAAGCTGCAAATGGTTTAATTCTTAAACATCAAGGTAATGGTGGAAAGAGGTTACACTGTTCATGAGATGAAGCAGAGTGAATTTCCATGTTGCTGTTTGTCCCAAACTTAAATGATCTTTGTTTTTCTGTGATCATTTAAGTTTGAGAGAGAAAAAACTCCTGAAACTCAGGCCTATGGTCATTGGGTGGTGTGTACAATCTTTAGGTAATTTGAAGCAAACGCATGCCTGAAAGCATCAAGCTGGAAGGAAGCAATTCAATTTTAATGGAGTTGTTATCATTGGAGCAGAGGAGTTTGGGATTGTACATGATTGAAATGTATAAAATTGAGGGGCATAGACAGGGTAGACAGCAGGTTCCTCTTGATGGGGGGGATCAATGATCAGGGGCATAGATTTAATGTAAGGGACAGGAGGTTTAGAGGGGAGGTGAAGAAAAGATTTTCACCCGGGGGTGGTGGGAATCTGGAATTCACTGCCTGCAAGGGTGGTAGAGACAGAAACCTTCATACCCGTTAAAGAAGTATTTAGATAGGCACTTGTGATCCCAAGGCGGAAGTGGGTAACGCACACACCGGAGATTAGAGTCGAGATTAGAGTGGTGCTGGAAAAGCAAATCAGCAAATGATTCCTGATGAAGGGCTTTTACCTGAAACATTGACTCTCCTGCTCCTCGGATGCTGCCTGACCTGCTGTGCTTTTCCAGCACCATTCTAATCTTGACTTGAGATCCCAAGGCAAACAAGGCTATGGGCCAAGTGCTGGAAAATGTGATTAGAATAATTAGGTGGTTGTTTTTGACTGGCATAGACTCGGTGGGCTGAAGGGCCTGTTTCAGTGCTGTAGCTCTCTTTGGTTGCATGATTTGATGGTGATTACTCCAGTCATAGACTGCAACTGTGAAGTAATGTTATAGCATCACATTGGATAGCATCCTTAGTTCATGTTCAATTGGATGATCATTCAACCTGGCCTGAGAGGGTGTAACTATTAAGAATGATTGAACAGGATGCGGGGGAATGAAAGGGAAAAGCAAAGACTTAAGGAGTGACCTGATGTTGTTAGTTGTGAAGTGGTATGATGAGACAGACATGAATGAGATTTTCATGTGTTTGGGAGCAGAGTCCTCTCAGTGGCTTCAGACCACTGGAGACTAAATGGAGATTGCCCACCTGAGCTTGCTGCAAGACAAGCTGGAGGCAGCTATTTTCCCAAAGGATCCCTCTGAGTTCACTATCCAATTATCGGATATACCGGTTACTGGACTGACATCTCCAGAGCCTCCGCAGTTCCAGAGGGAGGATGGTGCTTCTCAGGCTGGTAGGAGAATATAGGGGCATCACAAAATGCAGCCCCACCCTTCCCCTGTACCATGAAAGGGTGAATGCAATAATGTATTTTACAGGGGAGCCAAGTGGGCAGGCTCCCGCAGTTGAAGAGGAAGACTGACTGGCTGGCAGCCTCACTGGCGGGCAAAGGCTCCGATGGACCCCAGGCTGTCACCAGCTGCACCTCCATTCAGGGACGCCATGGTGAATTTAATCTGCTTTAGACTACCCATCACAATCTTCGTGCTGGCTGGTGGTCCCCAAGAAGCAGGAATGCATCGGTGAGCTGTCCCTGCTATTTTATCAACCGTCCCTCACCACCCCACCCCAACTACCATCAGTCTCCATTCAGACCATTCCCAGGGCTGGGAGGATCTTGCTGTCAAAGTCATGAATCTAAGATAGTCACTGAAAGTCCAATAAGGTCTTCAAGCAAGTGGCTGGAACTTAGAACTCGTTATCACTGGCTACCACATCGAGTATTTCAGGGAGGAGCATTGACACAGTTAGTAGAAAGCCAGATAAGTCCACATGAATGGGAAAAAGACAGTGTTCATAGTGGGCTGGATTACAGTGGGGTACAGGTTCAAGTGGAGCATAGACACTGGCACGGATGTGTTGGGCCAAATGGTCTATTTCTGCACAATGAAGGTTGGGATCTCAGTACATGAAAGAAGGGGATGGTTTTAATTGCAGTGTACTTTACCTTTGGACTTCAAATATATTGATTTTTGCACCTTGTGCAAGTTTTGTCCCTTGCTATTATTCATTGTTTTGCTTTCTTGATTTCTCTGGTTTTCATTCTTCTAATCATTTCATCCTTTATTCTTCGAGGCATCGATCATTTCATTTCTATGCTGAATGATTGTTCATCTTCATTGATTTGTTTTCAGTTCTGTGAGAATGCTTGGTGACATGGTAAAGCGGCCACCAATTCATAGAAGAAGGTAAAAATGAAGCAAGACTATCTATTTTAACCAGTGAAAATGAATATTAATCTTCTGTTTTCACACAAGCTTGAGCGTTTGGCTGCATCTCTGGTGTTCAGTAGGAAAACAGACTCCTTTTATTTTGCAAATTTTATTTCACTGAAGCCTGATCAGGAGCACCACTATTGGGACTAATTAAAAGTTGACTTTTCAAATAAAATTAATTCCTCACCAAAGTCTTGGGGCTGTGGGAGGACCTGAGGGAGGTGGCAACAGACAGTTAATAGGTGACTATTAACAGCGGTCTCAGGCCTGCTTCGTCTCTGTTATCATTTTTGCTTTGTGCCAAGTTGACAGCCATGGTCACACATGAACTTAGCATGTTCCTGAGCCTGCAAGGGGGCCGAGGGTGTCCTGACCTAGGATGTTCACATGTGAATGTCTGATAAATAAGAATCAGGTCAGCATTTAGTGTGGTGAACTGGTTTCTGTGGAAATCAGTACATTCCTCAGCCTTGAATCCTGTCCCTTTGAACTGTTGACCTTTTCCTCCATTCTGTAGAGGAGGAGGAGGGAGGTAGTGGTGAAGGAGTGTTAGTCATTTGAGGTCCAGGTTTCAGTGTAATAACAATTTGCATGTATCAACACAGGGTTCATTAATCATGATCAGGGCTAATCTTTGCAAATACATTGTTAACGTTCTTAACAGCTGTTACCACCACTGCTTCTGTTTCCCATCTAACTATTTTCTAAAACTAAAACTTTATGGTACCATCACTACTTATCAAAAAAAAAACACGTGAAGGAATATGCAATGACACCATTTTTAATTCTTGTCTTACATAGAAATCAATATTTTTACTGGTATTGAAGTCACAGATGATGATTAATCTGTGACACTTTTATGCCTTATCACCTTGTAAGGTGAAAAATGCCCACTGGTATAATATGACCAGAAAGCTCACTGAGCCACTGAACATTCATATTTTAGCTACAAAGGAAGATTAGATCAGATGCTGGAATCCTGAGACCAGTAACAAGCCTTTGTCTCCCCAAAATGTTCTGTGGAAGGATATTGGAAAGGGTTCAGAAAAGAATTTAAAGGACGTTACCTGGATGAGAGGGTTTGATGTATAAGAAGCTGGATCAGCTGGGACTTCGTTCCCCCTGTAACGTATGAGATTGAGGGTGACCATATAGAGGTTTATAAAATCATGAGGCATAGATATGGTGACAAGCAAAGGTCTCTACCCTCAAATAGAGGAGTTCAAAATTAGGGGGCATAGTTTTTAAGTGAGAGGAGAAGGATTTAAAAGGGACATGTGGGGAGCATTTTCACACAGAAGGTGGTTTGTGTGTGGAATGAACTGTCAGGAAGTGATAGCAGCAGGTACAACATGGCAAATAGGATCATTTTAGTTTGCGAAACCTGTTCGGCATGGACATGTTGGACTGGAGGGCCTGTTTCCGTGCTGTATCTCACTATGACTCTGAGAATGCTCCCTACTTGCCTGGGTGAGTGCAGCTCCAATAACATTTTAAGAAGCTTGGCACATCCAGGACTAAGCAGCCCATTTGGTTGACATACCAACCTCTACTTTTCACTCTGCTCATCACCACACATTCATATTTTAGCTACAAAGGAAGATTAGATCAGATGCTGGAATCCTGAGACCAGTAACAAGCCTTTGTCTCCCCAAAATGTTCTGTGGAAGGATATTGGAAAGGGTTCAGAAAAGAATTTAAAGGACGTTACCTGGATGAGTAGCAACAATCAGTACCCATCCTCAAGATGCACTGCAGCAACTTATCTAGAATCCTTCAACAGCTCCTTCCAAATCAATGATCTCTCCCACTTAGCAGAGCAGGAGCAGCAGATTCATGGGAACACTAGCCACCTACAGGTTCCCCTCCAAGTCTCACACCATCCTGACTCTGAGAGATATCCATGTTGCTTCATTGTCGCTAGGACAAAATCCCAGAACTCCCTTCCTTGTAGCACTAAACTTCACAGGCTGCGCAGTTCAAGAGAGTGCTCACCATCACTTTGCTGTGGACAACTTTGAGTGGGTGGTAAAGGTTGGCTGTGCTGGTGATATCTGTTTCCCATAGATTAATTTGAAAGAAAAACCTTTGGATGCTGCCTCCCAAATTTAGAGGAATCTAACCAGATAACCTCCGGAAATAGCACTGTAGTACAGTGACTATGATACTGCGGTAGAAATACAAAAGTTGGTTCCAGTGCCGTCATGACAAATTTGTGGATTTACACGAGGAAGAAAGTGGTGAATTATTAATAAACCAGCTAACTCATTAATCCCTTTAACGAGGGGCATTTATCTCCACCATAAATTGACTCCAATCTGCCATCAATATAGAATACACTTTTTAAAAATAAATAGTAGACTGCCTCACAGCATTAACAACTACTTGCAGACTTGATAGTGATAGATCAGTCAGCGTTGTCAGTGTGGGAGTAATGTGGAAAGATAGATTTAGACCCACAATTCACCCTGCTTTAGTGTGACTTATTAAAGATTCATCTGTGGAAAATCAAGTGGCAAAGAACATATAATCTGGCAAGCTTTTTTTTCAACCAATATCATTTGAAAATTAGATAACTCATCAGACATGCAAACACCTAAAAATTTCTCAATTTCCTAATAACCTCATAGTGTCGTTGCATTGAAACTTGTGCTAACATTTTCTTCTCATCTTTTCCTTGCTATGTCAATATTTCCTTCCTTATTCTGATCCTCTCTCCCCTTACCTCTAGCATGAGTTGGTGTCCCTGTGAGAAGCAGTGCCCTGTCTTGGAATCTGACATTAGTTACCGAAGGTATGGATTATGCACTGCATAAAGGCCAGGTGGTTTCATATCTGTTTTCAATATGATGAGGCAGGAGACATTGAATCTTAAGGTTACAATTTTGTTTAAATAAAGCTTCAAATGCTGGACATCCAAAGTATGAGCAGAATGTTCAGGAAATGCATAATAGACATGCAAATTATATTACTTGAGAGATTTTGCACACAATTAGAGTCCATAAAATAGTCATTTTGGTTGTCTATATCTTCTGGTTTTGTCTGAATATGTGTAGGGGGCCTGTGAGACATTCCCCAAGAATATTGTGATGGGATTTTGAAGGGTCAGCATAGAGGCACATGCAGTGAAGCTTAGCTCTCAGGGAATCTATTATCCCAATGTTGAGTCTCTTCCAATGATATTTAGAGTGAAAGATTGAGTGACACCCCCCCCCCCCCCCCCCTTCCTGCTGCTGTTGGGCGACCCCTGGTGCCTGTTGGAAGTAGTGCTGGTAGCCTGGCAGGAATTTCCTGATTCTGATTTTTGACTACAGCGTGGGATATCCAGGAGATCTGTGTGAAGAAAGAAAAATATGTAGATACCCTATTGCAACCACAGCCCTACCGCTGTCCCTCTACAAAACAAGGATGCCCATAACAAGGAACAAAAATTGAAAAACACGCAAGTCAGTGGTCTTCTGGAGGCTTTGAACCAAACCCAAGACGTTGCTCAAGTACAGTTGCATGTGTCCATTGTCACTCTGTCACTTTGGTGTTTCTGTCAAAGTATTGCATTCACTAGCAGTAACCTGGGAACAGCTTTGAGAGGGTGGGGAAAAATGGTGTAGTTAGCACAGAATGGGGACAACATACAGATTATTAACTAACTAGTTTGCTTTGAAATCTTCTGTATACCTTGCTACTCTTGTCTTTCAGATGCTTGCTGCCTGGTAGATGTACAGTCAGCCTTTATACTTACTCAACTGCTCTAAAAATGGACATATTTTATCTGTGTTTGCAACTTTCTCCTTCAAAGTTTGAAGCACGTTTAGCTGCCTATTGACTTTGAAAAGTGGTGCATGCTTACGGGGCATGTTTTGATGCACGAGAGCTGATTCTTGACGCTTCACCCCCACCCCCAAGAAACTGAAGCCTCGTACATACTGAGTTTCTGTGTATAAATGTGCTTTTGTTTTTGAAACTGTTGAATTCCTTCAGAATAGATTTCATGTCAGGATCGTGTCACCAATCTAGCTACTAATCGCTGTCCTACACTTTTCCCACGCACAAGTAAAATATTTCCTTTCCAAATCACTTATAAAGATTATTATTCCTGTCCTCGACTCTGCTTGCCAAAAGAAACACAATTTTCCACAACAAGGACAGAAATGCACAGCAAAGCCAGTTGGCATCTGGAAATAAGCCAATTAGGTTAGCATTCCAATTATGCATCACAGTATAACTACTGTTCCTGAACTTAATTGATGATGAACATCCACTGATTGTGTCAATCGTACCAAAAAACAGCACCCTGAGTACCTGAGTGCTTGTTTACTTCTCTAACTTGTTTACACTAGTGGCCTCCTTCTCAGCTTCCAGACATCATCACAAATTACCGTTAGCCAGAATGCTGAGATACCTTACACTCTTCCATCTTCTTCACATTATATAGGGGTCATCAGGATGAAGGAGTGGATCCTTCTCTTTATCTTCACCTGTATCTATTGTCCTTGTGATCATGAGTTGTACATTCATATCTGACGTATAAGAATACAAATTCTGAACAGAATTAGACCACTCAGCCCATTGAACTTGTTTTGTCTTTCAACCAGACCTCTCATGGGTGCTGTGATTTCTCCACGTTCCTGCCTACCCCTGCTAACATGTCACCCCCTTCCCTATTAAGAGGCTACCTACTTCTGTCTTAAAAATACTCAAGGACTGGGTTTCCACTGTCTATTGATGGAGAGTGTTGCCCACCTCGGGGCCCTCTGTGAGGAAAACTATCTTTCCTTCTATGTCTGAAATTGACAGCCTCTTATGTTAAAACAGTGCCCTCTAGCTTTTGATTCTCCCACAGGGGAATATCCTGTTCACATCCACCCCTGTTGGGAATCTTGTACGTTTCAAAGAAGTTGCCTTCTACTCTTCTAAATTCCAGCAGATACAAGTCTAACCTATTCAGCCTTTCCTGATTAGACAAGCTCCCATTTCCAGGTATTAGACCAGTAAACCAGTGGCCATCAATGTAGCTGACGTCTCATCTCTAAATCTACCATTGGCTCCACTTCAGGTAATGCCCTCAAGCCCCATACCATCTCATCTCCATCCCTAATGTTCCCCTTGGCATTTCTCCACCTTCCACCCCTCTTGTTCCTCTTTATATCATGATTGTATTGATGTCATCTCATCCTCCGTCCTGAGACGTGTTCCTGTACATGTATTATTCCTCATTATTCCCCTATTTGCAAACTGAATTGTTAATGGAAGTTAACTCTTGCACTTATCAGTGTGTTCATGGAAGTGTTGATGGGGAAACACTCGGAGAAAATTTGCCACAGGCCATTTTCCAAGTTAACACAAAATTGTTGTGGATTGACTATATGTCCTATGTGCATTCAGTTACAGCCTGGAAGGTCTGGTACATAACAACGAGGTGACCAAGGAAACGTCACACACTGCGGAGTCCGTTTTGCAAAATTCCCGCGACCCTCGCCGAGCTCCAATCATCAGCACCGATGAGCGTGGATCACTTGTCTCACTGACCGAGGAAGAGATGGAGTCAGACCACAGCGATGGCAGTGTGTTTGACAACCCGGTAAGGTCACCACTTTTAAAGGAATGTCCTGTGACCACAGCCAGAGCTGTTCAGCTTGTATTTTATTTGATTAAAATTGCGCGATATGGGTGAAAGGGTCAAGGCCCGTATTGATGGCAGAGTAAGAAACCTAAGCTGAGCTCAGCAAGACTGGATTAAGTCGCGAGTGTGGTGCTGGAAAAACACAGCAGGTCAGGCAGCATCCAAGGAGCAGGAGAGTCGACATTTCAGACATAAGCCCTCCATCAGGAATGAGGTTTGTGGGTCGGGGCTGAAAGATAAATGGGAGGTGGTGGGGAAGGGAGGTAGCTGGGAAAGCGATAGGTGGATGAAGGTGTGGGAGAAGGTGATAGGTCAGAGGTGGCAGGTCTGGAGGCTTGTGCAGAGTTGGAGGCTTGGAACTGAGATAATGTTGGGGGAGAGGAAATTAGGAAGCTGTTGAAATCCACATTTATTCCGTGTGCTTGCAGGGTCCCAAGACAGAGTATGAGGTGTCCTCCTTCAGGCATCGGGTGGTAATGGTTGGATTAAGAGTGGTAAAACTGGATTAAGCTCAGAGACAAAAAGTGAACTGTACGAGAAGGAGGAGGCCAGATGCCTTTACACATGCACACTTCACAGTCTCATGATGTTCCAAAGTGCTTCGTACACAATGCAATACTTTTAAAGTGTAGTCGTTGTTTAAATGTAGGAAATACTCAGCACAGGTGCATCGCACTGCAATTACTTCATCAACTATTTTGGCATAGACAGTGTAAACCTCATGAGTAGCTCTAGTAAACTATTGATTGTGACTGATATCTTCTCTCTCTTGATCTGTTGCACAGAATATAGGTTTTAGTGCTGATGTAACAACTTTACTACCTAGTTGGGACTTTTAGAACCTGCCTGTAATTTTGCAGAATATTAGGTAAAAGGAAATTCAAAAGCAAATCTGTTGTTTCCTTACAGAAATCGATGAGGGTACATTCTGTTCCTCCACTGATGAAATCCATTTCACTACAAGCCATTAACCCACCGAATGTAGACAGTAAGTACTGAATAGATTTTCAGCATTCTAATACACAAAGATTACTAACTAAAATGATACGTGTTCAGAGCAAGCAAAAGTGAAGATGCTGAAAGTCTTGAGCTTATTTTAAATGGTTTTATTTTCAATGCTTCATCTGTTCTCCAGTTTTCACCCCGTCTTGAATGGTGTCCACTCCTTGCTGCAATACTCCTTGCAGTGCTACGCTCCTTCCATACCATAACAGTAACAGCTGGTGTTTGTGGGTAAACCTTAACCGTCAATAGACACAAGCAATACAACTGTAAAGGACACCATAGCAAAATCCCATGCTCTCATTCACCCCATATCCAGACACACGTAGATAGGGATGGACAATGAATGCTGGCCTTGCAATGGCACCCGAGTAAGTAAAACTGGATTCAGAGCAATTAAAAATTGACCTTTTTTTTAAAGCGTGGAGGTGTTGGCTTGATTGGCCATTGTCACAGCTTGAACCCAGCTAACTCCTCACAGACTGGGCATCAAAGAAGAGAGAAGAGTGTTTAGATTCAGACAGCCCCTTGCACGCTTTCAGGAACTGTGTCAAACCAAGAAATGACATTTGAATTGAAGCCTCTGTGATTTTGGACAAGACCGTGGCAATCCCTCTGCCTACAACAAAGGCCAAGCAATGAGATAAATGACCAGTTAATGTGTTTTGTTGGCAATGCTTGAAGAATGGTGATGGCTTGGACACACAGGACATCCATGCTGTTCTGAATAGTGGCTGGGCTTTTTGACATCCACTTCAATATGTATTGCACTCCCAGCAGTGCTGCAGTCCCTCCACTGCATTGAAATGCCATCTGTTGTAAGGCATTGAATCCTGGAGTGGGCCTTGAGCCCATGGTCTTCTGTTTTAGAGATAGAAGAGTGATTGATGTGGACTGTTGACAGAGATTGGGAATATCGAGTGGAAATGCGATAGTGAGTCATCTCACCTGACCTTTAGGTGAAATATTTCTGCACCAGCTTGAGGTTTGTCCCTGGCAGGTGAAGAGATTTTAGTTCTTTTGATTACTTTACTGGAAGACCTAGGGTACAAAGGGTGTTGGGCATAAGTAACAGATTAACCTTGAAGGTTTAAAGGAATTTCACGGCAATGGGGATGGATAGATGTGGGAATAATCTGTTCCCATGATGCCTTTGTTTGGAAGGATATAGCGTGCGCAAGCTGAGGAAAAAGCCTCATTCCAAATGAATCTTTCTTTTAATCATGTTTGGGATGTTGGCATCACTGGCTGGGCCAGGATTTAATGCCCTTCCCTAGACTCCCTTGAGCTGCCTCTTGATACTCCTGCAGTCCTCCTGATGTGGGTTGACCCACAATGCCATTAGTGCGGGAAATCATTTATTCTATTGTCAGTGTGATAATCTTGCTTTATAAATGTCATGGGATCATTAAGTATTACAGTGAGTAAATAGCTCTTTGACCCGTCATCTCCACAGTAGTCATCATATACCCATCTGCTCTAATCCCATTCTCCCTTCACCCATAGTATTGAATACTGTGGTGTTTCAAGTGTTCTGATAATAGATTGGGAATCCGAGTTACAACCTTCTGCCTCAGACAATGAACTGAAACATGGCTATCAACTCATTCCTGACCCTCATGAAGCTCATTCTTCTCACCCTTCCTTTTCACTTTCCTACTTTCAAACTTGTCTTTCATCTTATTGTTATTTGTTACTTTGCTGCTGTGAGATGTTCCACTAACCCATCCAATAATGGACATTACACTTCAAAGGTGAACAAGGTGACCTTAAGATATGCTTTGTAGCTTTAATATAAATTTATTTATGTCGTGGCTTCAATAGTTAGGAAAAGAGTTAAGATAAAATAAGATATAAGGAGAACAGAGAAGGAGGATTCGTGTTTATATTTTATATATGTTTGCGTTCTTTTTGAGCTGTTGTTCTAGTCATACAGTTAATGATTTGAGAAGCTTTGGTGTACTTTCAGTGTCATAGAGATGTTATGGTGTGGATTTCATGAACTTGTAGGTACAATAATTGAAAATCACGCAGCCTGTGTTTCCGTTTTACTTTAAAGGCCAAGGTGATTATTGGTAAATGTACTTGATCAGTTGGCCTCTTGAGCTTATCTGTTTATGCATGAGTCCTAAGGAGAGAGTGGTTGCAGATCGTTTGGCCGTAGCTGTAAAATTAGGAGCTGTCCTGTAGTTCACACTAGCTGTACTCAAGCCAATGACCATGGTTGCTTTTCTTTAGAATATTTCTGAATAGTTTACTTCTAAATAAAAATTCATTGTCACGGATTACCCCTTGAATTGAGGATGATATCAGTCTACGGTCACAAGATCCTGCCATGAGTCTTCATATGACTAAAACGGCTAATTCACAACTAGAATATCTTTAGGTAGATATCAAGAAACAATTGGTAATTCCTCCAATGACACCAATAAATACAGTTGCCTGCTCTTTTGCAAAACTGGAATATTCGTAGCCAAGTACGAATGCATTTATTCATTGAAGAGAATGGATTCATGTTGACAGGGAAAAAAAAGTGGTCAATTTTTTTTTTGCAGACAAGTGGGAAATCTAGTTCTACAGCAGAAGTGTGAAGTTTTTGACTGTAAATTTTAATGTAGAGTTACTGAGGGAATTGAAGAGAACACAGTACAGATCACAAAATGAAAAGACTATGTGTGTGTGTGTGTTGTTTGCTATTCCTTATCTAGTTTTAGTCTGGCAGGGTTGCATTTATTCTCAGAGCACTTGTCCAGCTAGAAGGTACATTCCCCACCCCCAGAGTTTGAAACTTGTGCGCCGCAGGAAAGGAGGTTTGCAGGTCCTAGCCTACCCTGTTCAGTGCGACATATACACAGCTGTAGTTTCGCAATGTGGGGTTCTCTTGATTCACTCATACCCTTCAGAAAGATATCCTAAATGGGTTTTTACTTAACACTTTTCATGGACTCATTAATAAGTTAATTAATTGAATAGCATCACTGACGAGGGTATGGTTTAACCTCAAACTCTCCTGATTTGTCTTTCAGCACAGTAATCACCATATTGCAATATGCTGTTAGATTTGACCTTCCTCTTTAAGACAGTAACATCATTCCAAAACTTCTGCTTTCCTTTAGTAAAATAAAAAAAGTTGTATTTTCTGAACCAAAGCATCAGCCACCACTGGGTTCTTTCAGTTCACAGAAGATGACATAACTAACCTTTTAATGCCAAAATTGGAGCCACTGTATTGAGGCTTGATGTGTTACAGTTCCACTGGATTGTCAGCTGTCTCCGAGATGGAAGTGACTCAAACACCGGGGAGCAGAACAGACAGAGTCTAGCTGTGATTGCTCAACAACTGAATGTGCACTTTCTAGTGTGGGTCATCTCACTTTGAAGTATTTCCTTTTGCCAACCCTATCAGGTACACCAAGATCATACTTGGGGTACATGGCCACAGATCTGTTAAGTAAGTCACTTCCCCAAGGTAGTAACCATTTATGGTTTAGAAGATTTGCATCATTGTGCAAACATAATTTAGCAATCATGTAATTGCTGAACTGCACTGTGGACAGTGTTAGTTCTCAGATGTCCGTTTCAAAGGAAACTTTCAAGTTCCTGTTAGCACTGATATTCTTAGTCATGCACCATGCACATTGATCATCCCACGTCCTGCCAGAGAAAGCCATCACAAATGCTAAAAGTGTATGACTTCACATGCATATCTAGCTACTAAATAGGTTGCTTTCACACAGCCATGAATTGCAATGAGAGAGTGCCTTTATGGAGTATGGCATCCCAAGGTTCTTCGCAGGAGCATTATGAAACAGAAATTTTATACCTAACCACACAAGATATTAGAACAAGGGACTAAAAGCTTGATTGAACAGGAAGGTTTCAAGGATCATTTAAAGGGGTGAAGTGAGATGGAGAGATTTGGGGAGCGAATTCTGGAATTTAAAGCTTCAGCAGGTAAAACGGGTCGTTCTGCTATAAAACGTGTTTAGTTAATACAAATTTGCTGTAACACAATTGATAAATTGGGGAGACTGTTTCTAAGGCACAAACTTTTAAAATGTGTGCTGGTTGTAATGCAATGATATCATCAATACTTTAACCGTTGTTTCTAAAGTGTGATTTTTGTACAATGCAGGATTGCACAAAAATGGAACCATCGCGTTATAAAACAATCACCTGTACTTGTCAATGGTAGAGCACTCAAAATTGGAGGAACACCGAGATCTTGGAGGGTTATGAGGCTGTAGATATTAAAGCTGAGCAGAGATACAGTTCCACAAAGGGATTTGAAAACTAATATGAAAACTTTTCTCGTTCTTTCTGAAATAACTCCACAAGAGGCTGGAAGCTCATTGCCAAGTCACCCTTTATTTACACATGGAGAGCCCTTGACACTGATCCAGCTCCCTCAGAGCCAGCTCTGAGTGAACAGGATCTCAGACATTCTGTTCTTTTTTACTTCTTTAGACATTCTGTTCTTTTTATATATTTTATTTAGACATTCTGTTCTTATCTGTCAGATGGGGCTCCCTGATTGGACCAGGTTAACAGCCCTAATCAGGGAACTCCTATTTTCTGAGGTCCACCTGGCTGACCTCGTTACAATCACTGTACTTTCTTAAGCAAGAGTCATTGTGGATGAGCAAGAATTGATGTAAGCTGGAGACAGCAGCAATTAAGTTTTGAAAGGTCTTGTGTTTATAAGAGTTGGAGGTTAGAATAGTCCGGTCCAGAAGTAAGAAAAGTATGAATTAGAATTCATCTACTTTAAGGGTTGAGCCAGAATTGGAGCCAAGTGATGTTACAGTGATGGAAATGAGTGGCCTTCTCGTTCCATTATCACTTTGCGTTGTGCTTGCACTTTTTTAGACAGGGTGATGAGAGGGAGAGGTGTGCAGCAAAACAACAATTTACATTTGTGTAATGTCTTTAATCTTGCATATCCTCCCCATGTCTGCATGGGTTTTCTCCGATCGTCCAAAGATGTGCAGGTTAAATGGATTGCCTGTGCTAAATTGCCATAGTGCCCGGGGTGTTTAGGCTATGTGGATTAACCATGGGAAATGCAGGGTTACAGGTTTAGGGTAGGGGGTGGGTCTCAGTGGGATGTTCTTTGGAGTGTCGGTGTGGACTCACTGGGCCGAATGTCCTGCTCCTGAGTATAGGGATTCTATAATTCTAATCAGAGGTAAATTTGCAACAGTCACCATGTCTTACTACCAACCACGTGGACCGTTCTGGACTGTTTACCTTTCAAGTGCCTGACAACACTAGATCAGGAACCAGCAGGAGTAACTTGGTGCTAGAGTGATTCCTTTAAATGCTTAGGTGAAAGTGAGGACTGCAGATGCTGGAAATTAGAGTTGAGAGTGTGGTGCTGGAAAAGCACAGCAGGTCAGGCAGCATCCGAGGATCAGGAGAATTGACATTTTGGATAAAAGCCCTTCATCAGGAATTCCTCGGGTGCTGTCTGACCTGCTATGCTTTTCCAACACCACATCCTCAACCTTTAAATGTTTGCAAAGTTTGTCCAAGGTTTGCTGGGAGCAGTAAGCCTTTGTGAATGTTAATGTTGCATCCAGTTTCCTAGTGCAAAAATGAATCACTTTGTGCAGGCATGTACATCTTTAATTTAGTGCAGCAGTATGAAAATATTGGCAACTGTCCATAAAGTGGAAGAAGCATGGTGTTTGAAAGGTGCTGGACCAAGTCTCAAAGCATTTTAATGTCTTTCATCTGCAGTAAACAGCAATTAACGTTGCATTTCTAAAAATAATTTGAGTTACTTGACCAAAATTATACACCCAGATTAAAAGCATAAGCAGCTGGCTGATGAATGCTTTTCTCGTGTTTATTGAATAATGGGAAACAGTGTGAATATAGGTGGCTGACTGTTCTGAGAATGTACAAGTCTTGTATGAACATTAACTACAGCTTTCAAACTGAGGTCTGGCCACTTCCTTTGGAACTAGCTGAGCTGGTTTGCTTTTCCTGAACAGATCCATGCAGAATTTAAGCAATACTTGCATCAGGCTGAAATAATGAATGTCAGTGACTTTGGTTTAAGTTTACTTTAATGCGCATGAGCAACATACAAATCAGCACTTTGAAAGTGATGACTCATACTGTGATTGAGGTTGGAGTTACTAATGCCTTATTTGAGTGCTTTTGGAAAATTTTGTGTTGACATAAAATAATGGAAGGCAAATAAAGAGGTGGGTTAAATGGGAAAGTTATGGAGGTCAGTTGGACCAAGTTCCATAAAAGTCTGCAGATTTAGAACGGAAAGATGTGTCTTGCTGTGGTGTTGTAATAAAGGAAGTAGACATATGCTGTTTGCATAATATTTGATATTTAATTTAGAAATTTGTGTTCAGTAATCAATGACTGGAAAATATCTCATGGTTTTATTAATGCTATTTGTGAGAATGGAATCAACTAAGAATTGTAGCTGACTGGTTCATTGACGTCAAAGCTAAATTGTGAATCTCTGAAGTTTATTGGCTACAGATCATACTTGGAAGGTTGGGAGAAAGCCATTCAGCCCAGTGTGTCTAAAGTGACTTTGATAAAACTATTAAGTTAATCATGTTCTCTCTTTTCAGAAAGCTCAGTATTTTCTGTTTCTCAAATAATTATTTAATTCCCTTTTTGAAGCTGTCATGAATTTTGTTTCAATCACTCTTCATTTGGCAAGAATTTCATGTTCTGAGTTCTCTGCTTGTTTACAGAAAAATCTCCAAGTTCCTCCCTGCATTCTTTTGACAAGAAGCTTAATATGTATGGATTGGCCAACACAGTTACAGGAGGATTTCCCTGTTTATATTGTTAAAACTCATGGAGCACTAGGTTTTCAAAACTGAAGTCGTTTATATGCAGTAACATCCTGACATCCCACAATCTGGACATCTTTCCAAAGACTAGTTGCCCAAAATGGCCTGATTGTGACTTTAATTATCAGGATATTTATCTTTTCTATTCCGTTCCTTCCCCACCAAGTCAAACTACATGCACAAACCCTCCCCCTACACCTAGCTACAACACCACACTCACATCTATTATCTAACTTTTCTCCTAACCTCCGTAATGCACTCCTGGTTTCACAATGGACACAATGGCTGTGATGTTGTCCTTTTTCCTTGAGACTTAAGGGACCTTCAAGGGCAGCATGGTGGCTCGGTAGTTAGCACGGCTGGCTCACAGCACCAGGGACCCAGGTTCGCTTCCAGCCTCAGGCAACTCTCTATGGAATTTGCACATATCTCCAGGTGCTCCAGTTTCCTCCCACAATCCAAAGGTATGGAGGTCAGGTGGATTGGACAGGGGCATTGCAAAGAGAGGGTCCGGGTGGAGTTGGAACTGATGGGATACTCCGCAGAGGGTCAGTGTGGACTTGATGGACTGATTGGTCTGCTTCTGCACTGTAAGGATTCGGTGATTATCTGCTGGCCTTCTGATGCATATGCATTAAATTGTTGGCCACCTTTTGTCTTTGAAGCTAGTTGATTACATCCTTAAACAGGAGATGATTGAGAGGAGATATGGTAGAGGTGTATAAAATCAGGAGGGATCTGGGCAGGAAGAAACTCTTCCCAAGAATTGAGAACAAGCAGTCCCTTAGTGGGGTGGACGGGGGGAGAGTTTCTAATGCCGCTTGTGGTTAGGATCTGGAATTGCTGCCTGAGAGTGTGGAGGAGGCAGATTCAGTTATGGCCTTTCAGAGAGAATTTGATCAGTATCTAAAGAGGAAAGACTTTCAGAGCTCCAGGGAAATGGCAGAGCCGTGACATTGGTTAAATTACTTTTGCAGAAAGCCAATATAAATGTGAGAAAATCTTTCTCAACGTAAACCAAAATTTTCTCAAATTTGTATCAATACTGGAGTTATTGTTTCTGAGCTCATTAACAACTGCAATTTTAAAGCACTGTCAAAGTAAAATCATGTTAAGGAAGAGGCAATCATTCATGATATTTGGTGAGTTTGGGAAGAGCTGTAGCTCCATTTGTTGAATGGGCTGCTTCTTAAGTGTGCTGTACCTCACAAAACCATGACATCATCCTCACCTGAGCACCCCACTTTGATCCCCAGTGTTTGCAAGCTACTGCCCCATTTCTGATTTGCTGTTCCTCTCCAAAAGCCCTGAATATATTGTCTCAACCCAATTTTGTGTGCATCTTTATCACCCATCCACACTTAAGTCTCTAAATCTGGTTTCTGTCCATGCCTCAAGACGACAGCAGCTTTAAACAAAGTCTTAAGTGTGAGGTAAATCATTCTGCCTTAACATTGTGCTTGGTGTCATACCCATCAACTCAAAGTGGTCCCATCAGTAAGCATCTTCACCAGTGCTTCATTCAAGTGCTGAAAATGCTCTCTCAACAAGCCAGGAAGATCGGGAGCAGGAAGATCTGAATTAATACTGCGGGGTGCTTTTCATGGGTTAAGTGGGCATAATCTGAAAATATTACATGCCCACTAATATGCTTTTACTGAAGTCCTAGTGATTACATTATTTCGAATAGAGATAAATGAGAGAATAGATTTTGCATACCAAAGTGACAAGGAGCCAGTGGAAACGTTGGTTTGAATTCTTTTCCAATTTCTACGTTAAAATAAGAAACAATTAAAATTGGTTTGTTACCTAGAACAATTCATTTATCGTTAAAATCTAATCAGAGAATGCTTTGATCTGTCTCCAGACTTGAATTCTAGATCTACTCTCTTATTCTTCACAATGTGTGCCAATTACCAGCTGGTGATTTAATCATTGCCATTAATCTGCATGCAGCCCTGCACTGTGTACAACTTGCTGCTTGACTTTTTGCTTCAGTCATTGTGAAGGAGCTGTAGGCGGATGTCAAATGAACCTGTGATTTGGTTCCTTTCAGTGAAATGCATGCTATAATTCTGCTGTTAACAGAACCTGGACGCCCCAGGCCCAAGAAGAGAATCTCCTTTTCCCTGAGCATTTCTCCACTCCTTCCTAAGCCTAAAACTGTCTTTTCTCTTGGTTCTTCCTCAAGTGACGATGAATTCGATAGTAAGTAAACCTTGGACTTAAATATCTATCTTGTTGTAATTTGTTCTTTTAAATGTTTACTTACCAGTATTTCAACAGGAATATCGTCAAAATTTGCCAAAAAGCAGGCATAATAATGGGACCATAAACTCCCAAGTAGCTGATTCTACATGGTTACGTTTCAGGAGTTGTGTGAATATTGATATATCATTGAAATTTGTCAAGTCATAAACTGCAAGTCAATTGCTTATTAAGTCATGTACTGTTTTCAGCAGGTTATGGTGTAGAATTGCTTTCTCTGTTTTATTTTGTGACAAAGTACAGTCAGAGCTCCAACTCATTTTAAGGGTGGAAGATTTTTTTTAAGTGCTATATTGCAAAATGACATGCACGTTCTTCCCGAATAGTTTGCAATGTACTTGCGCGTGGCCCATCCAGAAAACAAGGCATTCAGAAACACGCTGCTGAAGTATTCCAATTCAATGATTTTTTGTTGGAAAATCTCATTATTCAAGGTACTTCTCTTTTAAGCGTTACACTGGAAAAAAAAATGTGTAATGCCCAAACTCTGTTTCAGCTGCCAGAGTCTAGTTATCGTTGAGTGATTAAAGTCTCCAGTGATCTGAAATTTGGTTTAGTACCAATCAAGGGAATACAATATTTAGATGAGTGTTTTACTGTGCACTAACTGAAAATAGCTCAGGTTGTCTATAATTTTTCCATAACATTTTCATGTGTAAAATGATCCTGTTTCAAAGCTAAACTTTATAAAAATGGTATAAATACACCAAAAAGGAATCTTTCTCAGTACTGATTTTGAGAATCCTTCATGGTAACCTCAGCCAGTGTGGGAATTGAACCCATGCTATCGGCATCACCCTGTATTACAAGCTGGCTGTCTGGCCAACCTTCCACTTCCTGGGCTAGGAAAGTGGAAATATTTGTCCAGTAGCAATACTACCTTTCTTTGTACAGAATCCCCTGCCAGAAAATGTGTGTAAATATTTAGTCATGATGGGTTGAATTCAGCTGTGAAGGTTTCCATAGTAGGAGAGATTGTCTCAACTAACTGGACATCTGAGCACGAAGCATTAGTATATTCCAGTAAAGAACCATGGGTAGGAGAGTAGAGAGCTGGCAGAAAAATATTTCCCTATATTTTACTGGCCATTAGCTTTTACTAGCCGCCAAAACTCATGGATTAAAGTTCTGGAAATATGCCATCTTACATCGCCTGATGTACCAGGGAGATTGTTTTCCAGTAATCGTGTTCCAAATCTTCCTATGGCCTGTGAATGGTACAAATAGGCCAAAAAAAAATCTTGCTCAACATAAACAAATTTGAGGAAATCTTGGGTTCAGTACTGGGAGTATTGTTTCTGAGTCCATTACTCAAAAGTGAAGTTAACTCTAAAACCGTTAAATTGGGTTAAGTCATGTTAATGAAGAGGCAACAATTCATGATGTTGGTGAGGCTGGGAAAAGCTGTTTATCCATTTGTAGCACAGGCCATCTATTTCATTCAAAGACTGAGCTTGTAGCTGAGTTGTGCACGACCGGCCTGATCCCCAGTTTGCTTCAATTATTTTGAGTCAGAGTTCCTCTTTCTCAGTTGTAGTCACTCTGAAAGAAGAAATACCAGGTTCCAGGCCTTTGACTGGCATCTACTGGGTGGCCCCCTATGTCCGCTGCTTTTATTTTGATTTACGCATCAGGGTTGTGAAACAAATGAGGCAAGTGTCCTTTGTAGGCAACTATGTAAGTTGTCGATGCTAATGCTGGTGTTTAAGTTGCTGAAAGCACAGTGGAGCTTGGGAAGAGGGGTCAGAGCTTGGGCGTTCCAATATGATGCCTTCAAATGTTGAAGAACTTGTTGACCCTTAGAGTGTCGGATTTCATACGAACAAAGATGATCTAGATTGTGTCTGTGGAACTGTACCCAGCAAAGGATCAATACTTCACTATAGAAATTATTTAGATATTACATCCTACAAGATAACTTGATGGTAGGAAGCAGAGGGTAATAGAAGGATGCTTGTCAGACGAGAGGCCTGTAACTAGTGGAGTGTGTCAGGGATCGTTACTGGGCCTATTACTGTTTGTTGTCTATATCAGTGATTTGGATGAGAATGTACAAGGCATGATTAGTAAGTTTGCAGATAACACTAAAATAGGCAGTATCATGGACAGTGAGGAAGGTTATCAGAAATTGCAGCAGGACCTTGATCAGCTGGGGAAGTGGGCTGAGAAATGGTAAATGGATTTTAATGTAGTTAAATGTGAGGTCTTGCATTTTGGAAATTCAAATAAAGGCAAGAGTTTCATGGTGAATGGTAGGGCCTTAAGGAGTGTAGTGGAGCAGAGGAACCTTGGCGTTCAGGTGCACAGTTCTCTGAAAGTGGAGTCTCAGGTAGACAGGGCAGTGAAGGTGGCTTTTGGCAAACTGACCTTCATCAATCAGGGCATTAAGTATAGAAGTTGTGAAGTTATGTTGCAGTAGTACAGGAAGTTGGTATTTGGGTATTGTGTTCAGTTTTAGACACTATTATAGGAAAGATGCTATTAAACTGGAAAGAGTGCAGAAGAAATTAACAAGAACGTTGCCAGGATTCAACAGGGAGAGGTTGGACAAGCGAGGACTTTTTTCTTTCGAGCTTAGGAGACTGAAGTGGGGGATCTTATAGAAGTGTATAAGATCCTGAGATACATGGATATGGTGAATGCATTCAGTCTTTTTCACAGGGTTGGAGAATCAAGGACTAAAGGGCATCAATTTAAGGTTAAAGGGGAAAGAATAAAAGGGAACCTGAGGGGAACTTTATTTACACAGAGGGTGGTACGCATTTAGAATGAGTTGCCAGTGGAAGTCATTGAGGTGGGTACATAATCAACATTTAAAAGGCATTTGGACAAATACATGGATAGGAAAGGTTTCGAAGGATATAGGCCAAATCCAGGGAAATGGGGTTAGTGTGGATTGTCATTTTGGTCGGCATGGACCAGTTTGGGCCAAAGAGCCTGTCTCCATGCTGTAGGACTCTGAGTCTATGAACTCAGGGGTGGCACGGTGGTTCAGTGGTTAGCACTGCTGCCTCAGCGCCAGGGACCCGGGTTTGATTCAAGCAACTGCCTCAGGCACCTGCCTGTGTGGAGTTTGCACATTCTCCCTGTGTCTGCGTGGGTTTCCTCCAGGTGCTCCAGTTTCTTCCCACAATCCAAAGATGTGCAGGTCAGGTGAATTGACCATGCTGAATTGTCCATAGTGTTAGGTGCATTAGTCCGGGGTAAATATACAGTCGGGGAATGGGCCGGGTGAGTTACTCTTCGGAGGGTCGGTGTGGATTTGTTGGGCCGAAGGGCCTGTTTCCATACTGGAGGGAATCTAAACTAAACTCAAGATTGAGGAGGGCCTTCTTATGAAAGTTCACACCTGAATTGCACAAAGAGAGTTCTGTGTTAAATTCCTACATTTCTGTCTAAAACAGAACTCCATTAAATGGAAGCTGGTATGTAAGCACCAGAATGGATTAGTCCTGTGTGTGAACCAGTAGAAGAATAGAAGAATCTGCCCTGCAAATTCTATGTAATTAGGATGTCAACACAGAAAAAAGACAGCAAATACTGTTCTATTCCTGATGTGAATGTGGAAGGGAGTTGCGTGAAGGTGGAAAATTGTTTCAATTTCTATATTAAAAGAAAGAACTGTGAATGCTGGAAATCTGAAGCAAATTGCTGAAGAATTCAGCAGGTCTGGTAACATATGTGGAGAGAAAGCAGAGTTAACCATTCAAGTCCAGTGACCCATTTGTAGAACTGAGACACTCCACATTGGAAGTAGAAATTGCTAGAGAAACTCAGCAAGTCTGGCAGCATCTGTGGAGTGTCTCAGTTCTGCAGATGGGTCACTGGACTTGAATGGTTAACTCTGCTTTCTCTCCACATATGTTACCAAACCTGCTGAGTTTCTCCAGTAATTTCTTGGCTCAGCACCAGTATTTGAGAGTTTCCAGTATCCTTCCCACAAAATCACAACCAGCAGAGGTGTCCTCAAGTGACCTTCTGCCTAAGGATGTCAGGCTGCATCATTTAGATACAAATGCAGCTCCAAGATTACAATAGGGGCTTTACATAGTCTTATCAGTGGCTGTATCACTGCTGAAGTTATAGATGGTGTTCCATTTGTCTAATATCATACAGAGCCAAGTGAATTTGTGAGAAATTATGTTGCTTCGGGACTGTGAAGTTGGTTTTGGTTTACAGTGTACCTATAATTCCTGCCTGAAAATGTGTGTGAGCAATTGGTCATATGGGGCTGGGGTGGAACCTGTGAAGTTTTCCATGGCTGTCCAAGCCATTGCAGCTTACTGGGCAATGATGGACATTGTAGCCCAACAGAGAGCCAGTGCATTTGGACTGGAGGGTGGGGTAGAGCAGCTACTTTGCCTGTCCCCTGCGAGACAAAGCTGTAATGGGTTGGGTTAGGACAAACCTACCCCAGATTTGGTGTCACTGTGACTTGGCGGTAGCTCAGTCAGAGATTGTGGGTTCAAATCTCAGACTGATGGGTAGAGACCAGACACTGGTGTGCCCTATGCAAAGAAAGATAGCAGAAAATGTTTATTGTAAAATGGTGAGTGAATGATAGTAACTACAAAGCAGCAGAGTTTGTGCGGCTTTATGCACACTGTGCTTAGCCACTGATCGACATCTGTTTGATAGATTGATTTAGATTCTCCACATGGGCCCACTTCAGGCTAGGCAAATGCTTCCAGATCAGTTTAAATAGGTGAATCATCTTTCAAAAGAGAACGTTTAATTTCTTTCAGGAAAATAACACAGTTGATGGAAAGTTCAGTTCCTTTGGTAGTTATTGATCATCTACAGGTAGGCTTCCTTGCTCAAACTCTTGTCCCTTCCTGCATCCTGTCGGAAGACTTGCTGATTCCGTCTGACCTACCTTGTGCTTTTTCTCACCTGTTTGTGACCTCCCACCCATGTGACTTCAACCATGGCTAGTTTTCAGCTTTCTGTAGATCCTAGCGGGGTCAAAATCAATTGCACATTTTGTACAGTTCAATACAATTGTATTTTATATCATTTAATTGTCAATTGACTGCGTAATTTCTTCAAACAAGCAATAAAGTGTAAGTTAAGAATTACGGTCTGATCCATTCTTATACTGTCTGATAAAATAGACTTGTTTAAACACAGGAACGTTACATACATAGGCCGAGAGGTGAGGAATGTTACTTAAATTTATTTTGTGATTTACAATGCTTAATTTGAATCATCAGGCAGTTAAATGCTCAAGTCCAAGGACAAGGGATGACTTCAACCTGTCAATTCAATGAGCGTGTTTCTGAAACAGAAAGAGCTAACATTTCTATGTGTCTGCTGTCACTCCAGCCCACTCCCAAATATGCCATCCTCACCCTATGTGTGGTTTCTAAATAAAACTGTATTCACAAGTGGGAGAGAGTGAGGACTGCAGATGCTGGAGATCAGAGTCGAGAGTGTGTTGCTGGAAAAGCACAGCAGGTCAGGCAGCATCCGAGGATCAGGAAAATTGACGTTTCGGGACGAAGCCCTTCATCAGGACCTGCTGTGCTTTTCCAGCAACACGCTGTCAACTGTATTCACAAGTTGCCAATTTCCCACTGTGCTGCCCATAGGATATCAAGATAATGGAGTATTCAGGTATTTTTACAAGTGGGTGATCATTGAATCACTGCACATTTTTAAAGCATATAAATGTGTTGTGTTGTGATCAGCAAGCGGAGTCTTTGGGTGAGGGTTATTTTTAATTAGCAATATTTTGTACAGCTAAAAGGTATGATAAAGGTAACATTGCTATTGTCTTACCAGATGATGGGGCTGCTCTCTCATTAGAGAGAGACGACAGGTGTTGGTTGAACCTGAGGGTCTCCACACCTTAGGCAAGGGGAGGGAGAGTTGTTCATTGTAATCTCAGCCAATGCAGGAATTGAACCCATTCCATTGGCGTCACTAACCAGCTGCCCAGCCTACTGAGCTAACCAACCCTCTACTCCTAGAACACACTTTGTTGTAAAGAAAAATGTGCATTTATATAAATCTCATCTGATTTTATTTCTAGATTTTTGCCTTAAATGCTTGGAGGAAATCTGTATATATAACTCATTTTGAACATGTGAAACTGTTGCCAGCTGACTTCCTTGAGTGAAGTTATTCTCAGTGTCTAAAATAATTCCATCGCTTTACTGTACAACCTTCATCTATTAATGTGTCCTTTGTAGTAATTATATAAATAGTAGTATAAATGTGGCCATTTCAGTTGTTTGTCATTTCTGTATTTGTGCTATTTTGATTTTTAACAATTAGCAAATTTCTACACTTGTGAAATTACAAAAATATTAATATTGGAATTTTCCCCTCCAGATTTAAGATCGTCCACCAGTAACTCTCTGGGCCAGAGGTAAGTGACTCCAATTCACTGTTAGTAAGTAGAACTTTTTTAAAATAGTTTGTTTGAGCTAGGACCCAGACCCAATGTCAACTAATTATTTTCTATCTCTGGTTTCCTAAACATTCTGAAGTTTGTTGAGTATTCTCAGTTTTTAAACTTTATATATATAAAAAACAAAAAGTCATATCTTCACATAGAATGATTATATCTCCAAAGTGGGGCCTCCCAGCTCATCACACCACATCCTGTTTCTCTTAGAGCAGCTCATTCCCCTGTAGCCCTATAAATCTTGTCAGATAATAATGTAATTCCCTTTTGAAACCATGACTGAATCTGCTTCCACCACATGGTCAGTCAACTCCACTCTCACAGTCATGAATGTGTACCCATCTTCCAGCAGGAGATCTTTAACTCTCTTATATAGTGTGGGCATCACTGACAAAGCCAGCATTTGTTGCCCCTCCTCAGTTCCCTTTGAACTGCAAGGCTTGTTTGGCCATTTCCGAGAACTCTTAAATATCAACAGATTGTAGTGGGTCTGCAGTCACCTGTAGGTCAGGCTGGGTATCAATAAGGTGATACCCCAATGCAGCACATTGAAACCAGATGCAATGCCTTCAGCTTTTCTACCACCTTATCTGATGCATCATAGATAAAGATTAAATCTGAACCTGCTAGTTTCCCTGCTTTATACCTGATATTAACTGGACATTTAGAATCATAGAATCCCTACAGTGTGGAAGCAGGCCATTCAGCCCATCGAGTTCACATCGATCCTTCGAAAAGCATCCCACCCCATATCTATCCTGTAGCCCTGCATTTCTCAAAGCTAACCCACAATTTAGCTTGGCCAACCCACCTAACTTGCACATCTTTGGATTTGGGAGGAAACCGGAGCACCTGGAGGAAACCTCACAGCACCAGTGTCCCAGGTTTGATTCCAGCCTCGGGCGACTGTCTGTGTGGAGCTTGCACGTTCTCCCCGTGTCTGCATGGGTTTCCTCCGGGTGCTCCGGTTTCCTCCCACAGTCCAAAGATGTGCAGGTCAGGTGCATTGGCCATGCTAAATTGCCCATAGTGATAGGTGCATTAGTCAGAGGGAAATGGGTCTGGGTGGGCTAGTCTTTGGAGGGTTGGTGTGGACTGGTTGGGCCGAAGGTCATGTTTTCGCACTGTAGGGAATCTAATCTAATACACTGGGAGAATGTGCAAACTCCACACCGTCATCCGAGGGTGGAATCGAACTCTGGTCCCTGGCGCTATGAGGCAACAATGCTAACCACTGAGCCACAGTGCCGCCTGATGGCATTCTGGCATCGCTTTAAAAGCGTCTTCCTTAACCTCCCCCTGCATTCTTTGACGGACCCCTCACCCCCCTCAACCCCTATCCACATAGAATCTGCTAGGTTTTTTTGCTCATTACAGTGGGTTCATGATTACCTATGAGCCTATAGTTTATATTGTAATGCATTGTGTTCTGCCTTGCGTACAAATTGACTTGTGAAGGGACTCAGAAACAGAACCTATTTACAACCCAGGGACTGCCTGTACTAATTATTATATCTCCTGCACCTTCTATGTGATTTAATTGCCCATAAAATCATAAAGAAATTCCTGCAACAAGTCTCAAACCTCAACCATGTTTTAAATACAAAAATAAAATACTGAGAATGTTGGAGATTTGAAATGAAAACACACAGTGCTGAAGAAACTCAACAGGTCAGTGAAGACAGAAATAGATTTAATATTTCAAGTCCAAAATGAAGTTTTCTTAGAACTGAAGAGAGTTGTAAAAATGATGGCTTTTATATTGTAAAGAGAAAGATAAGGAGGGGCAGGTGGTGCAAAAGTGATGGTTGTGGGATTGTAAAGAATGTGCAAAAACTGTCTATCATGGAAAATGGAAATAGTGCAGTAAAGGAAGGCAAGAGAAGCTTCAGAGATGGCTCTAGTAAAGGCAAGAGAAAGGCAGACATTGGAAGCAAAAGTTGTGTATTTTAGGCTTTCTGTAGGCTGGGCAATTCTACTTAAAATAGAGAAAGCAAAATGAAGGGCCGAGACAGTTGGGTAACAGCAGGGCTAAAATAGTATATGTGGTTATTCAAGAATTCTGGATGGAATTATCTTTCTGAGATGATACAACATCTTGTCCAGGAGAAGCGTCAACAGAGACGAGAGTTGGCCAAAACAAATTCAAGGTGAGATTCAAAACTGAAAGCAGTCAATGGGTCAGGTTGCACTTGTGGAGAGAGAAACAGAGTCACCATTTTGAATCCAAAGTCACTCTTATTCAGGCCAAAGTTGTGTGTATGTTGAACATGAAACGTAAAGTCTGCTTCTCTATCCAGAGAGGTTGCCAGATCTGCTGAGTCTCTCCAGCATTTTGCTTTCATTCCAGATCTTAGAGTTGTTTATGCCTTAATTGTACAGCATTTCCGAAGAGGATTACAGCCAAGTGCCCCCGAGTCCAACAAGGAAGGATTTGGAAGGGAAAGGCAGCACTAAAGTCTCTCGAACTTTCAGCTACCTCAAAAATAAGATGTCAAGTGGAAAACACAAGAACAAGGTACGCACTAATGAAGTTCTTTATAACCTTGTCCGTGCACCAATTATGGGGTAAACGATAAAAGTCCTAAAAGAACTGACTTACTAGCATACCTTATGGTCATGCTTATCCTCTTACCCTACCTCATTGTCCCACCCAGTGGGACAACCCAGACTTGGCTCACTTCAGTGAGGCTGCTGAGATCAGTGAAGATTGTGGAATGGGAAAACAACATCTGTAGTAGATGTTTGTTTTTGGGGTGTGACTGCTGCTGATGAGATCCCATTCATTTGCCTTGAGAAGGTGGCAGTGAGGGATTCTGTTTCACCTGCTACAGCATTGCGGTGAGGGTATTCCCATTTTGGGAGCAGGAGCTTTCAGGAATCAACCCAGAGCTATTGGGGAAACAAGGCTATGTGACCGAATCAGGATAACTTGCTGATTTAAAGGAGAACAAGGAAGTGTCAGTGTTTCCATGATATTAGTGCTGTTCTCTATTGTCACTGGCAGAGAGCCCAGGGAAGAAAAATGAAGATGAGAGAAGCTTGTATAAAATTTGTGATCATTTCTGGTGTGTTTTCAGACACCAGCGCTGTCGGTCAAGTGATATATGTTGTATTTGTGTCTACCAGCTCTATCTTAGAAGTTTTGGGTAAATTTATTGCCATCAATCCTCCTTGTTGACATGATGTGGAGATGCTGGGGTGGACAAGCTCAGAAGTCACATGACACCAGGTTATAGTCCAACAGGTTTATTTGAAATCACAATCTTTCGGAGCACTGCCCCTTCATTTAGACTTCACCTGAGCAGTGCTCCGAAAGTTTGTGGTTTCAAATAAATCTATTGGACTATAGCTTGGTGGCATGCGACTTCTGATCTTGTTGGCATGACTACCAAATACTGATGCAGTGTGGAGAAGGATGGTGTTTCTGGTAGAGGACAGGCTCCATCTTGGTAGAGGAGGTTTGTTACTTAATACTTAATAGCTAGTTACATCAATCTGTTTTGCACGAGAGGTTTTTTCTCAGACTTCAGGCAGGACCTAAGCATAAATACATAAGCAGCACAGTGGCTCAGTGGTTAGCACTGCTACCTCACAGCGCCAGCAATTGAGGTTCAATTCAAGCTCTAGCACCTGTCTGTTTGGTGTTTGCATGTTCTCTCCATGTCTGCATGGGTTTCCTCCGGGTGCTCCCATTTCCTCCCACAGTCCAGAGATTTCCAGGTTAGGGTAGATTGGCTGTGCGAGGTTGTCCCGTAATGTCCAAGGATGTGCAGGCTAGATGGATAACCATGGAAAATACAGCATTATGGGGATAGGGTAGGGGTTGGGTCTGGGATGGGTAGTCTTCGGAGAGTCAGTATGGATTCGATGCGCTGAACGACCTGCTACCACACTGTAGGAATTCTATGGTACTGTTAGATGCATAGAACTTAGCAGTGAACTGGAACTGTATGAGAATTGATAACAAAGTGGTTAGCTCCTCCCAGGAGCTAATGGCAATGGGCTGATTTTGTGATGTCTGTTAAACCTTTCAGGCCCTAACTATCTTATACAACAGCATTAAACGTGTGATGATGAGATCATTTATCCTTACCTCCTCAAATATCAAGTACATGAGGCCTTGTGTTGCTTTGTGGGTGAGGGACATATTTGTTGATTTCATCAGTGGAGCTCTTGCTCACTCTGGGTCTTTGCGGCAACGTTTGAAGTTGCTCATTCGATTGGAGGTGACGCTACACTGGACTGGGTGTTGGTGAGGGAGCAGGGCAGTGCTGTAATTCCAGCAAAAATCCAAATACAGGAGGAGGGCACCAACTTCTGTTGGGCAGCCAACAGGGTCTTCACAAACTCTGGCACTGAGGGAGGGGAATGTATTTGTAGAATGCAGAGATCCTGCACCAGAACTGCAAGATAGCTTGACGTATCATTGGTTAGCAAAGTACTGTTTGTATCAGGTATAAGAATTCCCTGTTCTACACAGCGACCAGCTGTCGATCATGCTGCAAGCAGCAGATATCATGTTTCTACATTTGCCATTTAATTTCCAATATATGGCTTTTGTAAATATCAGTCTACTGTAAAATGGATGATTTTTGTTTCTTAATTGTATAGCCATTTAAATGCTGTAATTTGAGAAGATATGGTATTAACAAAACATTAGTTTTACAACATGAGAGCACATTATCTAACCAACATGTTTCTTGAAATTTTTTGTTTTTAATGACAGGAATATATCTGTGCTCAGCAACTAAGTTGTTTTATGAGTTCAGGATGATGATAATCACTGAATACTGGAGTAGTCTGTTATTTATAGTTATTTAGTAATCAACCTGTTCAGAAATGTTAATATACACCCTGGACAAAGACTTCCTCGCTTAGAGATAGGGATAATACCACTGTGACACAAGAGCCCTCCTGGTTCAGAGGTATATATATTATGTTTTCCAATCAACCAGATTAGAGATGGTATTACCTCCAGAAAAGGTGGGACTTAAATCTGGACCACCTGGGCTCAAAGGTAGGGCCACTGCCAATGCACCACTGGCTCCTTCTAATTCAGTCCTGATTTTTTTAAAATTAATCAATTTTTCTCATCAGCCTGCACGAAGATGTTATTACACACCTCCAGAGCAGGTGGGACTTGAACTTGGGTCTCCTGGCTCCGACGTTAACACTATCACTTTACCACTTGAACCTGTTAAAGGAGAGCTCTTCATGGTGGCCTCAGCTGATGTGGGAATTGAACCCATGCTGCTGGGACTAGTCTGCATTGCAAACCAGACATCCAACCAATTGACCTAGCCATCCCCTTTGGCTTGGAGGTAAATTAATCTCTTGAATAGCATTCACCTGCATCCATTCAACTGCAGACACCAGGGACAATGTACAGTTTCTCTGAAAGTTTCCCATTCAAGGGAAATTAAAGATGGGTAACAGATGCTGTCGGATCATTCCCAGAAAGAAGATGTTTTCAAAAAGAGAGAGTGCAATATTTTTAAAGAGAATTTAATTGATTATTTGAAATGTTGGAAGATTCTAGCCTAGGGAGCAGATTAGTTTTGTATTACTCTTGTAAAGGATGAGGGGGAAGCTGAATAGCTGCTTCCTATGTTCTACCTCTCAGTGTTAATATCGACCACTAATCAGGCTGTAGGCTTTTTAAAAGATGGTCACTTTTTTTTTCATTTAAACCCTGTCATTCGGAGGGTTTTCTGGGTTCTGTATCTTTGTAGCATTGTCGATTATTAGCATAGAGGTGATGTCATCTGAAGGAATCTGTGGTCATTACATTGCTAGACTTTCACAGTTACACTTGCAGCTTGCAGTCTCCAACTGAGTTCTGACAAACCAGGGATGCAGACAGTGATAGGATGAGATGTAAATGTGCACGAAGGCATTCAGGGCATCTTTACAAACCATGAGTGTGAAGTTGGTGTCTCGCCATCGTCTGGAGTTTTCACCTATGTCATTTCCTGGGCATGATGAAACTGTTTGAAAATTTCTCAGGTCAGGAAGTACACCAGCTGGTCCCCTGATCAGCTCTGTTACTGAGAGCAGTGGCCCAGACTTGAGTTTCTTTATTATTTAATGAGATCTGTGTGTTGCTGCCAGAGCCAACACTTGTTGTCTATCTCTAACTGCCCTTCAGTTGACTGGTATTGCTGGGCAGTCACTGACAGTATTTTTGGGGTCAACTACATTGCAGTGGATCTGGAATCACATGGATGCCAGACCGAGAAAGATTAGCAGGTTTCCTTCCCATACAGACATGAGTGAGCCAGGTTTGGTTTTAGTAAGTTGTGATCACCATTAGTGAAATTAAGTTTCAATTTCCACACAGTCATTTAAAATCAAGCTCCACCAGCTGCCATGGTAGGATTTGAGCCTGTGTCATTCTCTCCCTACCCCCATTCCCCTTTCCACCCCCGCCCCCCCGCCTTTGTCCATCCCAGATCAACACCAGGCACCTCCATATCATGTGCTATGACACATCTCCAGAGTAGGTGAGATCCAAACCTGGGTCTCCTAGTTGAGAGATCTTTGTCTACATGGTCAGTGCACATTTGTCTGTAAGGGCTATCAGTGTTCTACTTCTCTATGAATGCATGCACATCAAGATCACTCGTCGGGAGGAAAACTCTATGGAATATCCTTAACATGCTTATATAATCCTTAACATATAATCCTTAATATATAATGCTTACATTATCCTTAACATTATTAAATAAATGATTTGGATGTGAGCATGACAGGTATAGTTAGTAAATTTGCAAGTGACACCAAAATTGGAGGTATAGTGGACAGCAAAAAAGGTTATCTCAGATTACAATGGGATCTTGATCAGATGGGCTGAGAAGTGGCAGATGGAGTTTATCCTATCTAAGCAAATCTTTGCAGGACTTATACACTTAATAGAAAGGTCCTGGGTAGTGTTGCTGAACAAAGAGACCTTGGAGTGCAGGTTCATAACTCCTTGAAAGTGGAGTTGCAGGTAGATAGGATAGTGAAGAGGCATTTGGTATGTTTTCCTTTATTGGTCAGAGTATTGAGTACAGGAGTTGGGAGGTCATGCTGCAGCTGTACAGGACATTGGTTAGGCCACTGTTGGAATATTGTGTGCAGTTCTGGTCTCCTTCCTATCGGAAGGATGGTGTGAAACTTGAAAGGGTTCAGAAAAGATTAACAAGGATGTTGCCAGGGTTGGAGGATTTGAGCTGGAGGGAGAGGCTTAACAGGCTGCGGCTGTTTTCCCTGGAGCATCGGAGGCTGAGGAGTGACCTTATAGAGGCTTATAAAATCATGAGGGGCATGGATAGTGTAAATAGACAAAGTCTCTTTCCTGGGGTGGGAGAGTCCAGAACTAGAGGGCATAGGTTTAGGGTGAGGAGAAAGATATGAAAGAGATCTAAAGGGCAACTTCTTCACGCAGAGGGTGGTACGTGTATGGAATGAGCTGTCAGAGGAAGTGTGGAGGCTGGTACAATTGCAATATTTAAAAGGCATCTGGATGGGTATGTGAATAGGAAGGGTTTGGAGGGATATGGGCCAGGTGCTGGCAGGTGGGACTAGATTGGGTTGGGATATCTGGTCAGTATGGACAAAGTGGACCAAAGGGTCAGTTTCCATGCTGTACATCTCTATGATTATGGCTGTATGCAATGCGCGCCATTTAAATGCAAACTGTGCTTTGTTCTATGTAGTGAGCCTCATTTGTACCATTGAATAGGATTAACGAGCAGAGGGAGACACTGCTGTAACGGAGGAAAGGGAAAATTGAAAGCACAGGAGTGTGTACACTGACATGGTCAAGCTTTCCATGTCTCCCACTTGGGAAGTGTGAGCTCCTCCAAATCTCTACCACTAGCAATACTTAACTTGTACCATTGCCCCTCCACCTATCACCACTGACCCATTTTGTCTTCTGTTCCAGTAAAGCTTCAACTACTTAATCCTGGCCTTTCAACTCCTTGCACAGTCTCTATTACTCTGAGCTCTGCAATGCCCTCTCTCTATCTTTCTCTTCCTTTAAGACAACCCTTAAAACAAATTTCTGACCAAGCTTTTGTCATCTAGACTAATATTTCCTTATGCAGTTCCATGTAAACTTTTGACTATTAATGCCTCTGTAAAGCACCTAGATAGTTGTCATCATATTAAAGCTGCTATGTAAATCTAAGTTTTTGTTGTTAGGCCTTCAGATAGATGGTTACAGATTGACACCAGTAGAGGGCTACAAAGAGACCACAAAAACAGTATAACCCTCCCTGGGGCTAAAGTGATCTGCGGGTCCCTTTTTAAAATAAAAATTGATATAATTGCATGTCATTTTATGTTAGGTTTTATTTTCAGCTGCACTGGTAGTTATCTTATCTTAAAAAAAGAACTTTTTAAAGCAAAATGACTGTGAAAATTTTATTTATTATGGTTAAATTAACCCATTTTACTAACCATAGATTACTAAACATAACTATAGATTACACTAAGTGTAATAATCAAGAATTCACATGGAAACAGTTAATTTTATTATCAAGCAGAAATGTTGCCCAGAGTTTAGTTTTCAGTTTAATTTTGAAGAAGTAAAGATATATTGTTATTTTAAGAATTTGTGGCCGTTTAGAAGGCACCAAGGTGAAAAAAGACAGCTTTACTTTAAAATGAAAAGGGAGAGGAAATGTTCCCTTTTTATTTTGAAGCTTAATGCTTCCTAAAGACTTACCGGCTGAGACCCTATAAAGGGTTGCCTCCCCCTCTCCAGACCCCAACTTCCTCTGACTGAATTGTACGTCATGGGCAAATTGAGACAGTCAGTTCATTTTCTTCTGTAACCAGAATGTGAGAGGCAGAATTCTCCTGAGCTGAGTTATGTCGTGGATTAAATTTTCTATAACGCAGTCAAGTCCGTTCAAAGTGGTAGGTAATAAAATGATTCGCAGTGCAAATGATGTTAAACTACCATGTTTGCTCAGGAAGTGAAAGCTTAAATGTTCACAACTGTTAACGTCTTCATTTTGGCTGCCTTTTCTTGGTTTCCTGTTTACAATCTGCTATGATAGACTCCCATCTCCAATCGTGGTGTCTAATATTTCACTGCTTTTTGAAATTAAATCTTTTGCACATGTTTTAACAGTGTCTGTTCCCTGTTAACGCAGTTGGGAGCTGTACTGTTGTGTGTGTTAATATAGATTTCGGTTTTTATAGAAACCGTCAGGGAACAAAATGTAAATCTATTCTGCAGTGTTCCAGGGAAGATCAATCTTCTTTGGTTTTATGCTGAGTCCAAAAAAGTTAGTGAAAGCAAAGCTGTTCATAATGTTGAATTTGAATCCAAGTATTTGTTTATGAAATGAGCAGAGACAGCTGTCTTGCATTAAGGATAAATGATGGTATAAAGCGAGGCAATATATAGAGCAATTACCAGGAAAAGAGGCCATTTGGAATTCTCACTGAATGCCGCTGAGTTATTGAGACAGGGATCAGAATATAATGTTGAAAGTTGGTGAATCATTATGGTTTACTAAAGGAATTGTAGATCTTGAAGAAAGAGCAACGTTTTAGTGTGTTAGTCCTAACCTCAGTGTTTGTCACTTAGTGGCAAAGATGAGGTGTGACATTATTTCCTATGTTGTGCTTGCCTATTAGACTATTGTACGAGACTGGTATGTTTGAGGTCAGTTTGGATTCAGCTACTGACAACTAAGACAGTGCAGGATGAGCATTGAAAGGCAAGGATTATTGCTCATTCTGATTCAAAGCATTGCAGCATCGTCACCATGAAGCTACTCTTTGTCTACGTTTGTCTGTGTCTGGATCACTCCCAAAATACTACTTCCTGTACTGTACTGTGGGATGCAGCCATTGGTGATGGCTCACTAGCAGGATAAAGGTTACACATCCAGCATCCTCATGGGTCCCTGCAGCTGGTCACAGGAGACATTGGAAAAGGGGATTTCCTTCTAGCAGTAGCCAAATTAACTATAGATGCTGGAAACATGGAGGTAAAGCACAAACAAAAGAGGGAGAGGAAAGGTTACTGTTTCAGATATATGACCATTGATGAAATGCCACAGACCTGAAGGGGTAATTCCATCTCTCCCTCAGTAGATGATGCCAGGCTTGCTGTGTAATCTTCACATTTTCCTGCAATTTGGCTTTTCTCCCTTTTGCCCCTCCTCTCCCACCCCCACTCCCCTTGGTCTTTCTCTCTCTCTTCCTTGCACACTTTCATGCATTCCCTCTCTTGCTCTCTCTCATGCATGCACACACACACACCCACCCACCCCCACGCCTCTCAGCAGCAATTTACTATCACTTTGTCACTGGGTAAATGTGGATGGGGGAAACATCCAGCTCGAGTTTCTTCATTGAGCTAGAAAGTTCCTTCATAGGAAAGATAAGGAGGCTTTGGAGAGGGTGCAAAGAAGGTTTACCAGGATGCTGCCTGGACTGGAGGGCTTCTCTAACGAAGAGAGGTTGTCTAAGCTTGGACTTTTCTGTCTGTAGAGAAGGAAGAAGAGAGGTGACCTGATCGAGGTATACAAGGTAATGAGAGGCATGGAAAGAGTCAATAGCCAGAGACTTTTCTCCGGGGCAGGATTGACTGGCACGAGGGGTCATAGTTTAAGATATTAGGAGGAAAGTATAGAGGAGATGTCAGAAGTAGGTTCTTTACGCAGAGAGTTGTGAATGCATGGAATGTGTTGCCAGCGGTGGTGGTGGAAACAGAGTTATTAGGGACATTTAAGCAACTGCTGGACATGCACATGGACAGCAGTGAATTGAGGAGTGCATAGGTTAGGTTATTTTATTTTAGATTAGGAATAATCCTTGGCATATCGTGGGCCCAAGGGCCTGTTCTGTGCTTTACTTTTCTATGTTCTCTCTATTTGGTTCCAACAAAAATTCAGATTTACACCATTACTCAAAATTAAACATCGATTGTAATCTTTGATCACTGCATGTGAACTTCAGACATCACTTCTAAATTTGCCTTTTATGGGTTTAAACCTGTGTCTTGGACACGATATCAATGTAGTTTGTGTCTGTACAAGATTGCCTCTATACAGAACAACCTCGGTTATCCAAACATCAATTATCCGAATTTCAGATTATCCGAACAAGATCTCAAGATCCCATAAAAACGTTATCCGAACAATCAGTTATCTGAACAAATACTTCCCACCCATCTCGCTCAGATAATCAAGGTTTTTCTCTATTGGTTTGTCTGCTGTAGGTCCCTTTAATCGTATGCATTGCAGAGCATTTGCCTCTGATCAATTCCACATTTTTTTTGGGCGGTTGCCAACATGTTACAAAAAACACAGCTCTACTTTGTCACTTCGTAAATAAATACAGGAACAGCTTCTGTAGCACATGGGTAAGGAAGAGTTTTGTAAGAAGATTCGGAGATGTTGCAGCAGATGTTACACAGTTAGAATGGGGGAGGTTCACTGGCAGGAAGCTTGGTTTAGTCTTGGCTCAGTGTTGACGTGACTTGTTTTCTTTTCTTTCTCTCTCCTCTGTCTCTGACCCTCTCTCTCTCTCTTTTTCTTTCTTGTTGCTGATTCTGCGTGGTATCTTCCTCATTCACCTGCAAGTGCAGGCAATTCTGCCTTGTGTGGCATTGTATTCAGCCCGAATCCTGTTGTGAGCATGTACACGCTTCAGATGTTATTGAATATGATCACGAAATGTTGTGCCTCCCTGATTTACTTTATTTCCCTAATCCAAAGATATTGAAATATCAGGGCTGTTGACACTTACTATTCAACGAAGACCAAGAATTGGAACTGCAATTCCCTTTTGGCTTAATATCTCGATGCATTCAATCACTTGTCTGTCCTGTGGGCCCTGATGAAGGAGATATTCAATTGAGGGTCTCTACACTTGTTCTCTGTGCTGTGGGTCTCCAACGTTTAAAACAAATTAGCTTTTGAATGACTTTATTGTAACAGCTGCTTAGAATTTCTACGAAAGTTCTTAGAAACATTCACGTGGGGGAGAGAATCGAAATCAACTCATTAGGGGAGGTAACAAACTGGGGTCAAATTAACTTTTACAAAGGATTTTAAAGGTGGGGAGAGAAGCAGCTTGGTAGAAAGTTGGCTGTTTTCAGGGATTGAGGGTTAATCGCTAGCTAGAAAGCCAAAACCATCATAAACAGAGGAAGAGGCTAGAGCAAATATAAGAAACCACCATTGGAGTCTGGTTGCAGCTGTCTGCCGAGATAAAGTGAGTGAAGAAGATTTGTTCCTGGGACTATGAATTTTGAACTCAATACAAACTGGACCATGTGTTGAGCATGATGCAGCATTTAATTCTGCTCATCTTTACCATTTGCTGATATCTCTTTGCAACCTAAAAGAGTCAGTCATCAGACTGTCATAGAAAATAGAGCAGTACGGCACAAGAACAGGCCCTTTGGCCCACCATGTCTGTGCCAACCATGATGCCATTCTAAACCAGTCCCATCTGCACATGGCCCCTATCCCTTTATTCCCTGCCTGTTCATGTGTCTGTCCAAATGCCTTGCATATGTTGTAATTGTTTCTGCTTCTTCTACCTCCACTAACAGTAGGTTCCAGATACTTAGCACCCTCTGCATTTAAAAAAAGCCTGCCTCGCATATTTCCTTTAAACTTTCCTCCTCTCACCTTAAATCTATGCTCTCTAGTATTTGTCATGTGAAAATGGGCCAATGAAAGATTTTACTAATGTTTCCACCCAATCAATTTCAGTCCTGTCATTTACATTTGAACAGTGAGCCCTGGTTATGGCACTGGGTAAAATGAGCTTTTACTGGTGTTAGTGAGGCCAACATATGAAGAACTCGAGAGCTGTAACGTGATGAATTAAAGATTATACTATCATAAGCCGATTGAACTCACTCAATTTCAGAATCAGTGAATGCTCTGGGAAAATAACATTGTTGAACTGTTAAGGCTGGGAGAACTCTGTTTAATCTCTTTGGTTGTCTCCTGCTGCTAACCCATACTTTCACAAGATTGTGAATCTAAAACTTTATATTTCTAAATCATCCCCCCTCAAACCTTTGAAAGCCAAGTTTCAGCATCATATTGCCACTATTCCTGAGTTGCTTTGATTTATATTTGCACATCACATTGTGTGGAAACCCATGAGGCCTTTGCCCAAAACTTAACTTGCATCCAGTGATGTGGTTAAGGGTTCCTGACTGGTGATCCAGATCCCAGAATCCTCTGTAAACAGTTCAATTCTAACAGACAGTTTGAGGGTTTAAATTTAGTTTACAAAATCGAGCTGATGGTACAGTTGTCGTTGGGAGTATGTGGATATGAGCGTTAATAATGGGGGTGGGTACTATAAGCTATGTTTCCTGTATTAATCACCACTTCTGCATAGATCTCTGAGGTCAGGGCTGGGCAGTGAGTCCTGGAACAGAAGACGATTGGTTCACACACTAATCGGCATGCGCAGACTCTCCAAGGAGCTGCGCAGTGCACGTCTTCAGGAACGCATTGGCCATAAGCTCCACCCACTGTGAAAATATTGTGGGCAGTGCAACTTAGGATTTCAAAGGAGAGAGACCTAACATCTGGTCCTCAAAGTCTTTGTAAAAATATTTATATTCTCAGTACAACCTGTAACTAGCTGCTACTATGCAAAATCACAGGATTTTTATGATGCTGAGAGAGATTAGTCCACTTGGCTTTTCAAATGATCATCACGACCCAATGCCAATCACCTGCTTGCTCCCCATATCCTTCCTCGGTATTTCTATCCCAATCATCATCTGATATCCTCTTGAGATATTCTCCAATCAACTTGATTAGAGATGTTATTATGCACCTCTGGAGCGGGTGGGACTTGAATCTGAGACTTCTGGCTCAGAGGTATGGACACTACCAATGCATTGTTCTAATGCTGTGTTGACTTTTTTTTTACTTTAACTTATTTTTCAAAGAAACCTGTTCAAGGATGTTATTACACACCTCTGGAGCCAGTGGGACTTGAATCCATGACCCCCTCGGTCCAGGGCTACCACTGTGTCACATTGAAGTCCCTTCCAATGCTCTCTCGAATGTTTCAACTGACCCTTCCTTTATCAGTGGTAAACACGATCTTGTTAACCACAAGAGCCTCTCCTAATTAGACTAGGAAGTAGTCTGCCACAGTAGAGTCAACAGACATTGTAAATTCTTATGCTAAAAAGGACAATGGCAGCTACCTTTTTCATAGCAACAACTCATACAGCACCATGAGCTGTTCAAGCCCATACAACAGCCATAAGAGCCAACATGCTGGACATTCCTTATGGTCTAGCTTTTGAGTATTTCCATCAAACGTACATGATTCTCTAACTCTCCAGTTTATCCTCAAAGTGGTTGACTTCTTCACTGTCCTCTGAAGCAGCCTAACATTCAGTTGCAGTAACATCTTGAGAAGGAATTTTAAATAAGGGAATGGAGATTTTAACTTGTAGGTGACTTGGGTCTTGTTGGTTGGTGATTTTATGCCAAATATTTGCAGAGGTGCTATCAATATTCACAGAGCGAGGGAGCAGTCACAAAATCAATTCCTGAAGGAGCTTTCACTGGGATCAAGCATACTGTGATGGGAAATGGAAAAGATTTGTGTCACTGATGTTTCATCTTTTCTTTAGGAGAAAGAGAAATCAAAAGAGAAGGAAGTAAAAGACAAAGACAAAAAAACTGTAAACGGACACGGTTTTACTGCCATCTTAGCGTTCCGTACTCCACAATGTGCCCAGTGTAACAAAGCCATCACCAGTCGAGAGGCATACCTATGCAGCAGTAAGTACCTGGGTTACACTTTGTTTTGAAATTTAATGTAAGTTATTTAAGTTGTGCTGGGGTAATGTCACAGTTTTCGAGCATGTTTCATGCTGATGGTTTCACAAGCTTGAAGTCACTCACTGCTTGAAGTCACTCACACAGGCCCTTTTGGACCTGGACAGTTAGCCCTTAGTAATGTGACTGCTGCCCTTCCAAAGCTTGGGAAACGTTTTTCTTGTGAACTCCAAATATGAAAAGCTCCAAATATGGCACTACGTACATGTAACTATTGTTATAAAGAGAAAAGGACAGAACGTAGAAGTGGTGGGGCTGAGAGTCAAGTCTGTGTCCTAATTATTTGCTTTAATTGGTGGAATGCAAAATTAGAATTGTTACTGTACCATTAAGGAAGATGTTGTTGACTATTCAGTCAATGTGAAGACAGTTGATTAACATTTTCATGAAGGATTTGAGACTTTCATTGGGGATGGTTGTTAAGATTGAATTTTAAACTTTCTCATTCCTCTTTTCATATCCCTTCATGTCCTCATCTCCTTCCTTTCTCTGCAGCCCCCTTTTGCTCTCCAGTTCTCCCAATATCTCTGTGCTCTTTCAATTCTGGTTTCGTGAATATCTCTGATTTTCACCATTGTCACCCATGTTTTCAGTTCATTGAGCTCAGGGTCCTGGAATGTCATCCTGAAACATCTCCATCTTTTTATTCTCCTTTCTAAGATGCCCTTTCACAACCTGCCTGTTTGTATAGGCTTGTGATCACTCAACCTAATATCTCCTTGGGTGTCAAGTTATATTTCATGATATTAGTGTGAAGAACCATGGAACGTTTGCTATGATAATGGCACCACATAAATGTAACTGTTGTTATAAAGAGAAAAGAACAGGAAATAGAAGTGTTGGGGTTGAGACTCAAGTCTGCATCCAGCTTTTGAGTATTTCCATCAAACGTACATGATTCTCTAACTCTCCATAGGTGTGCATACAAGTACCATATATCATGTATTGTACCAATGAGTTGAACTGTACCTTGAGTGTAATTATTCTGTGTTACATGGTATCATGTTCCCATTGATTTTTTTGAGCATCTCTACTAAAATTGCAAAATACATTTGGGGATAAGTCAGAGACCCCATGAAATCTCATCTTATTCTTCTCACATGGTTCTGGCTATATTCAAAGGAAATCGGGAAGATGACAAAGCTGCAAACTATAGACCAGTTATTGGAAAGTGTTCTAGTCCATTATTAAGGAAGAAATAGCAAACATTTAGAAAAAAACTTAACTCGATCAAACAGAGTTACATGTTTTTGTGAAATGGAAGTTAAGTTTGATAAATTTGTTAGAGTTCTTTGAGGACGAGTGGAGTTAATAGTGTATTTGGATTTTCAAAAGGCATTCAGTAGATTGCTGCATGAAAGGTCGTTGCACAGGAGTGGTATTGTTCATGGTATTGGGGATAATCTGTGTGCCTGAATTGAGGATTGGTCAACACACACAGGCAGGAACCTGTGGAATCCCCATTGGAGCACATTCCACGGAATTGCCTGGGAAAAATTGTGGGCGGCACGGTGACACAGTGGTTAGCACTGTTGCCTCACAGCGCCAGAGATTCGGGGTTCAATTCCCACCTCAGGCAACTGACTGTGTGGAGTTTGCATATTCTCCCTGTGTCTGCGTGGGTTTCCTCCGGGTGCTCCGGTTTCCTCACACAGTCCAAAAATGTGCAAGTTAGGTGAATTGGCCATGCTAAACTGCCCATAGTGTTAGGTGAAGGGGTAAAATGTAGGGGAATGGGTTTGGGTGGGCTGCATTTCGGAGGGTCGGTGTAGACTTGTTGGGCTGAAGGGCCTGATTCCACACTTAAGTAACCTAATCTAATAAAATGCTCAGGTGGGCATAAAGCCACCTAACCTGATCTGACCAAATCTGAACTGACCTGACCTCCCCTTTCACAAAGCCTAACCTGACAATCCCTTCCCCTCCCTGCGCCAGACGTAATTTCTCTCACTCATTCTCCAAACTACATAATCTACCCATACCACCTGGCACTATACTCCTACCTAGTGTGCACCCTCCCTGGCACCCTTTCTCCTTACCTAGCTGACACCCTACTAACCTGGCACTTTGGCACCTACCCATCTGGCACCCTACCACCTCCACTGGCATCCTATTTATCTGGTACTCTAGCACCCTACCCCTCTCAGTATCCTAACATCATACTTGCCTTTTGTATGTAAGGTTTGGCAGCAGCTGTCAGAAAATGTTCTTTTTAGATTAGATTAGATTACTTACAGGGCAGAAACAGGCCCTTCAGCCCAACAAGTCCACACCGACCCGCCGAAGCGCAACCCATCCAGACCCATTCCCCTTCATTTACCCCTTCACCTAACACTACGGGCAATTTAGCATGGCCAAATCACCTAACCTGCACATTTTGTTGGATTGTGGGTGGAAACCGGAGCACCCGGAGGAAACCCACGCAGACACGGGGAGAATGTGCAAGCTCCACACAGAGAGTTGCCGAGGCGGGAATTGAACCTGGGTCTCTGGCGCTGTGAGGCAGAAGTGCTAACCACTGTGCCACCGTGCCGCCCACGGTTGTCGGTCCTTCAAATATCAGAATATACAGCAGCTGACTGCCGTGTAATGGGGACGTGGTTTGTCTTCCCCGACCATTCTTTGTTAGGAAAGAACTGTCCAATGGAAGTGCAGCTCTGCATTTCCGAAGGAGCACTGAGTAGAGTCTCCTCTCAGAAATTCAGAGCTCTCTGCTTGAGATTGGCTTTTCTCTTAAAAAAAAAAATCCACCCAATTCCCTCTGTTGTGTGGGAAAGACAGTTCAGGGATTGGGGATATGTTGATGGATCAGTTCCATGTATTTACAATGCCTGGGGACAGAATGTTACCCTAAGTGTGTCAGGGAGGTTGAATTCTCAATGTTCAGGAGAGCCATTTTCATTGCTGCTTTCACAACTTCTGAGTAGTATTAAGGATCTCAGCTTTGTACAGAGTGTTTTTGTCTTGTCTATTATACAATCTAGAGAGAGATAATACAGACGCTAAACAAATAGATTTAGCACAGAATAGCACAAGAATCAAATATGAGATGATTAAAGAGCAGAAAGCTGAGGTTTATACCAGGGACAAAGTTAAATGGAACAATGTGGTTTTGTGTCTGACATATACTCTTTGTTTCCCCTCTCCTTGCTTGTGGTTTTAGCTTCCTATTTATATATCTGTGTAACCCACAGTCGTGGCAGAACAAATTTGAACATTTTAAAGCAGCAGCAAAATGCAAAAATAGGTTTGTGAGAAAAATGCAAAGATATTTCCAAGCTGTGTGTCTCTATAGAAAATGGTCTTGCCAGCTATCTGTTCTCCATACTCCAAATTGGTGGCAGAAGTGTCAACCAATATACTCCTAGGCGAAAGTGGGTACTGCAGATGCTGGAGATATGAGTGGTGCTGGAAAAGCACAGCAGGTCAGGCAGCATCCAAGGAGCAGGAAAATTGATGTTTTGGGCAAAATCCCTTCATCAGGAAAGGCTTTTGCCCGAAACCTCAATTTTCCTGCTCCTCAGATGCTGCCTGACCTGCTGTGCTTTTCCAGCACCACTCTAATCTTGCCTGCAATCAATATACTCCACCACGCATCTGTCTCCTCTGAAAGCTCTTCCTTACTCTATTTATCCCCATATTAATACTTTCTGTCTTGTACTATGTTCCACGACCACCCCCCTCTCTCCCCCAACACCCAAGCTGGCCCCTCACCCTCAGTCTGTGATGATTGTATGGTGGTGGCAAGTTATTGAATACTTTGTCAGGCAGAGAAACCTGGATTCTTGACTGACTGGGGAATCAAAGGTAGCGAGTGGAATTGTGGCCACCATCAGATCAGTCATCTTGCTATTAAATAGTGGGACAGCTTCAAGGGACCGAATGGCCTGCTGTTCATAACTCGTGTGTTTATATGTCTCTTCATTCCCTTTCTCTCCCCTCAATTCTGTGATTTCCCTCCCCCAACCCAACCAATCTTTTATGAGATATTGGATGATTTGCATTATTCCTGTGACAGTTGTCAAATGATTGTTTCCAAACAAATACTTTTGCATTTATATAGTGTCCTTTATGACCTCTGGTCATTCCAAAGTGCTTTATGGACAATGAAGTACTACTTAAGAGTAGTCGCTGTTGTAAGGTAGGAAATGCAGCAGTTTGCGCATAGCAACATTTTCATAATGAACATGATCTGTTTTTGGGATGTTGATTCAAGGTGAAATATTGTCAAGGGTTTTGTTTTAATTCCCTCATAGTACATGGGCATTGCTAGTTGTAGTAAGTCAGTATTTATTGCCCTTCACTATTGTCCTCAAGGTGCTGGTAAGCTGCCTTCTTGAACCACTGTGTTCTGAGTTGTAGGTAGACCAACAATGCATTTGGGTTGGAGGTCCTAGATTTTGACCCAGCGACAGTGAAGATCCAGTGATACAGAAACTCCCGCGTTAACTCCCATGTTCTTCAGAACAGTGCCATAGAGTCGTTTAAAGTCAACATGCGATGACAGAGTGGGTCATGGTTTAACAACGGACCTGAAAGAACCTACCTCCGGCAGTGAGAAATATCAGCAAGATTTTTGTTGACTGAATTTAGCCAAAATATGATTGTCAGGTGGCCACTTTGGGTCAGTGTCAAGTTCAAACTATCTGGTTTCAGGTTTGTCTAAATGGTGTGTATTCATCCCATATCTCCAGTTGCTGTCTGAGCTGATGTCTCTAATAGAGGGTTGACGATTATAACCTGAAGAGTGATTGCACCTTGGCCACATATTCAACATGAAAGCTTCCCAGCAACTAAATACCACAATGTCTTTGTAAACTTTTGCAGCCAAGTTAAAATCAGAGAAGAAAACCAAGAGGGACTTCAGTGAAGTGTATAAATGTTAATTCAATAGAGGCAGCAAACAAGGAGGTGTAACTAGAGCAAAGGGGCTTGCTAAAATTAGGGAAAGGCAAATTTCAAATTTTGACCTGAAAATTTTGGGATAATCACATGGAGTGAATGCTGGCACAACAGTGAGTTGATGCCTACATTTCCTCGACATTATTGAAATGCATGTTGGATGTTGTGCTGCAGTTTAGGATTTTTCCAGCAAGGATTGGCAGAGGGAGCTTCCATTTCTAGCCAGTCTTGCACATTAGAAGCCAAAGTAAACATTTGCGATGTAGTGTCAAGTTGCTGTGAAGGAAGCCCCTAATTTAGATGGTGTCCTTTGCTGCAATTTGCACTCCTCTTTGATTTATTTAATTAAATGTCCATTATTCCACGATGGGGAGTGTTTTAGTTCAAGTTGCTTGCATCAGTTAATTTTAATTTTTGGGAAAGATGCAACTGTGACTGCCTCAAGTGATACAGTAGATGAATCCCAGGCTGCATCCTTCTATAATAGCCTTGATTGATATAGAGCAGTGTGTGGTTTCTGTGGTAGTGTCCCTAGTTTGAAAGCAGATTGTGAAATGCGCATAGGTGGTTCAATTCCTCTTTCATGTGGTGCATACATACCTCTGATTTTTGTCTGGGTCTTTAATGACATTTTGGCTCCAAGTTGATATTCTCACGTGTACTAAAAGTCCAGGTTCAGTGAGCTGCATGCGGGCAGGCTGTGTGCAAGATGCAGAGGGTCATTACTGGGTCCCAAACTGTCTCTGGCTGGCCTCATTTTCACTGGGGCACCCCCATAACTGGCCTGGAAATTGTTCTTTGGGGTTGCCACTTACTTCTGTGCCTGCACCCAAACAGGCAGTGTGGATCTCAGAGCCTTTCTGATCCTCCAGCCTCCCCTAGCTACTCTGAACTGGCCCTTGGAACTTGGAGGTGGACTGAAAAATCCCAGTCAGTCTCTTTTAATTGGCCTCGAGGAACTCTGGATGACCATTGTGAACCTCCTGCATGCAAAACCAAGCCAGAGGCAGGATGGAATGGGAGAGCTGACAGATTAGTGCTACCTTAATCCCAGCCCTGGCACAAAGAGCCTGCAAAGGGAATATGGATAGGTAAATGGGCCCAAAACGTTTTGTTAGCTGAGTATGATGTGGGAAAATGTGAGATTATCCACTTCGGTAAGAAGAACAGGGGAAGCAAAAGATTATTTAAATAGTGAATGACTGTGGATTGCAATGGTACAGTGGGATCTGGGTGTGATTGGTCATCTAACACAATGTGTTAATGGCAGGACAGTAAACAATTAGGAAGGCAAATGGAATGTTTGATCTTTATTGCAAGGGGGAGTGATGTATTAAAGGAGGGAAACCTTAGTATAACTTGAGGTGTGATCCCACCAATAACTTGAGGACTGCATACGGTTTTCGCCTCCATACATTGGAGTCATAAGATGTATGACTTGTCTTATAAGGAAATAATTGAAGCGGTTGGACCTATATTCATTGAATTGTAGAGGAATAAGAGGGGGCTTTATTGAAGTATGTAAGACTTTGACAGGGTAGATGCCAAGAGGATGGCTGTTTTGATAGAGGATTCCAGAATAAGGGAACTTTGGCCGACATTTTCCTTCCTTTGTTTCTGAATGTGGAGGATGGTACCTTTAAAAGCAAGAGAGAAATAGAGACACTGCATCCATACAATGTGAAACTCACCAGATCAAGTGCAAGTCAGGCACTTAAGTGCTGACTGGCAGGTTTCTCGATCTATCAGATACCGCGACCAAGAAGCACCACCGGGGAGCTGATGAGACTCCTCATAAGCACATTGTGCTGGTTATGGAGAGCAGCCATCTTAGCTTCTCATTAGTTCATGTTAAGTGTTTTTTGGGAATAAGTCAGGGCCGGGGGAAGAGGGGTGGGTGTCAGGTGTGTTTGAGGAAAGAGATTTCTTTCACTGGCCACCATCTTTTCTCCATCCCTGGCCCGTTCCCCAGATTGGGGCAAATTGGACCACTTCCTCCGAACCAGGCAGACAGGAGCCCTGCTTCCTCAGTTGGGAAGGCAACATCTTGTGCCACTGCGTTCAAGGTTGTTCTTCAGGTCAGTGGTAGGTTGAGGTCTATGTGGTTGTAATTGACCACGCACGGGCCTGAATTGGGTGACAGAATAGGAAGGGGTGGTTGTGTCCAGATTATTTACCCTTTCCACCACCTTCCCTTGTTAGTCCTAGGGATGGAAAGGCCTTGCCTATAGTTTCTGAAATTAGGGGCTCCTATTTAAGGTGAAAAAGAGGAATTTAACGTTTTTCAACATTTCGGAATTCTGTACCTCAGAGCTATGCAAGCTAGGCCATATGTTCAAACCTGAGATAGACAGATGTTTGACCCTATCAGGGAGTCCAGACTTGCGGGAACAATCCGTAAGGTGAAGTTGTGGCCAAGATCAGATCAACCTTGGTCTTAATGAATGATGGGACAGACTCAAGGGACCAGATGACTCTACTCCTCCTCCTGTTCACTCAGTGGGATAACCTTACAAATTACCAGCCTATAATTTATAAAAGCAACTCTGCTGCATAGCATGTCCTTCCAGCTATTTATTTTTTCTCGCTCCTCTATCCCAGACTGGGATTCATCCCGTGAACGTCTATCAGTTGCCTCCAATCTCCCATTCTAGTGTGTGAACTAGAGTTCACTCTCTTTTTCATTAAGTAATAGAAAACCAAATTCCTTGAGGAATCCAGGAAGAGAAGCTCAAAGGCATTTGGCCATTCTTAATATGTGCTTGGATTTATTACTGGGCTAGAAATTCAGATTTGGGTTAGTCTTTAGGAGACAAGAGTGCCAATCCCTTCATTAATAATAATCGTTAAGCAACCATATTGTCGATTTAAAAGAAACAATTGTTTCATCGATGTGCTTCACAGAGGAAATCTGCTATCCTAACCTGATCTGGCCACCCAACATAGTTGACTCTGAAATGGCCCAGCAACCATTAATTTGTAGATGTCACACTTGTCATCAGTGCACACATACCAAGAATGAAGCTTAAAAATAGCAAATGCCTGTTGTATGCTCTTCAGCCAGGTCAGTGCTGCCTTTGTTATTCTGTACACCAGCAAGAGTCGATACGTTTTTTTACCTCTCTTCTTAAGGTAATGAAAGGATGAAGGTCTACTGGATGTTAGAATTATAATATTAAAGTTAAGCATGTTCATACCTTGGTACATTTTATTTTGGATACTCTTATGACTAATTTATGTAATTTGTTTTTCTGTGGAACTCGTGATATATCCAGTTCTAATCACATGGGATCCATTCAGAGCCAGAGCAGCAAGTGCCTCCTTTGTTTAACTCCATACAGCAGCTGTTTAACTACAGGCATCAGAGTTCAGGCCAGCTCTTGTGTGTGAATTTCTTGTTCTTTTCCCTAAATCTTATCCAGTACCCACATCCTAGACCCTGCTGTCTGCCACTTACAATTTGACCACTGTACTCACACTACAGACGTTTACATTGCATCACAGGCCATTGGAATTCTCCTCAATCATGTTTTCAGTCCATCCACCCTTTTAATTATTTTCAGTTTTTACATTGCCCTGTCTCACCTTGAAATCTCAGATATTGATGGCCTTCTGCTTTCATAGGTTTTAGGGTGAAGCTTTACAAATGGCTTGAGAATCAGGAGGGTGTTGATGACAAGCAACAACATAGAGTGTTGCATAATGTGGAAACAGGGATTTTCTGTATTCAAAAGATGTTTAAGTTACGTACACTACTGTCCATTCAAGCTCCCAACAGCAGGAAGAGGAACCACAAGAGTTAAAGGGCAACTGAGTAATTCGAGTAAATTTGTATCACAACCTCATTGAATGCCCGACATTGTGAAAGGCCTCCTCCTGTCCCTCACTGACTAGTTTTAATGTCAGTCCTTGCCAACAAAATAAGCTCATAAGAATTAGAAGTAGGAACAGACCATTCAGTCCTTCAAGTTTTACCACCATTCAGTGAAATCATGGTTCATCTGCCCCAGACTTCAACTTCTGTTTTTGGCAGCTACTCATAGCCCTCAACTCCCTGAATTCAGAAATCAGTTATATGTCCCCTCTTGAAATAGTTTGTGATGTAGCCTCCACAACTCTGACGTAGAGAATTTCAAATACTCACTACTCTCTGGGAGAAGACTTTCCTTTATATCTCAATTTGAAATGGGTGTCCCCTTATTCTGTGCCAGTGTCCGAGTTTCAGATTTCCCCACTAAACAAGTCATCTTCTCAACATGGGTCCCCTCAGAATCTTGTACATTTTAATAAAATGACTCTTTTATAAAGTCTAATGATTAAGGCCTAACCTGTTTAACTATTCTTGACTAATCAACCTCTTCATTCCAGGAGACACAGTCAAGATAATCTATTTTAAGCTACCTCCAAAGCGAATCTATTTATTGTCAAATACAGGCACCAAGTTGTACACAGTACTCCAGTTTAGTCTCACCTACACAGTTGAAACAATACTTTGCTGTTTTAAACTTTTAACAATAAAGGCTAAAATTCCATGTGCCTTAATTACATGACCATCTCTGACCAGTCAGCTCAGAACCAGTCCCTAAAACGAGACTCCAAATCTTTTTTTTTAAATAATTAATTTGCAGAGATAGCACTGTGTCTGTGCTAACTCCACAAGCTCTTGTTAGGATAAATAGTTCTTTTTTATTAACCTATTTTTCCAATTAACGTGTTCAGAGATGTTATTACATACCTCTAGAGCAGGTGGGACTTGAACCCAAGCCTGTGTACAGAAACAGGGACACAAACGCTATACCTCAAGAGTGCCCTATCTCCTGTTCATATTTTATTAAAATATCATTTACAAACAAAAAATTAACATTAACAGCTGTATACAGAGAAATAGCAATTTTACAAGGGAGAGGAGCAGTAAAGCCAGGCCCCAAACCCTACTGTTCCACCAGTTGGGGAGAAATGAGGACAAACCTCAAATCCCACTTTGTCATCACAAAACAGTAACGAATACATAAGACAGTCCAATTAGATTTTATGAAGTGCATAGAATATAGACACCCCCCCCCCCCCCCCCAGCAAGCCACCTGTCCGTCCAGCCACTCTAAGGCAATCCGCCCTTACTGGCTCTCTATCTGCCCCATGTCCCTTCCTACTCTCGGCAGCTCTGACACACCTTCCGACCACCTCTAGGACAACCCATCCCGATTACCCCCACTCAGGATGACAGCGCTTAGAATGACCTACCTACTCTCTGGCTCTCAGGGTGACAGCTTTCAAGACAATCTATGAACCTCACAGTGAGACGTGCCAGACCCAGGGACCTATAAGACAGTGCAGGTGGTAAACCCAACAAAGAAGGAGAGTCAAATAACAACAAACAAATGAGTCCCTTCTAGTACAGACTTCTTTACCATAAATAGTTCTCTTCAAAATGTAGAGTCAATTCCCAGGAACAGAGTCCACTCCAGTATACAAAGTGCAATGGAGTCCATTCCAAACTGCAGAGTCCGTTGCTAAAAACAGTCCACAACTGAGGGCAGAGTCCACTCCTGAAGGCAGTAAATGCACAGCACATATGTGTTCAATCTCCATAGAGTCATGACCACTCACAGGAACACAATATGTCGTAAAGGTGCAGTTAACTCACCGGGAGTGGACCAAACCCCTAACTCCAGGATGCAGCAAATGCTCACCTCCCAACGTGCACACACAGGTGTTCAGTCTTCATCGAGGCCTAGCCCACTGACTAAGGATGAGACCTACCCACAGAAATGGCTCATCTGGAAAGATGTATTTTCTCACAATGGCTCAGTCCAAACACCAAAAACACATTTGAAAGAAAGAAAACCAGAGTGCAAGGGCTGTGCCCTGCCACAGAATTAGCATAATCCTCCTCTCAAAAAGAGAAAGAGTAACACACAGGCTGTAACCAGCCAGTGAAGCAACAGTTCCCGAATGAGAACGGAGTTACACCTGAAACACATTGACTGTTCAAATCAGGCAGTTTAGAAATCAGTTCTCACTAAAAAAGGAATGACAGTTCAGGAATTGGGTTCCCCCTTAAAAAAAAAGCAGAAACCAACAGCAGGAACACACTGACTGTGGCCCAGCCAGCACAGAGTCAATCCCTAGAACCAGGGGACTCTGAATCTCCATTTTCTCATAATTTAGTTTGCAGAGCAGTGTGTCTGTGCTGACTCCACTAGCTCTTGTTAAGATAGGCTAATGAAGAAAAATGTCTATTTTCCAATCCACCTGTTCAAAGATGTTATTACATACCTCTGGAGCAGGTGGGACTGGAACCCAAGCCTCTATGTTCAGAAATAGGTACCTAACACTATACCACAAGAGTGCCATATTTCCTGTTTTTTTTATTATTACCAGTACAACATACACAGTTATTAATAAACAGAAAGCAGCAGTTCACAAAACACACTATATAAAGGGGAAAGGGCAACAAAGCCAAACTCCACCGTTCAACCAGTTTTCAGGGAAATGAGGAGATTCCTCAAATCCCACTTCCATTCATCACAAAGATAATAGTAACCAACACAGGCAAGACAGTGCCTAAAACACAGATCCAATATAGCTATAAATAAGACACCCGACACCTGTCCCCACCACATACTGATCAGACCATCTTTCCCTAGCTTTCCTGCAGGACAGTCGGCCTTCCAGTCTCCGGCCGCCCTGCATACTGACCAACCCTCCCCAGGCCCATTTTCTCCAGGCTGCTTGTTGACTACCCAGCTCCTGGTCACCCCGCGTACTGACCGGACGACCCCCGGGCCACTTTCCTATGAGCTGGGTGTTGGCCTTCTGGTCTTCGCCCACCCTGCGTGCTGAGTAACCCTCAGCCCACGTTCCTCCAGGATGGACGTCAGCCACTGGCTCACAGTCACCCCACGTACTAACCAAACCACCCCTGACCTGCTTTCCTACAACCGGGCTATCTGCCTTCCAGCACCCGGCCACCTCTCATGCTGACTGACCCTTTCTCCTGGCCAGTTTTCCTACAGACCAGCCGACTCACAGACCAGCCTCCCTGCGTACTGACCAGCCTGCAGTATACCAGATTTCCTGCGAGGATGCTATCAGTTACCTGGCCCCACCCACCCCACACACTGACAGGCTCCTCACAGCCCACTTTTCCCCAGGCTGGTCATTGAGCCTCCGGCCCCCAGCCAGCCCATGTACTGGCTGCCCCTCCCTTGACCAGCTTTCCTACAGGCACGCTATCAGCTGCCTAGCCCCCAGCCACCCTGCATACTAACAGAACCCCTGCCCCTTCCCCCAGCCCACTTTCCCCCAGGCCAGTGACCCTCCAGCTCCCAGCCTCCCCATGTACTGACTAACTAACTCTGGCCTGCACTCAAACATAAATAATTACAAAACCCACAGATAGTAACAATATTCACAAAATCCTAATACAGTTTCCACTACTTAGATTCCATGCCCGAAGGCAGAATCCACGCCTGGACCCCAGGATGTAGAAAATGCTCACATCCCAGCACACACACAGGTGTTCACTCTCCATAGAGGCCTGGTCCTTCCAGGGAGAACCAGGCCCACTCTAAGGAACATTGTGAAGCTGCAGTTAACTCACAGGAGCTTGGCCCAGTCCCAAAGGCAGAGTCCACACCACACACATGGGTGTTCAGTCTACAGAGGCCTCTTCCATCTTAAGGACCAGGCTCACTCATAGGATCATAGTACATTGTAAAGGTGCAGTTAACTCACTGGGGGTTGGTCCATTCCAGGATGCAGCAATTGCTCATCTCCCAGCACACACAGGTGAGTTCAGTCTTTACAGAGGCCTAGTGACAAACAAAGGGCCGGGCTAACTCATCTGGGAAGATGTATTTTCTCACAAAGGCTCAGTCCAAACAAGTGAAAACACATTCAAAAGAAAGAGATCCAGAGTAGAAGGCCTGAGCCCTGTCTCTAAATCAGCACAGTTCTCAAAGAGAAAAGAGTAACACCTAGGCTGGAACCAGCCAGTGAAACAACAGTTCCCTAATGAGAACTAAGTTACAGTTGAAACACATTGACTGTTTAGATCAGGCAGTTTAAAAATCAGTCCTCAATAAAAAGAAATATCAGTTAACAAGCTGGCTATATAATTCAGCCAGTTCAGGAATCAGATTTCCACCCTAAAAGAAGCAGAAACTAACAGCAGCAGGAACACACTGACTATGGCCCAGCCAGCACAGAGTTAGTCCCTAGAACCAGGGGACTCTCTGAATCTCCTGTTTATAATTTTCATAATTTATTCTGCAGAGGTGGCAATGTATCTGTGCTGACTCCACTAACTCTTGTTAAGATGAACTGTTTTCTTTTTTAATTAACCTATTTTTCCAATCAGCCTGTTCAGAGATGTTATCATGTACCTCTGGAGCAGGTGAGACTTGAACCCAACCTCGTGTTCCTATGTCTGAACACATAATGCTGTACTACAAGAGTGCCCTATCTCCTGTTTATATCTGTCAGCTTGGGCTCCATGATTAGCTCAGGTTAACAACCCCAATCAAGGATATTCAACTGCTTCCAATCACTACAACACTGATCAGCTCTTGACCTGCATACAAAGCATAATATTTGCTCCATTCAGGCTCAGACTTTGCTCTGAGCCATTAAGCTCTGTATAGTTACCGGGAGATCATTTACTGATTTCCCCACGCAGAATTCGATGAAGGGCTGGGAATCCTTTATCTGAAAACCTCGGGACCAGCTGGTTTTTAGATGAGGGATATTTTGTTTATCGTATACACTTACATGTCCCCATAGATCTGCGAGTGTCCACTCAGGCTCTTTGGGGGGGCGAAAAAAGCTTTGCTTAGTCTGAAAAGTGAAATATTTTTCTGAACTGGTCTGTACTGGTCTATTTCGATCTGTTCATGTCCACTTTCAAAAAGACCTTTAATTGTCAGGTCTTTTTGGTTTTCAAACATGGGGAGAAAGGATACCCAGCCCATAAGCACATATTTGATCCAATGTGGCAACCTCTGAGGGAATCTGTGATAATGGTGAGCATGCCTAGAAGCTGGACACTCCTTAACCAATCAATTTGAAGGTTCTTAACTGAGGCTTGCAGACTGCAAAGCAAGAGTGAAAAACAGGAAATATTAATTACGTACAGCAGTGCACAGGAAATTTAATAAAGTTTTTGACATCCAGATTAAGGGAGAGGCAGAGAAGAGAAACATGAAATAAGTATTTATTTCTTTTTCTTAAATATCTGAACCATTAATTTTTCTTGGAGAATGAGGCTCCATACTTGTAAAGTTTATTTTTCCAAGCCACAATAATCATTCATAAGTATCATTTCCTACATTTTACATTAGAAACTTAGCAGCGCCCGTTTTTCATTGATCACTGAGGTTAGTGACATTTAGTGAGATCAATGCAGAGTTTTAGAAAGACCAAAACAACGCAGAATGTGGAGATGCAGGGTGTCATTCATAGCAACAACTGTGTTTCTCTGGTTAACTTCATATGTAGAGACAACAGACATTTCTGTCAGCGTTATTGCATGTTGGTCTGAAAGAGTTACTACTGAGATATGAAGTAAGCATTACCAATTACAATAATGATATATCAGCTCATGGGTAGTACATCTTAGGACCTTGGAGGAGCAAGATTTAGCATCTCGGCCATCCGCAAAGTTTTTGTGACAGTGTCTAGCAGAGCTATGTAACTAGTTGCTAACATATTTTAAAAAAAAAAAATCCTTTCTTGTTTAGAGCAGAAAGTGAATTCCCTCATTCAAACACATTGTAGATTGGTACACTTCTAGGATGATGGGAGCAAACCCACGCAAGTTGATTTAGCTGCAGATACTGCAACTTTATTCTCTCTGGTCTCCTGTTGCCAACCTTTGTGTCCTCCTATCACCTTTGGACCTTGTAGGTTAAAGTCTTTGTACTTTACCGCTCAGGGCAGTTTTGTCCATTTGTGTTGAACAACAGTGGTAGCTTCTTTGGAGACGTGAACTTGCAGAAGCTCCTTTTATTTCCTGTACTCATGCTTCTGACTGGATTTATTTCCATTTTGCAATTCTTAAAAATTTTCCTCAAAAAACCATGAGTTAGATAAGCAGATGCCACAAAAATGCTGATACAGGATGACTTATGCAAAGATTCAGCCTCATCAGCCATAAACAACAAAGTCAAAAGCGTCTTGTTCCCTGATCTCGTCAGATCTATGAACTGTATAAATGTGTGTCAGATAACCATCCAGTTGTGAACCAGACAGCAGAGTTTCAGGAATGAGTGCCCAGTAATTCCACTTGAATACCAGACACTACAGTTTGGCTACTGATCACTGCCTCTTTTTAAAAATAAAAATGAGTACAGATGTGAGCAAACCCATTTTTTCTAGGTTACAGGGATTTCTTTTCATTATGTGCCCACCCATGTCTGGGTTTAGTCAACATTCAATCCTAGTCAGGTTTCAAATGTGAATAGTTAAAAGAAAGTGTTGATTTTTTTATTATTATTATTAATAAGTCTGCTGAGCAGAGCTTCAGAGTTCTTTCATTCTGTGAAAAGTTTAAGAGCTCAAGAAAGTGATAGTTCAGAGTATTACTAAACATGATAGAATTTCCATGACGGAAGTCCAGCCATCTTATTCTTGGTGTTTAGTGTTAGTGGTCTTTTGCAGTTGAACATTGTTTGCGTCTAGTCTGTGCAACAGTAATTCTGAGTAAGAGTGGGAGTCTGTGTTCTATGTTTTGTTTCAAAGTCTTTTAAGTTTTTACACAGCTCACATATGTGCAGTTTAAAATTGCCTGTGCTTGAACAACCTTTTTTTTAGGAGACTTACTTTCTTGTTTGTGCGGAAAGAAATAAATTGATGGACACCACAGGTTTCACGAAACCAAAAGGTGATAAATAAATAAGTAACATGAATTTCACCTTCAGGAAAGCTGCAGATTGTTAAGGGAAGACTGAGGAAGACAATTACATGGCACCAGAAAACAATAGCAAAAAGCAATCAGTATGAATGGAGTAGAAGATACACAACACCAGGTTATAGTCCAATAGGTTTACTTGAAATCACAAGCTTTCAGAGCGCTGTTCCTTCATCACGTGAAGACTTCACCTGACAAAGGAGCAGCATTCCAAAAGTTTGTGATTTCAAATAAAGCTGTTGGACTATAACCTGGTGTCATGTAATCTCTGATTTTGTCCACCCCAGTTCAGCACCTCCACATCAAGTCTGAATTGAATAACTGGATTCCACATACCTCAGGAAGGATATTAGAGTGAGTGCATCAAATCTTCACTTGACTTGTTCCTGGAATAGCAGGATTGTCCTTTGAAGAAAGATTGGGGAAGCTGGGCATGTGTTCTCTAAAGTTTTGATGAGTCCGAGGTGATCTAATTGAAACTTAGAAAATACTTAAAAGGATAGATAGGGTAGGTGCAGAAGCAGGCATAATTTCAAAATTAGAGAGAAGCTGTTGATGAGAATTTTTTTCATTCAGAGGATTGTGAACTTTTGGAATTCTCCACACCAGAACCTTGTGAAAGCTCAGTCATTAAGTCTGTTTAGAACAGAGGTTAACCAATGTCTAACTATGAATATGAGTGGGGTATAGTGTGGAGGGCTGTTGTAGGTTGCAACAGAACATTGACAGGATGCAGAATTGGGCTGATAAATGGCAGATGGAGTTCAACCTGGAAAAGTGTAAAGTGATTCATTTTGTAAGGTTGAATTTGAATTTGAATGCAGAATGCAGGGTTACAGGCAGGATTCTTGGCAGTGTGGAGGAACAGAGGGATTTTGGGGTCCATGTCCATAGATCCCTCAAAACTACCACCCAAGTTGATAGGTTGTTAAGAAGGTGTATAGTGTGATAGCTTTCGTTAGCTGGTGGATTGAGTTTAAAAGTCACAAAGTTATGCTGCAGCTCTGTAGAGCCCTGGTTAGACCACACTTGGAATATTGTGTTCAGTTCTGGTCACCTCATTCTAGGAAGAATATGGAAGCTTTAGCGTGGGTGCAGAGGAGATGTACCAGGAAGCTGCGTGGACTGAAGGGCATATCATATGAAGAAAGGTTGAGGGAGCTAAGGCTTTTCTCACTGGAGCAAAGAAGGGTGAGAGGTGATTTAATGGAGGTGTATACAATGATGAGAGGCGCAGAAAGAGTGTATGGTCAGAGACTTTATTCCCCAGGGCAGAAACGGCTATCACAAGGGGGCATAATTTTAAGGTGATTTGCGGAAGGTTTAAGGGAGATGTCAGAGGTTGGTTCTTTACACAGAGTGTGGTGGGTGTGTGGAATGCACTGCCAGTGGTGGTGGTAGAGTCAGATGCATTCGGGACATTTAAGCGACTCTCGGATAAGCACATGAATGATAGTAAAACAAAGGATATTCAGGTTAGTTTGATCTTAGAGAGGGATAAAGGGTCGGCACAACATTAAGGGCTGAAGGGCCTGTACTGTGCTCTACTGTTCTGTGTTCTAACACAAGGGGACATGGGAATAGTGTAGACAAATGGCATTGAAGTGGATGACCAGCCATGATTGTATTAATGGTGGAGCAATGTTGATAGTTTGAATGGCCTGCTCCTACTCTTATGTTTGTAATTATAAAGAGGACAAGAAAGGTAGTGACCAGGATAGAAAGCATGGTTAGGCATGCCCATTGGTTCAGTTATTTCAGTTATGTTCATCCTGACCAGTTCTGTCAGTCAGCGCCAGTTTAAGACACCAACAAATTTGTTATCCTCAGGCACACTTCCGGAAAGTTTATTTTTTAATTTATAGGTTTGTTGTAGTTCAATTTTTTTTTCGCATCTGTAATTCTCAAACTGAGTCATTAGTTTAACATAGTCAATGAGATTCTCACCTCAGATTTAGGAGGTTGTGATTTGGGCACATAATCTGAGAGTCGTCTATCAAAGCTGTTAGCCCCCAACTGAGATATCAAACTAATGCACACTGGTTTTCAAGTAGATATATTCTAATCAACCTGTTCAGAGATGTTATTACACTTAACTGGAGCAGATAGGATTTGAACCTGGGCTTGCTGGCTTAGAGATAGGAACACTACCACGATACCACAAGAGCCTTAATGTTAGTTCAGGTAATTTTGGAAGATTTGAAAGCAGTAGTGAGTTCCCTGGCCAACATTCCTGTTACCAACAACATCATTAGCTGGTTATTTGAAAGACATAGTCAGTGGAAATAATGACTGCCACAAAGCTGAAGGTCTCTGAGAAGCTTTGAGATGTTCTAATGATTTGAATCAGGTATTTTTCCTTTTGCTATGTTTGATTGTTTAATTATATTTTAAAATAGCACAAAAGCCATGGATTTAATTGAAAATGGAGACAATATCAACTTCCTATTCTACGTGCTGTAATACCCAAACTCATGATGCACATGCACTTCAATAATTGAATCTTTGAACTGATTTTTGCTTAGATTGCTCGTGTCATTTTAAACTTCACTGAGTTAGCGGAATGAGAACAGGATGTTTCTGGAGGATTTCTGGGTCTTTTGGTCTCCTTCCCCAGTTCATCTTGTCTGGTCACATATCCAGTCCTGTTACCACTTTGCAGCAAAGAGACAGTGGATGGTGATCAGGTCTGGGTGCTGTACATAATGTTTTCTGAGTTTGGAAGTTGAGGTTGGCTATGGTAGGCTGGCCCCCTCATCAGCTAAAACCCACTAACCAGGTAGTCGTCATGTCTGTGATGTGTGACCGAAACTAATCAGAGGCAGCTTGAATAGAGAAAGAAGAAAGGACTTGTACTTTCATAATGCTCGGGACATTCCAGAGGAGGTAACCACCTATAAAATACATTTGGAACATAGCCACCGTTGTTATTTAGACAAATAGTGACTGTTTGAGTACAACTAAGTTACACAAACAGCAATGGATACCTGGTTAACCTGTATTGATTGAGGGAGGAGTGTTGCCCAAGGCACCAGAACCTCCTCCAGCCTTTTATTGTAACTTGAGACCATTTACATTTGCCTTGAACTCAGTGAAAGTTTTGGTTTAAATTCCAAAGTTATTTTTTTGTTCACCAGCTTACTGTGTTGTCAGCTGACTTGCATGGATATGTGGATGTGCATTCTGTAGTTGGTCAGTGTTACAGGGTGGAAATCAAAATGGCAGGAACCACGAGAGGGTGAGTTGTTAGTTATTCACAACTTTGTGTTTTTAAATGGAGAAGTTGCTTTAGTTCCTTGTTAAAATCAAGTTTGCCTGAAAGGGCAAGTCCTACTGCTTGCCATGAAAGTTTCAGTGCCTGTGTTCCTGTGGCTAGTTCATCTCGGTTATTTTTTTCCTTGGTACTTTTCATATGTGACTTGACTCAGTGGAGTGAACAAAGATATTATTGTAGAATGAATAGTTTCCCATTTCAAGCACTGAGCACCATCCGATCATACATCACAAGTTTCAAAGGCAGAGTGAAAGGGTTCTCTTCTACTTTGTCCCAATTTCAGAAGGTTACCCTCCACCCGTGTGGCATTATTTCTGTCTCCCATTTCCCACAGCAGCAATTTCTGTAGCCAAATCTGGATCATTGAGGTTTCTTCAGGATTTGGCCAGACACCCTTTGTTGAGGTCTGAAGCACACGCAAACAGGAATTGCTAGAGAAATGTAGCAGGTATGGCAATGACTGTGAAGGAGAAGCAGAGTTAACATTTCAATTCCAGTGACCCTTCCTCGGAACTGGACTCAAAATATTGACTCTGTTTTCTCTCCTCAGACACTGTCCAAGCTGATGAGTTTCGCCAATGATTCCAGCTTCCATTTGTTTCGGATTCAGCATCAGTTCTTTGTTTTATTTCAGCCCATTGTTGAGATGTTTTAAAACTGACCGAGCTAGAAATAAAGTGCCACTGTCAGTAGGCAGTAGAAATATTTCATTTCATTTGTCTGAATTGGTCTATAAACCAAGTCACTGAGGGTGAAAAACAAGTCTGACCCACTGCCCCACACAGTCTCACAGTTTCAGGTCTGTATCTTTTGACTGCTTGAAATCTTTGCAACATGAAAATTTGGACCCAACTATTCTGTCTGTATTTACCTTGATGTGAGTAGTTAGTTTAATCATGTGCAGTCACTCTGTTGCTACATTCTCTCAACTCCCTTTTTGTATTTTATTCATCCATCTTCCAGTCTCATCTTGAATGTTGACTTGGTTACCAGCTAAGCCAGAAACATCAGAAGTGAATTCCTTATGCTCACAACACACTGGATGAAGAAGATTCTCTTCCTCCTCACTGAATCTGTCTCTAATCTTTTATCTGTAGCTGTTGATCTTAACGCCTCAGCTTCAGTAACCATCCTTCTTCTCTCCAGCTTGTCTTATCTTTTCACTATTTGAAACACTTAGACCTAATCTGCATTGTTCTGACGAAATGAAACCAATTCCTCGTAGAGTCATAGAGCATGGAACAGACCCTTTGGTCCAACTCATTCATACCGATCAAGTTTCCCAAATTAAACTAGTCAGACTTGCCTGCATTTGGCCCAAATCTCCCTAAACCATTCAAAAAACCAAAAGACTGTGGATGCTGTAAGTCTGAAACAGAAATTGCTAGAAAAACTCAGCAGGCCTGGAAGCATCTGTGGAAAGGAAACATTCAGTCTGATTACTCTCCACAAATGTTGCCAGACCTGCTGAGCTTCTCTAGCAATTTCTGTTATCATTTACTACTCCCTCTGGCGATTTATTCCGCATACGAACCATCCTTTGAGTGAAAAAGTTGGTCCTCAAGTCCTTAAATCTTTCTTCTCAAAGTAGACAACATCCTAGTCAAACTATACTGGAGCCCAATACTACACAGGCTTCATATAATTAATATATAGTTATACAGACATTAGACCTGATTGCCTTCAGGGATGCTCTCCTTTTCTGCAAAGATAAAGATTAAAAGATTGATTTCATTGATATTTGCGTCAGTACAGCACTTTAGAAAGTTACGGACAGAATGTACTTTTATACTCTTATTGGCATCGAATCTACAAGGAGACTAATTGTGAAAATATATTGTGAACTGTGTCTTTCCAAGTAATGTTAATATAAATGTGCAAGCACAAGCGATCATCAGTCTGCACAATATTTGGATTTGTTTATATATGTGTGATATATTGGAAGGCTTAAGGTTGGCTCATGTGGTGCCATTATTTACAAAAGGTGTTATAGAAGAGCCAGGGAACTATACTCTGGTGAGCCTTATGTCAGTGGTGGGTAAGTTGTTAAAGGGGATCCTAAGAGACAGGATTTACATGTATTTGGAAAGGCAAGGACTGATTAGGGACAGCCAACATGGCTTTGTGCTGGGAAATCATGATAAATCATGAAGATTGACAAAGGCAAACGGTGGATGCTGTCTATGTGGAGTTCAGCAAGGTGTTCAACAAGCTTCTACATGATAGACTGATTAGCAATGTTAGATTTCATAGATAACAGGGACAGCTAGCCATTTTTATATAAAATTGGCTTGAAGGTAGGTGACAGAGGGTGGTGGTGGAGGGATGCTTTTTCAACTGGAGGCCTGTGACCAGCGGTGTGCCACAAGGATCGGTGCTGGAGCCCCTGCTTTTTGTCATTTCCATAAATGATTTGAATGTGAACATAGGAGGTATGGTTAATAAGTTTGCCGATGACATCAAAATTGGTGGTGTAGTGGGCAGTGAAGAAGGTTACCTCAGAGTACAACGGGATCTCGATCAGATGGGCCAGTAGGCTGAGTAGTGGCAAATGGAATTTAATTTAGGTAAATGTGAGGTGCTGCATTTTGGTAAGGCAAATCAGGGCAGGACTTAACATTAAGTATATAAATTCCTGGGGAGTGTTGTCAAACAGAGAGATCTTGAATTCCAGGTTCATAGTTGCTTGCGAGTGGAGTCTCAAGTAGACAGGGTACTGCAGAAGACATTTGATATGCTTGTCTTTATTGGTCAGTGCATTGAGTATTGGAGTTGGGAGGTCATGTGGCTGCACAGGACATTGGTTAGGCCACTTTTGGAATATTGTGTCCAGTTCTTGTCTCCTTCCTATAGGAAAGATGTTGTGAAACTCGAAAGGGTTCAGAAAAGAATTACAAGGATGTTGCAGGGGTTAGAGGGTTTGAGCTATAGGGAGAGGCTGAATAGGCTGAGGCTGTTTTCTCTGGAGCGTCAAAGACCAAGGGGTGACCTCATAAATGTTTTTAAAATCATGAGGGGCATAGATAGGGTGAATAGGCATTGTCTTTTTCCCAGGGTAGGGGAGTCCAAACTTAGATGGCATAGGCTTGAGGTGAGAAGGGAAAGATTTAAAAGGTGCCTAAGGGGCGACTTTTTCATGTAGAGGATGGTGCATATATGAAATGAACTGCCAGAGCAAGTGTTGGAGGCTAGTATAAGTAAATCATTTAAAAGACATCTGGATGGGTGTATGAATAGAAAGGATTTAGAGAGATATGGGCCAAATGTTGGCAAATGGGATTAGATCTATATAGAATACCTGATTGGCATGGATGAGTTGGACTGAAGGATCTGTTTCCATGCTATATGACTCTGTGCTTACAAAATAGGTGTTGTCCTTTCCTACCTAACACACAATGGCAAAACACCTTTGAAATGAAAGGTGGTGACCATTAACTGCTTTTACATTACTGCAGAACAAATATGTGTGTTTTCCTCTGGCCATCCCAGTGATTCCAGGGAGTTTCCTTTAGGATTTCCTTGCTGTTATGATCGGATCTGATGGCACAATCAGCTGATTTAACCCAATCCAAAAGTGGCTAATGTGTCCTGGGTTGGGCTGGAGAATGTGGGGAGATTGAGGTTTTGATGGTTTTGTGCCAGATGAATAATTTGTGGAGCGCTCCACAATAACACAATCTAAGCCAGAGCGATTGAGGGAATTAGAAAGGATGGTATGTGCCAGAGCAATTATGAACAAGACAGATTGCCTGCCATGGGATGATTTTGTTTAAAAAGGCTTAGTTGAATCGAGAAGCTGGAAGGCGTACACTTTTATGAAAAAAAAATTGCATGTGAGAGAACATTTAAACAAAAATGATTCATCAAGTGTGGGATGTGAGCAAAGTGAAAAATATCAACTACAGACATAGAGACCATTTGTAACACTGGAACTGGCACACTCCTGTTACAGAGCACCTTTTGGATCAGGGTATTTTTGAAATGGATTTCACTCTGACTCAGTATTTGAGACTTGACTTTTACTGGTGAACCGACCCTGAAGGCGCCTCAAAATAACAACGTGTGAAACAGATAAAGCTACATTTACTTAGTCAGCACCGCAGGTTACATACACTCTGCACAGTGCGAATTCCACGTTTATGATTTTGAATTATCTCCTATGTTAAAGCTGAGTTCACCTGCTGGGGCCCCATGATTTTCAGGCACAAGGGGACAATGTAACCGCTCATATTTGGAAGAGCAATGGCTTGACCTTGGTTCATTTCGCTTTGACAAATTAGAGCTTTATATTCAAATACAGGTGGACACAATAAATGGAAGTCTAGAGTTAGGTGATCAACTTTGTCCCATGTTTGCAGGCATTTTTCCTTTTTGTTTTGCAAAGGGTCTAATCATCTTCTCCATAATAGACAGTCGCTATGGTCTTTATCTGCTAAAGAAACTCTTGGCTTCATTTACACCTCTTTTGGAAAGGTCTCCAATTTTATCACATAAGGAATGATTCTCAGTGCTCTGATTACGATTACCTTTGGCAAGTGCAGCAACTATTTGCACGCAGATTTGCCCCCCAAACCACTTCCCCCAAAATTAAAGGCTAGTTTATCAGTTTCTTTGGAGCTGGGTGAGGGGGAGGGGACACAGTTCAACCAGAGAATCCTCAAAATCCATTTCAGCATTTGGAATTGGCAAGCAGCACCAATGTTTTATGCTCTAAAACAAAGCACAACATCTCAAACCAAAACATAGCCAAATGTCAATCAAAATTTTAAAACAGTTTTCTTGGGGTTGTCTGAAATGACCGATTTTAGTCTAATTCCCTTTAGTCATGGGGACACTTGTTTTAAAATGCTCTATTCACTCCCCCCTCAATGCCAGTTGAAGAAATCCTATTCGCTACCCTTAAAATGAAAGTAGCTGAGTGAGAGCATGTTTTCGTCTCCTTCCTTTCTTGGCTCCATTGCTCACTTAGAACCATAGAGTACAATTCTTCATTCTAATCCCATCACAAAGTGTACTGAAGGAATCTCAAGGCCGTTTGAGTGCTGGTGCAATTCATTTTAATTTTCCAGACTCTTCACACACAACTGAAGAAGCTCAGCAGCGGGGTCTTTCCAATAAATCCTCTCATAATCTTTTCCAAGAAGTAATATCCTTCCTGAAGTGGGGTCTCCAGATTCTGGCACGATACTCTAACTTGTGCTTAAGCAGTGATTTCATAAGACTTAAGAATAATTTCCTTTTATATTCTGTGCTTCGATTGACAAAGCCAAATGAGTGTTTTTTTTAAAATATATTTTTTAATCAACTGGCTCTGGCACCTTCTAAGATGTGTGTACAAGAACCCTAGGGGTCTCCCTATTCCTCCCATTACTCCCCCCCCCATTACGTACATTTATAATCATATACGCAATCATACATGCACACACATACACGTACTCTCACATATTATGTGCGCTCACACGCATACACCCCTCCCTTGAAGAATGTAATTTATATTCCAAATCCTCTTTTTTTTTCTCTCATAATGATGAAATTGATATAGAATGGAAAATCCCTTACAGTTGCAACTTTCGTAAAGTTTCCTTTTTTCCATCTTAACCTTATACTGTTGGCAGTCTACGGATGATGAAAAGCTTTTCATCTGTTTTCTGACTCCACTGGGCAGTCGTTAAACAGGATAACTGCAGTGACAGCATAAGTACCAGAAAAATAAGAGCTGGTTACTTTTTCCAAATTATAATGATTATTCCAGTGTTTTCTTTCCCCTGGTTCCTAGCAATCAGCTGCTATTTCTTTAAGTATTGCACTTAACATTTCCAGTGTTTTTTCTCTGCCCATTCTCCGTACCTTCCCCCCCCCACCATATTATCGCCTCTCAGAAATTTTTCAGTGTTTTACTTATGCAATGATGTTGATGCACCTTAGAATCTTTGAAAGATATAGCTAAACGGAGGCTATTCAGCCCTTTCTACTTGCTCTGGATGTCTTTTCAAACAATCCATTAGTCTCCTTCACCTCTTGTTCCGCTATAGCCCATCAAATGCTTCCTTTTCAAAAGGTCACTGTTGAATCTTCGATTCCCTGCCACTTGCTTGTCTCAAAAATATGAGCAAAATGCTCATCAAAGGATGGGCTATTTGTTATTCCATTTCTCACTTATTTTCTAATCAACTTGTTCAGAGATGTTATTACACACCTCTGGACCAGGTGGCATTTGAACCCCGCTCCCCTGGCTCAGAGGCACGGACACTAACACTGCAGCTCAAAAGCCCTCATGCAGAATTATTTTAAAAGTTTCAAGTTAACTTCCATCAGGTGCAGAGGAGACCTCAGTGATCTTTGCACTGTTTGTTTGTTTGGTTGTTGAGGAGGCTGTTGTCCTTTTTAAGTTGTTGAGTTGGGTGTCATGGGAACAGCAAACAAAAGTGAAACCTTACCGCTTTTACAACGTGGCTTCCTGGTTGGAATCTTATCTTCCCTTCATTGCACCATACAAAGCCATCGAAATTCTGCCTCCATTCCATCCCGCCTCAAGCCTGTTTCCCTTATTCTTGTTTCACTTCCCATTCCCCATGACACCTCGAGTTTAAAATGTTTGTTTTTAAATCCCTCCAAGGTCTGATCTGGCTGTCACTTCCTGCAGCCCCATGTTGGTCCACTTGGACCCTCCGTTCCTCAAGCTCTAACCCCTCCCACCTGGTCATATTCACCCCACCGTTGGTGAAATGCCTTCATCCCAATCTCCTCAATTCACTTCGATGACCCTCCCCTCATCACCTCCGTACTTTTTTTTTATCTTCACCTCCTCGAAACGGAGTATCATGAGCAGCCTCCCTGCAGTAGCCCATCAGTGGCTGACCAGTCATTTTGTAGCTTGTATCTTGGCGTGATTTTTGTTTCTCTCTTTTCTGAAGCATGATGCAGCTGTATGTGTTTGATTGCCTGTGTCTCCTCTCCTCATTGGAGGCACACTTGTTGCTTCTGGGAGCAGCTTTGAGAGTTTCCCTGTGCTGTAGAGCCCAGAAGCAGACACTGTAGTCTCAGGATGACAAGCCAGTCAGTTTGGACTGGGATGAGAAATCACTTTTAGTATGAAGGTTGTGAATCATTGGAGCTGTCTATCCCAGAGGGCTGTGGCTACTCAGCCATTTGCTGTATTAGAGACACAGATTGGTAGATCTTTGGATGCGAGGATTATGCTGATAGGTTGGGAAAATTGGGGTTGAAAGTTGTGATCTTATTGAACAGCTGAGCAGACTTGAAGGATCGTCTCAGAAAAAAATCATTCATGGGATGTGGGAGTCACCCTTTGACCAGTTTGTGGTGACCTGCTGCTGCCCTGAACTGCTGCAGTCCCCATGCAATGTAGATAAAGCCACAGTGCCCTTAGGGGGAGAGCTTCAAGTGTTTGACCCAGCAGCAATGAAGGAGCAATGATATATTTTTCAAGTCAGGATGCTGAGTGGCTTGGAGAGGAGCTTGTAGCTGGTAGTCATAAAGTCATAGAGATGTACAGCACAGAAACAGACACTTTTGTGCAACTCGTCCATGCCAACCAGAATTCCTAAATTAATCTAGTCCCATTTTCCAGTACTTGGCCCATATCCCTCTAAACCCTTCTTATTCATATACCCATCGAAATGCCTTTTAAATGTTGCAATTGTACCAGCCTCTACCACTTCCTCTGGCAGCTCATTCCATACATGCACCATCCTCTGTGTGAAAAAGTTGCCCCTTAAGTCCCTTTTAAATCCTTCCCCTCTCACCTTAAACGTATGCCCTCTGGTTCTGGACTCCCCCATTCCAGGGAAAAGACCATCTCTCTTTACTTTATCTATGCCCCTCATGATTTTATAAGCCTCTATAAGGTCACCCCTCAGCTTCTGATGCTCCAGGGAAAACAGTCTCAGCCTATTCAGCCTCTCCCTATAGCTCAAATCCTCCAGCCCTGGCAACATCCTTGTAAATCTTTTCTGAACCCTTTCAAGTTTCACAACATCCTTCCTAAAGGAGGGAAACCAGAATTGCACACAATGTTCCAGAAGTGGCCTAACCAATGTCCTGTACAGCCGCAACATGACCTCACAACTCCTACATTCAATGCCCTGATCAATAAAGGCAAGCATAAAAAACACCATCTTCAGTATCCTATGTACTTGCGTCTCCACTTTCAAGGAACTGTGACCCTGTACTCCAAGGTCTCTTTGTTTAGAAATGCTCCCCAGGACTTTACCATTAAGTGTATTAAGTCCTGCCCTGATTTGCCTTTCCAAAATGCAGCACCTCACATTAATCTGAATTAAACTCTAACTACCACTCCTCGGCCCATTGGTCCCAACAAGGTCCCATTATGCTCTGCAGTAACCTCCTTCGCTGTCCGCTACACTTCCAATTTTGGTGTCATCTGCAAACTTATTATACCTCCTATATTCTCATCCAAATCATTTATATAAATGATGAAAAGCAGTGGACCCAGCACCAATGCTTGTAGCGCACCGCCGGTCACAGGACTCCAGTCTGGAAAGCAACCATCCACCATCACCTACCTTCAAGCCAGTTCTATATCCAAATGGCTAGTTCTGCCTGTATTCCCATTTTATTAGCAGAATATTAAAATGTAGCAATATATTCTTAAAATCCAGTGATTTTAACATCATCCAGTTTTAGCCCTTTATATTGGAGGGGCATGTGTTGTAGGGGGATATTGATTGTGTGTGTATCATGTTGGTATGAACATGACAAATAATGTTCACATCAGGACAACCTGTTGGTAAAAGATAGTACTGGAACCAGTCTTTACTCAATCTTCCATTTTCTTTGCAGAGTTAAGCATAATAAGCATCAGCCTCCTAACTCAAACAACCTCACTTTAACTAAGAGTCACTTTATATGTTGAAGTGGAACTGCCTCCACCCAGCAGGGGCAAGGACAGACATCATGGTACCTGGGGCTGCCTGGCCTCTGACCTGAGCACAATGGTCCCCTATGGTCACTGTTATTGAGATCTGAGGCACCCCCTTGCCATTGGCTGAAGCCCAACACTCACTTACCATTAAATACCATAAATATACAATGAACAAATAAGCTACCGTAATCTTGAAATCTTGGCTAAAGCAACCATCACTCACTAAGTAAGTTGAGTTTATTTGAGAACTTGATTTGACCTTTCAGATAGATTCCCACAACCTTCATTAAATCTTTCTTCCGTTAATCTGATCTTAACATTAGCTATCGAATCTCTGATCAAGAGCAATAATGTTTTGATGATCCAAAAATAAATTGCAATTAACTTAACTGTGAACTTGTAAATTTCTCCCTGTGTGCACTTTACGGTGAAATCCTGAAGGTGTTTATAAATGTGGAGGTGATTTTCAGCGTGCCAGTTTATTTTTGATTTCTTTCCTGTGCACAGTTTAGAAATAGAGGACAGGATGGAGACACTTCCAACTTTGCTGAAGTAATGTACTGAGATTTGCTCAGTTGCACAATGTCCCTTTGATTGCAGAAATCCTCCAGCAACTGGCAGCATCTTGGGAAACTTTGCTATACATAGATATCCATGTTTCCATGGAACCTTTGCACTCCACAGTGCTTGGATCAGTCAGCACTTGGACTGATGCAAAACTCCTATTAGATCAAGTAACGTTTGACACAAGGTGTTTAATTTGGCTCCTGTGTTTTTGTAATGCTATTTATTCTTCCGAGCGAACAAGAGAACATAAACACCCTTCCTTGTTTATTTCACAGAACCATATCATGGGCATTAGCAGCCTCTCCACTATCTTCAGGTACCATAATTAGTAAGCTATTGGACTAGGAAGGGATCATGACTGAGATCAATTCTAACCTTACCTGATTTAATTCCTATAAGCACTTGGTGATTGAGGTCACTGGGAAGACACTGCAACCCCACCACCCCCCACTCTGATCTGGGGCACATGAGTGCAGATGAGTGTTCCCTGTAAGACACACGACAGTTCAGGAATCCCATGCACACTCCATTATTCAACGCAGTACAACTTCCACTCAGATTTGAAGATACTACGCATGGAGTGCGTAGGTCCATACAGGAGCAACTAAAATTAGAAACAGCATTGGTCCTGGGATATATCATGTGTGGTTTTCCTGCACCTGCAGAGATCACTAGTCCAACTCAGGAGTGAAAACTCTTGGTACCTTGCACTTAAAATGTCATAACCTTCAAAGCTATGGGCCAAATTCTGGAAAATGCAACCAAAATAGACTTAGATTTTTTTATTGGTGTGATACAATGCTGTGGTTGTGAACTTGTCTGAGCTGAGATTTGATGTTAGTACAAACTGAAGAAAATGATAAAAGGGCCAAGCCTACTGAACTAAATAACGTTTTCAGTTCCAAAAGGTTCCTCTTATAAGTTCCCTGGACTTGCAGCGGTTTATGGGGTGAACTTTCTCTGTATGTTATGAATGAATTGCATCAAAAGTACCCATTCACTATAACATTCTGATAACATTCTCAAAACTCAAAATTACAACTTCAACTTAAACCGAGGGAAAAAAGCAGCATCTGAATTGGTGTGATGTTTTGCTTCCTCAGCCACTCTCAATCTGAAAATATATAGGAAGCTCTCAACACTTATTGTCCTGAATACAAACTGCACACCATTCGTAAAGGTGATATTAATGGAAAATATTAACAGATTTCATGTCCTTTATTTGGTGAAAAGACTTGATTTCTTCGTCTCATAAGGGAAGCAGATTATCACTGAATCACAGAATTGTTAAGGTGCCCAGAATGACTGTACCAACCCTCCGACTCAGTGCCATTCGCCTGCCTTCTCCTCCTGGTCCCTTACGCTGTAGCTTTGCAATTGCTCTTCAATCGAATGCATGGAACTGCAGAAAGTACAAAGCAACCGAATGTTCCAATGTCAGAAGTGGGTGAATGCAGCTCCTGGGACTAAGCTGTAAGAGGCAAGGAAAAGAACTCAAGTTTGATCCCTGGTCTGACCTGAGCTGACTGATCTTGACTAGTGTGAGCCTGAGCAGCATTGCGTTTTGGTCTCTATGCCTCTAAAGCAGGGAAATGCAGTCTTTGTAGCTGTTTTTGATCACTATCTATTTCCCCTGTTGGAACGTGGACACGTGGACTGCAGATTTTCAATGTGATTCAACATAATTGTGATTCACTTGCCCTGTTTATTACTGCTAGATGTTGTATTTATAGACTGTATTTGACATGGTAAAATTTTCCAAGGTAAATGAAATTTGTATTCAAAGTTATAATAGGGAGATATTAAGGCAAATGACCAAATATTTGAGCAAAGCTGGAGCTCCTAAGGAATACCTTAAAGGAAGAAAGGGAGGTATAGAGACGGAGAGATTTAGGGAGGGAGTTCCTGAGATTAAGCAGCTGAAAGCACAGCTACTATTGGGTAAAGCAATTCAAATTCCAGATGTACAAGAAGACCGAATTCTGAAGTTCCTTTATCTCCGAGGGTTGTGGGACTAGAAAGGATTAGAGAGAGGGGGAGAGATGAGAAAGAGGATGAGAAATTTAAAATCAAGGCATGCTTTATAGGTAAAATGCCTGTTGTTAATCATGATCTGATGTAAGAAATGTAGCAGATCTACTTTCTGAAGCCAGAGATTTCTGTTATTTGGATTCTGATAACATTTGTAAGTACCTGAGCTTTACTGCTGACATTTGATATTGTATGAACTTCATTTTTGGATTACTGCACAGTACTTATTTCTAGTATTCTAGATATTAACTAACTGAATTTCTTGATGAAATTATAACCTGAAAATCACTCTCATGTATCCATCATCTGCCATACGCTCAAGCATTTGGGACTGATTTTCCCAAATATAATTTAATCATTTCTCAGCTCATTCTTAACACTGGCACTCAAATAATGTCAAACAGAAAATCTAGACAAGCAATTGCTGAGAGCTAAAATGTTAACTGTATTTCTTAGATGCACATGTTCTATCTGACTGCTGCATATCTTGTTTTGTTTCAGATTTCCAACACCCAGAGTATTTTACTTTTTAAACAGTTCAGAAGTTGTGAGAAAAGCAATTGGTTGAATATTTTTCTCAATCAACAGACTATTATGTTAGTGAAATTACCAAAAAAAGGCTGTTAAAACAATTAACACAAGCAACCTAAACAGAATTGATTGTGACTCTAGAAGATAAAGGATTTGGTGTTACGTAGAGTTAAGGTTTCTGAAAATGGGATAGACTTAATGGGACAGCAATTTTTTTTTGTTAGCTCTTATCAACTCTTGAGGGGTTGCCCACGAGTAAAGGTCACTGATGTGATTTGTTCCAGTCAGGAGTACTGCCTCATTCCTTTTAGTTCAACACCATTAAAGTCTAAGACAATCATGGACTTTACCCGTCTATAAACAGCATCACTCTCCATCCCAACATATACCATTTCTTAAAAGAATGCAAGGTTCAAACTTAAGTTGATTAACTGAAATTGAACGTTAACACTGACATTAAACAGTTTGTAGTTGACAATTGTAACTATGTGAGCAAGAAGGAAGTGTGTTTGGGTTGGCAGTTGTGCTGCAATTGACAGTCATTGTAACTGTTTTGTACTCATAATGTGAAATCCATTTCTGTGTGTTCCCAGTGAACAAGGCTTCATTCCAAGTAAGATCAGTTTTGCATAAGGTTGGTTTGATGAACTGACACTATGCACAATAAGAAAATTCATACATTTTGAACATTACTACAGTGACTACATTGGGATCTGGAGCACTTTTGTGATATTTTGAAGCAATAATTCTTTTGCTGATTCCTCAACGTCATATTAAAATAATGTGAAAATTTTGAGGTTTCTGAAAATCCTCAGTTTCTCCTAGTTGGTGATCTCCATCTGCAGTCCTCACTTTCTCCAGAAAATTTCAGGTGCCCAATTTGAACTTGAAGTCCAGGTGAGAACACCGCAACAATATCTGTTTGTGCTTTTGGGGGAGCTAAAGGTCATAGGATAGGATAGTCACCAATGTTGGAAAAGGTAAAACCAAAAATAGGGTAAATCAAAAAATTGTAGTTAGTTTGGAGATTGTTGTAGGAAGAGAAAACTGAAGGAGCGCACGTGTTCTGAAAAAGGTAAAAATGTGAGTGTTTGCGTCTGAACAGAATTGTTTTGATTACATCACCGTGAGGAAGTGGGTGGTGAAGGTGAGTGTTGGACAATGTTGTTACAATTAGAGGATGAAATTCAATGGCATTTTAGTTATTTGATATGCATCCAACGAAATCAAATTTCAGTCCAGTTTTGAATGTGAGAAAAGAAGTTTCTCCAAATTGAAAGGGAACATTGTGACTTTATTTTCTTTCCTAATCAGTTTTTCAATTGAGCTTTCCTTTATTAAAGATTAACATGTTATGCATCTCAAAATATTGTAAATGTGAAAGGGGAGTAAGTTCCTGCCCCATGTTCCCAACAGCCCTGGAGCTGGTTTACTTTGGCTGGTTGTATGAAAACTACCTGAAAAATGATTCGTATTAAGGAAACTTAAATAAAGGCAATGGTAATTACGTGGACATTCACCTGTCTGATATATTTTAGTGTTGTAAGGGGGTAGAGAGGGTAGATCTTAGCTAAAGGCTGATCTCTTTGGGACATGCACTTGACCAAGAGATTAGTAAACTGTAATCAATAGACAACAGGTCCCTGACCAGTCTCTGTGCTGAACCTGTCTGTGCTTTACCCTCTTCTTCCTGTACCCCACCATTCGTAGCCATATATTCAGCTCCCCAGGACCTACTTTGGAACTCCTATGTAAACCCTTCTCTCTCCACTTGCTACTCCCTCAGTATCTGCTTCTTCAGCCAAACCTATTTGTCACCCCTTCATATTCAACTTGCCCAAAAGTTCTTGGACCGGTTTTGCTGCATGAGTGACGAGTTATGTTTAAGTGCAAGTTGAAGAATTTTCTTAAAGAAGTACTGTATTCCAAAAAATAGAATTCCCAAATAGTAATACCTCTTTGCCAACGTGACTCGGCCCAAACTTACCAATGATAGATCTGGTCCTCTGCTCAAGGATCTGATTGAAGTATGGCTTGCATTTTTCTTCTTTAAACATCTATTCATCACCTGCTTCATAGTTGTGGTGGTTTCATATTTGCAGTGTTGGAATTACCCGCTGCCTCTTTTTATCCGAGTATCTGTCACTATCCCTCAACTTACCTGTCTCTTTTTCTGGAATTCTCGATCTTGTCATCACCAAGTCATACAGCATGGAAACAGACCCTTCAGTCCAATCAGTCCATGCCAACTGTAATCCCAAACATAACTAGTTCCACCTGCCTGCTCCTGGCCTATATCACTCGAAACCTCTCCTATTCATGTATCTGTCCAAATATCTTTTAAACATTGTAATTGTACCCACATCCATCACTTTCTCTGGAAGTTCATTCCGCATGCCAACCACCCTCTGTGTAAAACATTTACCTCTCATGTCCTTTTTAAATCTCTTTCCTCTCACCTTAAAAATGGGCTCCCTCATCTTGAAGTCTTCCATCCTAGGCAAATGACAACTACCATAAATTCTATTTATACCTCTCATTATTTTGGAAACTTCAATCAGGTCACCTCTCAACCTCCTATGCTCCAGTGAAAAAGTCCAAGTTTAAAGAATAATTAACATCACAGTAGGCAGGCCGAGCGAACAGTGTGACCCTGGGACATGATTCAGAGAACGTTTGAGGCTTAGTCCAAGCTCATTAATGGTCTAAGCCCAAATGTGTGTCCATTCACCAAGAAATGCCTTGGGTTTGTTTGCAGGAACTGTCAGGAAAGTCAAACTCCAATGTTTTAAAAAACAAAAGAACTGTCAATGGTGTAAGTCAGAAACAAAAACAATTATTCGATGTCTCTCTCCCTCTGTGTGTTCTTCTTGCTGCTGCTAAATTCTTCTGCCCTTGTGGACCTCCAACTCTCTCACCCCATCTTGGCTTCTCTACGTTCACTATTCAGGCTTATTGAGTCTGGTTACGTTCCTATGATCTACCTTGGGACATGCTCCTGCATTGAATTTATTACACAAATGAAATCTGTTGTAGTCATCGTAATTGCATCTCACTACATCCTGTTCTCTGAAATCTGACAAAATTAAGTGCCAAAAAAACTGCTCCCCTTTTTGGGTAACAGATTTTTTTTAAAAATCTGTTGTGGTTTACTTGCAGCTTCCTGTAGCTGAACCTGGATCAAGTCTTATCTCTAACAACTGAACATTTTTATATCTCTTCAGGTTGTAATGCTCAAGTTCACAAGGGTTGCAGGGATAGTCTGCCCTCCTGTAACAAGATTAAACAGAAGGTATTTATTCTCCTAATTTCTGTTTGTGGTACAAGAAGCATTTTTAGCGCACTCTTGTTCCTGGTGAGCTTTTATTGTTGCTCTCAGTGACCGATGTTGCTGTGAGGAACTGGAATACTCGGCTCCGCTCATCTCATCTCAGGAACCTAATGTCAGCATCATGCACTTCCAGGTCATTGTTAAAGTTCAATGTGGAGTAAGGCTCCAATCTGTCAATTTAATAAAGTGATGGTTTCCTTACCAGTGAGTCCAAACTTTTGAATACCAGACCCACACCATGGATTTGAGCACATGTTCCAGCTTGATACTTCAGTGTAGTACTGTACAATGTGCTAACTGGATGAGATATGAAACAAATGTTCCTGTGGCACTATTGGAAGAAGGAAAGGGGAGTTCTCCTGTTGTAAACTAAAAACAGAAAGCAGTGGAGAAACTCATCAGGTCTGGCAGGTAGAGACAAAGAGAGTTAACGTTTGGAGTGGTACATGACTCTGCTTTGGAACTGATGAACCATAGATGCTACCAAACTTTGTTTTCTATCCAGGTTTAGCTACATTTGAGGTTGTAAAACCTGAGGGCATTACTGACCACAGCCTTGAGACTGAGCCCTAACTTCAGGAAGGGACTTTGCAGAGATATAGATGGAGTACAAAAATCAAAACCGTAAACCTACAATGGCTAGGTCTAACAAGGAGAGATTCAAAGCAGTATAAATCCAATCTAGGACTGATGTCAGGAAAGTCTTCATGCTATGAAGTTTGAATTCAGAAAAACGGATGTCTTACTACTGATAGAGAAGGCCTGGGTGAGGCCATTCCTGGATTATTGCCAAACACTTTTCTCTCCCTAACTCAGAGAGCAAATACTTGTCATACAAGGAGTGCAGTAGCAATTTATTAGGCTGACACCCTAGTTAGCAGGACTGTTCTAAGAGGAGAGATTTGTTTGACTGGGCCTGTGTCCCTGAGAGTTTAGATGGAAAGAGAGAATCCAATTCAAACTGTAATAATCTGTAAAAAGCGCATGGGGAATCACTGGCTAATCAGCTTGTGAAGCTCATTGAGCATGAACGCCCTTGGTAACATGTGAGGGTCCCTCTTGTGGTACACTTGTAGTGCCTCTACCCCGGACTGGAAGGCCGGGGGTTTGTGTCCCATCTGCTGCAGGGTTGTGTGATAGCACCTCTGAACAGGTTGATTAGTAAAATAGGTTGGTTACAGGCAATGGCCCTGCCCAGCTGGAACTCATCACCTAAGTCCTTGAAGAGGGCTGTTGTGGTGAGGTCATAGTGTCCCTACCTCTGGGCCAGGAGATCTGGATTCACATTCCACCTCCTCCAGAGTAACAACCCTGAACAAGTTGATTCAATAGTGTCTATAAAGCAGACATCGGCCAGTGGTGGGCTTTGCATGTAAATTTCTAATTGGCGACATGAATGATTTACTGGTGCAGTTAATGGTTTAAAATAAAAAGCCATGGTGATCTGGGAAAGCGTGTGATAACATTTCCGATGCCCTTTGAAAAAAAGGCAGACCAGGAATGGTTGTACTGAACCATCTTCCCTGACTGGGACTAACCAGGAATAATGGCTCTGTTTTGGTGTTTAACAATAAATCGTGTTCCTTTCCAATCAGGTTTCCTGGGTTATTGCAGAAAGGTGTAAAATTCTACACACAGGGAGGCTGATTTCCCTCATTGAGGAGTCTAGAACCCGAGGGCATTGTCTCAGGAAACAAGATGAACAATTTAGAATTGACATGAGGAAAGATTGCTTCACTCAGAGGATAGTGAACCTGTGAAATGCTCTGCAGAAGACTGGAGGCCAAATCACTGAAGATATTTATAGAGTTGTACAACACAGAAACAGACGCTTCAGCCCAACTCGTCCACACTGACCAGGTTTCCTAAACTGAGCTAGTCCCATTTGCCTGCATTTGTACATTATCCCTCTAAACCTTTCCTATCCATGTACTTGTCCACATGTCTTTTAAATGTTGTAATTGTAGCTATAGCTGACACTTCCTCTGACAGCTTGTTCCAATATGCACCCCCCGCCCCTGTGAAAAAAGTTACCCCCCAGATCCTTTTTAAATATTTCCCCTCTCACCTTAAACCTATGTTCTGTAATTTTGGACCCCTCCTACCCTGGGATAAAACATCGACAATTCACCTTATCTATGCACCTCATGATTTTAATCATTTTACGGTCGCCCCTCAGCCTCCTACTCTCCAGGGAATAAAGGTCCCAGCCTGTCCAGCCTCTCCTTATAACTCAAACCTCCCAGTCTCAGTAAGAAAGAGATTGATGATTTTTTGGATTTTAAATGCATCCAGGAGGATGGGTGAAAGCAGGAATATGCACTGAGATAGAACTGTGGTTCCCAACCTTTTCAGTATCAAGGCATGTTTCAATGAGACAAACAATTCCATTGCGTGCCCATTTTTCTTCAGCTGAATTGATTGCTCATGTTACATTTACTTGCATTTACTATGTTAGCCTTACTAGAAAGGTTCACAAAATTGTGCTTACAACAACTTATCCACTTCTTCTACGACTTAGATCCATGGCTTAATTATTTAACAATTCTAAAAATATTCAACTTAGAATCTTTGCTAATGTGGGAGTGTATTCAGGCAGGCAGACCAAATTATATGCCATGCTCGCACAGTATCAGACATATACACAAGACAGTGATATCTCCTGACAATTTCACAGCATACTTCTTACTTTGAAAACATAAAAGATAGAGCATCAGCCATGATTGCATTTAGTGGTGGAGCAAGATCAAAGGGCCAACTGACCTGTTCCTAGTTTCAATGTAAGAATAATCCAAATATGAAATTAACTTCTGGTTGGAATATTTGAGACAAATATTCTACCATAATGATTGTATGTCACAAAAGAAGTTTGGAGGTCCATCTTGATCTATAAATATCTTTTGAACTGTGCCACCATTGGAACTGTTTGCTGCCTCAATTCTTCCAATAAGGCACCTATGTTGGGAAGTGTTCAAGCATGCCAGGAGAAGTTGTAAGGAGAGACTTTAGCAGTGTGTATAATTTTCAGTGCTGTACCCATCGTGTTGATTTGTATCAAATCCTTTCTATTTCAGCAACAGAAAGCCCCTCAGGCCCAAGATTCTTCAACATTACCCACTGCCGTCAATATGCGAAATAAAAGTAAGCAGCGTTTGATCTGTATTTAGAGTTCATTGAATGTAATGCCTTGGGCATGTTCATATATTTGATCCAGTTAATGGGATGCAGGTTTTACACAGCATTGTCACTGCAATGTCACCATTTTGAAAAATGTGTCAATTTTCATACTCACTCCACTTATGGAATAAACCCAATTGTGTTATAGTTATAGATGTTAACCTTCTAGACACGGACTGTGTTTGGAGTGAGCATTTTGAGCTGTGCCGTGCTATGGTGAAGCACTGTGGGGTACAGTTCTGCCAATGTGGTAACAGTCTGAAGTGGTGAATAGGATGTTGGGTGATGGCCGGTATTTTTAACTCTTTATTATCCGTCAGTGTTATTTGATTCTCTGGTTCTTTATCGGGCTCCATGAGGTGGCTTCCCAAGAGCTTGCCCACAGAGTGGCCCTGACATTACTATCCAAGCTATGTGTTGTATTTCTCACTAGCTGCAGTGCCCTGCTGCAGTATTGTGAATCCCAGCATTTGCAAAGAGCTGTTCATTGCATCATTCTTAGAGATACCTCCTATTTCAGAAACCAACATGGGTTAGTATCAGCAAATCCCGATATCTCAGATGTGATTCATGGGTTATCTGCTCCATAATAAGCTACCTCATATTTTTTCTTATCTATGCCATGAATTACAGGTGCTGTGGAATGATGACTTATAAAACTTTTCACTGTACTTTTTGTAACAATACAGGTGACAATAAATTGCTATTCTGTTATGAGTGAGATAGCATTTAGGAGTTTCATATTTATTTGCTGTGCCTGTGCTTCATTTATTTAGCTTTCCAACCCAAAGAACGCCCAAGGTCAGCAATAATTCTTCAAGATGACAACGTATTGAGCGCTCCTAACAGGAAAATGCCCCTCTACCGATCACTCTCCAAGAGTATGTCAATAGCCAATATTGCAGGGTAAGTCGGGTTATTTGTACAGTGTATGGAAGTGCTGAATGATTTGTGTGAAAGATCTCTTTTTAAATGAACTGGAAATAGTGAACACTTGTTCTTCCCCGAGTTAGTAAAATGTCCAAAAGGGACAGTGGACACTGCAGGCATTGATGAATGAACATACATATGAAGTGGGCCATTCAGTCCCTTCAGTCTACTCTGCCATTCAATAAGATCAGGCTGATCTGATTGTTACCTCAAATTTGCTGTCCTGCCTACCCCTCATAACCTTCTGTCCCTTGCTTAACGAGAATCTCGTCTACTTTGCCGTGGAAATATTCAAGGACTCTGCTCCTTTTCCTGAGACTCGAGACTCTTTGAAAGGTTTTCCTCATCTGTTTTGAATGGACAATCCCTTATTTTTAAACAGTGACCCCCTAGGTTTTCCCCACAAGAAGAAACATATTCTCCACATTTGTCTTCAGATTCCTTCAGGATGTTATGTGTTTCAATAAAGGCACTTCTAAACTCCAGCAGATACAGTCCTAATCTATCCAAACCTTTTCCTTATGAGACAACCCCTCCCCATTCCAGGTGTTGGTCCAGTAAATCTCTTTATTGCCTCCAATGTAGTTATATCCCTTCTCAAGCAAGATATAGGGTATAGTACTCCAGATACAGTCTCACCATTCCCTTTATAACTAATGTCTCCCTCCTTTCATATTAATTTCTCCTTTTGTTGAGTGCTGACATTCTGTGAGCTTTTCTAATTACTTGCTGTATTTTCATACTAACATCATGTGACTCATGCACAAAGATTACCCAGACCCTCTGTATCACAAAATTGCAATCTCTCGACATTTAACACGACTTTTCTATTCTTATACCAAAATGGACAATTTTCCTCTTTCCCATATTGTACTCCATTTGACACATCTTAGCCCACTCACTTAACCTCGCTATATCATTTTATTCTGAAGAAGGGTGACCGGACTTGAAATGCTACCTCTGCTTTCACAGATGCTGCCAGACTTGCTGAGTGCATCTAGCAATTTCTATTTCTGTTCTTGTACTCGATTTCCAGCATCTGCAGTTCTTTGTTTCACATCTTTTTGTAACCTCATTATATCCTCTTCTTAACTTGCTTTCCTACCCATCTGTGTCATCAGCAAGTTTAGCAAGCATACCTTTGAACTCTTCATCTGAGTCATTTATATAAATTGTAAGCACTTGAGCTTCCAGGACCATTTGTTACATCTTGCCAACCCAACAAAGACCCATTTGTGCTTATTTTCTGCTTCCTGTTAGTCAGCTAGTATCTGTCCAGCTAATATCTAGCCAATATAGTTACTCCCTATCCCATGAGTTTTAATTTTCAGCACTTTATCAAATGCCGTCTGGAAAGCTAAGTACTAGCTCCCAGTATCCACACATTACCTCCTCAAAGAACTCCAATTGATTGATCAAACATGATTTCCCTTTCACAAAACCATGTTGACTCGACATGGTTACCTTGAACTTAGCTGTTTGTCTCCTCAGATGAGTGTTTAAAAAAACAACTATTGTGTTGTGAAGGCAAAGGTATTGAGGGCATTCTGCTTTGTTTCCTGTCCAGTGCTTATCCTTTAGTTAATACCACCAAACAAAACTGATCATTATCACATTACTGCTGTGATTTTGGCTTTCTCTGCAAAATTGGCTGCTGCATTTCTTTTATTACAGCTGTAATTAGACTCCAAAAGTACTTCGTAGGTAGGATCATGCTGCAGAGTTTTTCTGAGGTTGTGCAAGCTGCAACATATTTGTAACTTATCTTTTTCATCCCAATCCCAAATGGCTGGGCCCTTATTCTGAACCACAGACGTACAGTTCCAGACTGTCAAACCAGGGGAAATATTATTTCAAATTCCACCCTCTCACCTTAGGAGGGTGTAGGTTCAGGGTGAGAGGGGAAGTAGATTAAAGGGACCTAAAGGGCAACTTATTCACACAGAGGATGGTGCGTGTATATAATGAGCTGCCAGAGGAAGTGGTGGAGGTTAATACGATTACAACATTTAAAAGGCATTTGGATGGGGTATAAATAGGAGGGTTTAGAGCGATATGGACCAAATGCTGGCAAATGGAATTAGATTTATATAGGATATCTGGTCGGCATGGACGAGTTGGACCAAAGGGTTTGTTTCCATGCTGTATATCTCTATGACTCTATGACCCTGTCTCTCAGAATGTTGTGCATTTCAGTGCGATTTTATTTTGTTCTGAATGTCAAAGAGTTTAGACCTATTCCAGTCAGTCTTTCTTTATCAATCTTCCCAGGAATCAGGAATCTCTGTTGACCCATCTTTAAGCTGAGAATATATTTCCAGCAGTGAGAAGACCAATATTACGCAGTGAGCAGCCTGATGAATCCTTCCAGAAGTTCTGTTTTTGTATCATCAGCCACCTAAAGCAACCCTAACAAACCAAGCTACTGAAAAATTCACATGTACAGCTTGTTTCCCTGATAATGCACATTTACGATGTACTGCTTTTGCCTTCCCATAAACTGATACCTCCTCATCTCAAAAATTATGTGTGCAGCTTTAGTCCTGATGGTGGAATTGTCAACAAGTTGGAACATTCACATTGTTGTCCTTTTATGAAATCTGTTGCTTATACTATCTCATCTGCTGTGTCGCGATCAGAGTTACTTACTGTAGTTCTGAAGACATGGGTTTGAATCCCACCATGGCAGATTGTACAGTTTGAATTGAATAAAAATCTGAAACTGAAAGCCAATTTAATGATGCCTATGCAACCACTTTCAATGTTTGTTAATGCCCATCTCATTCACTTATGCCCTTAGGGAAGCAAATCTATCATTCTTACCTGCTGTGGCCTCCATGTAACTCCAGACTTACAGCAGCATGGTTGTCTCTTAACGATCCTCTGAATGGCTTCACAAGCCTTATAGTCTAAGGGCAGTTAGGGATGGGCAATAATTGCTGACCCAACCAGTGATAGCCACATCCCATGAATGGGTATGATAAATAGACAATCTCTTTCCTGGGGTGGGTGAGTCCAGACCTAGAGGGCATGGGTTTAGGGTGAGAGGGGAAAGATATAAAAGAGACCTAAGGGACAACCTTTTCACACAGAGGGTGGTGCATGTATGGAATGGGCCGCCAGAGGAAGTGGTGGAGGCTGGTACAATTGCAACACTTAATAGGCATCTGTATAAGTATATGAATAGAAAGAGTTTGGGGGATATGGGCCACGTGCTGGCAGGTGGGATTAGATGGAGTTGGGATATCTGGTCAGCATAGACGAGTTGGACCAAAGGGTCTGTTTCCATGCTGTACATCTCTATGACTCGATGAATGAATTTTCTTTTAAGTCAGCACATCATCTGGTATTCACTAGGCTGGAAGAAGAAACCTAAATAAGCCAATGATTACTGGTGCGCAGATTAACCACAAATAAAGTGAAAGGTGAGAATACCCCGACATAGAAACTTGGGGGGCAACAGCATCCACCCGTTACATTATTATTGGTTTATAGTGGAACGGAGCAGAGTGGAAGTGCTGTCATTCATGGAGCAGGTGGAAGCCTTAACACTCACATCCTTGTGGCCTCATTGTTCTTGATATGGGAGTTTCTCGTCCCAATGCATCATTGCTTCACCAGTCTACTGCAGAAAGGAACTTAGACAATGATAAAGCCAGAACTCCAGCATTTTGTACCTTAAAGTTGAAAAGACTTTTTTCTTTGAAAGGAGGCATCTCCTGTTACCGCTAGAGTGAGATAATTATATCATGTGGTAGTGTTTGTATCCTTGCATTATGATTCCAAAATGAAAACGCGTTCCCTTTGTTTGTTTGCTCACTGTTCTGTCCAGACTGGGGGGTAGTTTTACAGATATCAGTAATCCTGTAATTCCATTAAAGCATATAGAGGTAACAGAGAGGGTGCCAATTGGTTTGCAAGGATGAAACCAGAAATGAGTGGAAGTACATTATCGGGAAACAATGGCCACTGGGCCTCATGGATAACCGAAGACTGAGGGGTGATCTGCTTGACATTTTTAAGTTTATTATGCAAAAGGGAGAGTTCCTTCTTGTGGGGAGGAGCATCTTGAGGCCAACAATGTCAGACAGTTAGTAAGAAATTCAAAAAGGAATTCCAAAGAAACTACTTTCACCAAAGAATGCTGAGAACGGGGAATTTGCAACCACTGTGAGTATCAGTGTATTTGAGGGGAAGCGAGGTAAGCAAATGAAAAGGAAGGGAATAGATGGTTTGGATGATCTACTGAGAGGAGGAAAAATAGGAAGAAACTTGGTGTATTTGGGCCGAATAGCCTGATTCTATGCTGTGTTTCTATGTAGGCCAATGTAAGCCTCTCCCAAGTGCCTAGTTTTTGGATGTATGTCTAGATAAAGCTCCTGAGGGGAGAACAGGTCTTAACACACATTTAAACACAGATATTTTTATGCAAATGTCATAGAACAGCAGTCAACAGTAGGACACCACTGATGTAGATCCCACCCAGCCTAAAGGTGATGAGGCCAGTTTTAATGCTTCAGTTGATGGTTTTGTTGATATTAATTAATCAGGTGTAATGAGATATTCTGGTCTGCGTATTTGAGTATTGTAGGCAGTGCTTACAGCTGTAAACTTAACAGAATCGTAGAACCCTGCAATATGGAAGCAGGACGAAGCTCCTTGGATGCTGCCTGAACTGCTGTGCTCTTCCAGCACCACTAATCCAGAATCTGGTTTCCAGCATCTGCAGTCATTGTTTTTACCTCATTCAGTCCATTGAGTCCACACTGATCCTCCAAAGAGCATCCCATCCAGACCCACTAACCTATCCCTGTAACCCTGCATTTCCCATGGCTAGTCCACCTAGTCTTCACATCCCTGGACACTATGGGACAATTTAGCATGGCCAATTCACCCTGACCTGCACATCTTTGGACTGTAGGAGAAAACCAGAGCACCCGGAAGAAACTCACGCAGACATGGAGAGAATGTGCAAACTCCACAGTCACCCGAGGCTGGAATCAAACCTGGTTCCACACCCAGAAAACCATTGTTTTCAAGAAACTGTTTATTTTGATATGTTAATGCAATTGCAGTTCAGTTTATTTCCTACCTCATGGTGTTTATTTGTTGTCCTGTGCAGACCTGCGATCGATGAAACCTCCCTTGCATCTTGGCGGGTTTTGTCACAGTCGACAGATTCTTTAAACCACATCAAACAAGTGACCGAGTCAATGGAGTCACTGACTGATGAAGGTAAGAGTAGTGTTTAGTGCACGGCTCCTTTACTCTATTTTAAAATTCTAATTTGAGTGTCTTCAAAACACACCGAATGAAATACCAATGAATCAGTAAGTAAGCAAAACACACAGTTCCCCTTTATAGAACATTAGAAGGTGAAAATATAGGCGGCACACAAAATAGCAACAGCACCTTTGTAAAGGGTAGAGAACTGCTGAATCTCAGTGTGTGTGTGTGAATTCCTTGAAACGTGTTGTGCAAATGACGGCTCAAAGCCTGCACACACTGTTCCTCTGCCTGCTGTTATAATGAAGGTGATGAACCCATCTCATACTCTGCTCAGATACAAATGTTCATTCCGGAGGCTGAGGAGATCAGTAGCCTGAGTTGGGTCATTGATATCTGACATCACAAAGCATAAAACTCAAATTGTTCAGATCAGAGTCTAGCTCAAAATATCTTCACTGAGCTAATACATCATCACCAAGATGAGATTCTGTTACTCAGCTTGTTGGATCACAGTCTTCCAAGATCTGAGTTGATTAGAATATCTCATCAGTGAAGGAGGTAACCTAATCATATCACACTCTTGCAGGTACAGTTGCGTGAACAAACACACACTCACATGTGTGCACACACACAACACACTCTGTTGGGCTCCATCGAATTTACTACCAGTCTTCTTTATAGTGAAACTGTACCTTTCTTATTGTGGTTGACACTCCACTGTATTAGCAGCAGCAAGTTGGTGTTTTGAAAGTTATTTACATTGGGCATAAAATTATGCTTAATCTTAAGGTACATTTAAAGAAAGGGAAAAATGCAGCATTTATTTGGAGACTTGTGATGTCTCCAGTTTGTGAGAAGGGACCATGATATAGCCTCATGATTTTTGACACTTGAATTTTATCAGAGGCCACCAAAAGCAGATGTATTAATTGGGAATGTTGCTGTCCATGTGCACGTGTGTGTGGTAATGTGATGTTACAGTAGGTGCTGAACATCGATGTTTATTGTCAGACTCTGCATGTGTACTGCACGCTCCCACAGGTACAGATGTCATGGACGGGCAGCTGATGGGAGAGTTCGAGTCCGATGCTAAAGAACTGGAAGCAGACTCCTGGAGCCTAGTAGTGGACAACGACTTTGTGTGTCAGCAGAAGAAGGATGTGATTAAACGGCAGGATGTTATCTATGGTAAGATTTGACACTTATTCCTGTCTTAAATGGAATGATTGTACGTTTGAAGACTTTATTGGAGCAGGAAAGGCCCTGAATTCAAATTAGTCTTGTTCTTTTTTTATATATAAATGAACATCACCAATCAACATCCTCACTGCTTCCTTCGATCTATTCCCCAGGCATGCAAATGAGTGTCCCTTGAAACCATTAATGTTGTCTGTTACAATGACCTATCCAAAGGTCTCTTACCTCTCAGTTGCAAAAGTTTCCTCCTTGCCCTTCTCATTTTATATTGAGGAATCTCCAGGAAGGGTACAAGGCCCAGCAAACAGGAAAACACTTGAGGTTAGAGAGGCTAACGTAAACTGAGAGGTATTTTGGAAGAGAACCAGGTTTGGGAAATCTAAGGGAGAAATTTTACTGTTGGGGGCTTGAGCAGAAGGCCAGTGTGTTTAAAAATAAGTCTTGACGCAGTGAGAATGAAGGCTGGGCAAAGTGTTAGACAACACAATAGAAAAACGTTCAAAAGAAGTAGTGATCATTAAAAACTAAGTCCATGGAGTTTACAGCAGGGAAAGAGAAACTGGAGCAAGGATGAGAAATAGAAACTTTATACAAAAAGTCTTGATAATTTGTAAATATCATAGGGTGTGCAGAACAGTGTTGGCAAACTGGTATTGGTGCAGAACCCTGTGTATACTTGGCATCTGACTGGTTGATGTTTGCTTCTTCAGAGTTAATGCAGACGGAAATGCACCACCTCCGAACTCTGAAGATCATGTCTGAAATCTACAGCAAAGGGATGACAAAGGAGCTGCAGTTTGAAACCTCGACAGTGGAACGTATCTTTCCCTGCCTGGAAGATCTGATAGACATCCACACACAATTCCTCTATCGGATTCTAGAGAAGAGGAAAGAGTCCTTGGTGGCAAACAGTGAGCGGAACTTCTTCATTAGAAAGATCGGAGACATTCTGGTGAATCAGGTAAAAAGGATTCACTGAGCCAACGTGTTCGTTTAATTGTTCTTTTTAAATTGAAAGTTGGGGATTAGGTATCCAGACTGTAACACACAGGGACGAGTATGTGTTCAGGGTTACAGGAATAGAGCTGGGAAATGGGACTGACCGGATCTCTCCTCAGAGAGGACTGGACCGGGCAATGTGGCTTTCTGTTGATCTAATTTTACTCTGGGATGTGCAACCCTCAGGCGACCTGATTTTTTGTTTGAAATTTGTGAGGCTGCAGCCTTGATCTGGACTGTCCCTAACATTGCTGCTGTTGGCTTAGTGCTGAATGAATCCTCAATGAGAACACCATCTGTCTCGCAAGGATGCTTTTCCCATCAAGATGTTTGAGACCCAGGCTAACCATTGAAAAATAAGAATTTAAGAAATAAGAACACGGTAAACCATTCTACTCCTCAAGTCTGCTCCACCATTCTCTACCATCACAGCTGAGCTCCTGTCTCAACTCTGTTTTCCTGCCCACTCCCCATATCCCTCCAAAATCAAATATCTATTGTTTTCAGTTTTAAATATACACAATTATAGAGCATACCCAGTCCTCTCTTGGACAGTTCCAAATGTTCTCAAATCTCTGCATAAAGAAATGTCCACTTCTCTCTATGCTGACTGTTGTATCCCCCATAGACATTCAGAAGTTTCATTGCTTCCAAGGTTTGTTTGAAGCTTTCAAGGTGGCAGTCAACAGATTCATTTTTATTCAGAAAGGCAAACAAGTGAAGCAAAATTCACAAGAGGCAATGGCCTAGTGGTATTTTTGTTGGACTGTTCATCCAGAGGCCCATGCAATGGTCTGGAGACTTGGGTTCAAATCCTGCCTAATCAGATGGTGGAATTTGAATTCAATAAACAAAATCTGGAATTAAGAATCTACTGGTGACCATGAAACCATTGTCAGGAAAATCCCATCTGGTTCACTCATGTCCCTGATGGAAGGAAACTGCCATCCTTACCTGGCCTGACCTACACATAATTCCAGACCCACAGCAATGCCATTATCTTTTAACTGCCCTCTGGGAAAATAAAGCATGGGCAATAAATGCTGGCCTAGCCAGCGGCGCCCTCATTCTGTGAACAAATGTTTGAAAGAAATTGAATGGGTCAACAGTGAATAGTGGAATACACTGAAGAGGTTAAATGGCCTCCTGCTGTTTTTGAGTTGAATCATTCTCTTAACCAATTATGTGTTTTAATAATGCTTTTTCCTGCTGCACTCCCCCAATTGTTTTGTCTCCTGAAAATGTTGCTTCATGCTTGGGTGCAGCTTATTGTCCCCCACTACTTTTGGCTTGCCTTGGCAATCTTTGAGTGAAGCCAGGCGATGGATGTAGATTGAAAAGGTTTGGGGGCTTCTCCCTGGAGAGAAAAAGCCGAGGAGGAGATCCGGTGGCGGATTTCAGAATCATGATCAGACTAGATGGTGGAGTAGATAGAGAAAAGTCGTTCCACTTGTGAAAGGAGGGAGAATGATCCGCAAAAGAGGGTGAAATGAAGAGAACCTTTTTTACTCAGTGAGCAGTCAGGGTATGGAATGCCCTGTCTGAAAATGTGGTGGAGCAGGTACAATTGAGCCATTCTGGAGGACACAAAATGATTATTTGAATAGAAATAATGTGCATGGATACAGGAGGAAAGCACGAAATGTTTTCACCAGGAGATGGTGGGAATCTAGAGTGCATTGCTTGGGAGGGCAGTGGAAATCATAGAATCCCTGCAGTGTGGAAGCTGGCCATTCAGTCCATCGTGTCCATACTGACCTTCTGAAGAGCATCCCACTCAGATCCACCCTATCCCTGTAACCCCACATTTACCATGGCTAACCCACCTGACCTGTACATCCCTGATACTTTGGGACAATTTACCATTGCCAATCCACCTTACCTGCATATCTTTGGACTGTGGGAGGAACCAGAGCACCCAGAGGCAACCCACACAAACACGGGGAAAATATACAAACTCCACACACACAGTCGTCCAAGACTAGAATCGAATTTGTGTTGCCCTTGCAATCTTCCAAAAGAATTTGGATGAGCACTTGAAATGTCTTTCAAGGGTATGGGCCAAGTGCTGGAAAGTGGTATAAGTATACATGGGTCAGCACAGACTGGATGGGTAGAAGGACTTCTTCTGAGCTATGAGTCGATGAACAAGAGTAAACTACAATGCTTGTAGGAGAGCTGGTACAGGTATGATGGGCTGGATGCTGCCTTCAGCACCGTCACAATTCTGTGATACTTTTAAGACTTCACCTGCAATGATTTGCGCTTCACTGTCTCCCGTGTGTAATGCCATGTTTGTGTTTGGCAGTTCTCTGGACCGAGTGCTGAGCGCATGAAGAAGACGTATGGGAAGTTCTGTGGGCAGCACAACGACGCCGTGAATTTTTGCAAAGAGCTCTTGGCAAGAGAGAAAAAGTTCCAGGCCTTTGTCCGGGTGCGTCGTCACAGTCACTCCGCTCATTGCCAACTGTAAAGCTGAAGAATTTGAAACCTGGGAAAACTCAATCTATGCCTAAATTGTTTTATTCTGTGTTTGCAGAAAAAAATGAGTAGTTCCATAGTTCGCAGATTAGGAATCCAGGAGTGTATATTACTGGTTACTCAAAGGATTACCAAGTATCCCGTGATTGTCCAGCGGATAATTCAGCATACCAAAGGTAATGGCGTATCTGTGACATGCCTTTAGTTCCCTCCTTGCAAAGGCTGTGAACTCATTCTAATTGTCTACACTGTCGTTTCCCAGTAGGAGGTCACCACTGGCACAGGAATAGGTGTCGTTTATTAAGCCTGTCACTCCTCTTCTGCTATTCAGGGCCTCCTGTGACACAGTGGTAATGTCCCCACCTCTTGACTAGGAGGTCTGGGTTCAATTCCCATCTGCTCCAGAGGTGTGCTATAACACCTTTGAACAGGTTGATTAGAAAATCTTATTTTTCTATTAGAGGCTCTTGTGGCGTGGTGGTAGTGTCTCCATCTCTGAGTCAGGAGGCTTGGGTTTACGTCCTACTTGCTGCAGAATTATGTTCAGAAGTCTGAACAGGTTGATGTGAAAATAAATCTTGTTCTGCTATTTGCCATTTTGGATTCAGGAAAGACCTATCAACCCTGTTTCCTGCTTTTTGATCAATAGCAGTGGCAACCTCCCACTCCCACCAAGTTATTGCCTGTCAATGCTCACCGTGTGAGCACACATGCAATCCATCCAGCCACTGAACCCCAATTCAGCATGTGTCACTTTATTGAAGTCAAACCTGAAAATGTGTAACAGTGAGAGTATAGAACATGTTCACATAGAGGGGTTAAAGTGAATAGTATTGATCCACTTAATGGTAGATCAGCATTTGGGGGTGGAGGTGAGAGAGAGTAATAATGGAAGAGTTAAATGAGGAAAGATGGGGGGAAGGATCAGGTGGAACATGAATACTAGCATGCACTTGGGAGTTAGTCTGAATCGAGGTCATTATCCTTTTCCCTGATCTTCACAGAAAATGATGACGATCACGCTGATCTCACAAAAGCACTTGCCATGATAAAAGAGGTGATCGCAGCAGTTGATAACAAAGTAAGTGAATTTGAAAAGAAAACCAGACTGCAGGAGATCCACAGCAGAACAGAGACCAAGGCCATCATGAGGATGAAGAGCGGCCAGATGTTTGCAAAGGAAGACTTGATCCGGAGAAAGCTGGTACACGATGGCCCTGTTACATTAAAGACTTCAGCAGGAAGACTAAAAGGTATAGCCTCTACACTTTATGAAGTGCACGGCACTCTTCAAAGGGATGTTGGTCGGACTGTGCTAGAGGCCATTCTCTGTAGCAATGAGGGCCATAATTGGTAACACTGCATCTAACATTTCTCCTCCAAATGCCAACCAGCAAGTGAGGGAATAAATGAGGAGTGGATTGCATCTTTGTTCTACAAATTGCTAGAATATATCTATATACTATCTATAGACAGCTCCCTGTCTCCATAATTCTTATTTGCTTCTGTCATAGCCATTTCCAGGCCCATCTTTGCCTATGGATATTAAAGTTTTGAGTTTGATGTTTATGTTTGAAACCTAATCCACCCCAGTCCTTTATGCAGCCAAGATCTATGTAGTTCCTGTCTGAAATGTGTTCTTTTCCTACGTTTTCTTCCTTCTTTCATGGTATGAAGATGTCAAGATCAGTGTGCATTGCCCATCCTGAACTGCCCTTGAACTGAGTGGTTTGCTTGACCATTTAAGAGAATGGTTTGAAGCCAACCACATTGCTGTCATATGTAGTCCTGACCAAGTCAGGACAGCAGATTTCCTTCATGAAAGACCTTTCGTGAACTATGCCCGTTATCGGTTCTGTACTTTTTTGATGGAAGAAAAGTTGCCAGCCATTTCCATTTTTGCCAGTACCATGTATTAGGAAACAGCGTAGTTTTCATGAATTGAATTGCAGGTGTGTCCTTCCACATGTTCATAGTTCCAGAAAACAATTGCCAGTCAATGCCTAAAATCCTAGAAGTCAGGTCAGGAAATTGTGTGCCTACAGAGAGATCATCTAAAAGGAAAACAGTCAAAAGGAAACTATACATATGTGATTTTCTCTGTTTGCCAGTCAAAGAGAAATGAAAGTACTGTCCTTTTCTCTTCACCTCTCAAAACGTTGATGATGAACCTGCACTAAAATATGCAAAAGATGAGCAGTTGTCCGAGGATGATTAACCCTGCAGTACACCATCCTGTTCAGAGTTGATATGACTTTACTTTGTTTTTTGTGGTTATGACTGGTTTGTACTTAAACAGCTTTTATGTAAGATGTTTATCTCTTGCTTTGTAGAAGTCCAGGCTGTGTTGCTTTCTGATGTGCTGGTGTTTCTTCAAGAGAAGGATCAGAAGTATACTTTTGCTGCACTGGTGAGTTAGTAATTCTTTGAGGGTTGATCATATCTAGATATTACTTGACACAACTGCCTGTGTAACATTCTGCTCTCCACCCTGCTGATATATTGACTAATATGTGTGTCTCAGTTGTGCTGATAATTCTAATTCATGTCAACCAAGTAAAGATCATAATCATTTAGGTAGAAGCTGGTCTAACTTATGCAGTTTATTTGGGAATCTCATACTTACATTTGTAGATGAATTCTGCAGGAGCTGGGCTGCTGCTGTGCTGAGGGAGTGTTGTATTGTTCTTTCATAGTAGCACAAGAATGGGATCTGCCATTCATCTCCACCCCCAGGAACTTGATTCAGTGCTTAGCTGAGACACTGTCTGCCTGTTTGGGTGTGTGTCAGAAGCTGAAACAGGAAGTCAATAGGGCTGGTTGTGTCAAGTGATGAGATCACAAAGAACTTCCTGACCCCAGTTAACTCCAAATTAGATCAAATAGTAGGGACATTTGGGGGTGGAGCTAAAACTCCACCGAGGGTATCAAGAGGACAAGGCTGGTGTTTCATGCAATATGCTTCCATTATCGACAGAACGTTCTATCCTTTGGAGACCTGCCATTTTGGGTGTATTGCCAGTTGAGTTGTTCTTGCATGTACTCTTGTACAGAGATTGATCATTCGCGCAACCCCACCCCCAGCACTCTGTGGAAAGGCTGATGCTTTTAAACTACAGTCACCATTGTCACGTGGAAAATGTGGTCACACACCTGTGCAGAGCAAGATCCCACTAATTAGGCATTTAGTTGTGCTTTCAGTTGTAAGAGGAGACAATCCAGTAAACTTTGCAAGAGCTTGTGCATCCGTGATAGTTTTGCCACCCTGAGCAACCTTTGGATTTGATCAGATTTTCCGCTCTCTGGAATCGGCATTAATCCAATAATTCAGCTCAGGCTGGAGACTGAGTTCATGCTCAGGATTTGTAATGCAATGATGTAATCACAGGAAATAAGCTAAATGTTTAAACCATTGCAGGTTTTAATCTGGTGTGGGGAAATTCCTCTATTGTGACCATTTCAGTGTTAAGCTAAGAAGGCACAAGTGTCATGAGCTAGTTTACACAAATATGCAAGTGTTTGGATGAGCCAGGATATTTATCACACTCTAATCTCCAAGAGTGCTGACATTTGTTGTCTGATCTTTTGCTTGAATCAGAGTACAGCAGGACAGAGCTGCACTGAAGCAGGGGGAAGATGGAAGCAGAATCCTCAACAATAAGCTTTTCATTTTGCTTTCTTCTTCAACCCAACCTCATGGATCAAACGTTTGGCTGTCTGCCCTAATTCCCAGTGCCATACTTTGTTTTATAGTCCTTCTGTGAGCTGCCCTGGAACTTTTTATTGTATTAGAGGCTCTATAGAAATGTAAGTTTTTGTGTCCTGGAATCCCTTATCCACAAACAGGGACTGAAACTACTGAACGTGTGGGAGAAGATTTTCACTAGGGTCACTGTTGAGTAGCTATAACTCGACTTCCTGTCTTCGATTCATTTGACACATAAATTATTCAGTCTTTGAGCAGTTCCTATTTGTAGATGAGAATGACGTTGTTGCAATAGAGTGACTGCAGTTGGAAAATGCTGATTGTGCGTTTTTTTTTGCTGTGAACTCTGATTCTTAAAACACTTAGCGCTGTCAATTAAACCTTCGAGTCATCAACAGAAGAGATCTTAAGATATTATCCCGTTCCCACCCAGAGACATCCCCTGTTAATAGGCTGTTTAATTCGGAAGGTCAGCTCAGATTAGGACATTTAGTTTATGTGAACAATTCCACAAAATTAAGCTGAAAGGAAGATTCAGTGACACTATCTGCATCAAATGCCCTGCATTGCTATAATCCTTTTGAGAATGTTGTGGGTGACGACCTCTGTGGTTTCTGCTTGGAAGCTGCATCGGCAAAGCAAGCCGGTGCGAGTTTTTCTGGAGGCTAATCCCTCGACCACACAGAAGCCCAATTCCTGTTCTCCCCGGTGATGAGGCTAATGGTTTTCTGACACAACCTGTAGCGGAGCGTGCCACGGTAAACCTGATGTGTCTGATGCAACAACTCTCTACCAGGCACAGTGCCAACGTTACACGGCACACTGTACTTCGCCCAGTCAGAATGCAGTGACATTTGAACTCTCTGTCCAGGATGTGCTTCAGAGGTTTGTCATTCGTCCAAGCACTAGGCTGCACCCAGCATCGCTGATCTTACAGTGACATTGTCACAAAGCCTTTTGGTTTTCCAGCACCTCTCAATCACAATCAGGCTGCTGCTGTTTAACCTGCATCCTTTTGTAATAAATGTTGGTTCTCCACTCGGTACATACGTACAGTCCTTTTGCCCGTTGTGCTGATGTCCCATCAGCCTGCACTATGGTTCACTTTTTTATTGGACTTCATCCTCGATGTTTTAGTCACATTTTATTTCTTCTACTTTCTTCTAACCTGACAATAGACATACAGTTTCCCAGTTCACAGCACTGGAGCATCACTGTCACTGGTAAAGCACCTGGCACCCCACAACCCCCCGCTCCCACACTATGTGTCTCCCCCCCCATTCCCACCCCGCACTTCCTCTTTCACTTTTTCTCCTCTCCCTTTGACTTTCTTTCCTTTCTCCCTCTCTCTTTCTCTTCCTCTTTCCCCTCCCTTTCAATCTATCTCTTCCTCTCATCTCTCTCTCTGTTCCCCCTCTTTTTTTTTTCCCAATCTGCCTCTGACTCACTCTCTCATTCTCCCTTCATGCATTGTCTCACTCATTTACACACTGTTGTTCTCACTCACTGTCTCATGTGCTCATTCATTCTCATTTGTCCTTGCATGCACTCTTTCTCTCTTGCTCTTGCTTTCTAGCTCTCTCTCACATGCTCTCTGTCACGTATTCATGCTCTCATGCTATTGATCTTTCACATTTGCTGGCACTCAATCTCTCTCTCTCGCTCACTCTTAATTTTTTTCTCCCATCTCCTCTGTGCTAATGCCTCATTGGGGTGCATCATTGGGTGATTTTAATGTAAGGCAATGTTTAGGAGCATGTCAATGTCATACTGTTCACCAAATGGGCTTCGGCCCCATAAGCCCTTGTTTGTTCTCTTACTTGGTAGAAATTTACCCTGAATTAGTAAGAAATTTACATCCTTTAAAGGATCCCAATGAGAGAAGATACGACTTGGTCCCAGGCTGGGGCCATATGCAGAGTCTGCTTTGTTCAACCAGATCTGTGTATTATTGATTCATTACCTGCCCAATACTTTGCTTATATGACATTATATCTCTTTCTCCATCACCCTTAATAAAACCTAACAGCTGGGAGACATGCCAATGGCAGTGTACTCTGGTCTCAGTGCTGCCCCTATATGTCAACTCTCATTATTTGTGCCACAAAGATCAGGTTTTTGTTGAGACAGGTGTCTTAAAGCTTATTAACAACACTGTTTACGTTATGTGTAAGTCTGTGATATTACAGTCTGCATTTACTGATGTTACTGTACATTACATTCTCACTGAACTGACTGCATGAGATAATGTCTAAAGCCGACACAGGTCTCTTTTTACATGTTCTGATCTTATGTATCTGTCTTAAAGGTACATGCCTGTTTGCTCTGGGATCTAAGCACTGTTGAAATCAATAACACCTCAATTTCTCAAAGTCTTAACACCTGTTTTGAAACACCTGTTTTAGGACCAGAAGTCTACTGTGGTGCCACTGCAGAAACTTATTGTGCGTGAAGTAGCACACGAGGAAAGGGGCATGTTCCTCATCAGTGCAGCTGCCAAGTTACCTGAGATGTACGAGGTACATGCCAGCTCCAAAGAGGAGAGGACGAACTGGATGCAAATCATTCAGCAAACTACCAGCACGATGTACGTAGCTTTGTCATTAGAGCCGAGCAGACAGTGAAATAAACAGCTGCCTTTCACTTTGCCCTTCACCTCAGATCAATATTTCAAATGCTGTTCCTTCAAAGTGAAGCAAAACGTAGTGATCTCTCCTGGATGATATCTGTAGCTTTAATGTGCATGACCGACACCAACAGAAAACAATGTTATGACTCAAAATTTCCTATTCATATCTTATGATCTGCAGTTGGCCCTGATCGCCAATTCCTGGCCTGTCTTTGGCCTAAGGAAGAACAATCCTTTAACAATCGTTATGAACCAATCGTCACCAAACTTGAGCATGTTAATAAAGCAAAGATACTTGTATTGTGCATTGTTGGCTTCAAAGGATGGATTTTACCAAATATAATTTTGGCCACCTGACTGTCCTTTAGGAATTCAGGAACATGGTGCTCTAAGTTATTTGTTGCTGATGGGTTGTGAGCTCAAACCTGGTTTCCCAGGAGTGTGCAGTCAGTCACAAGCCCCTGTCAACGAGTCATCTGGCATGAGAGCCCTCATTACTGAGCAGTGTTTTGCCCCATCGTCCCAGATTTCTCAAATCAATTGGTAGAAATTTATCTCTTACCAGTCAGAAATATGATTGGGAAAAACCAGCATCTGCAAGTTCCCCTCCAAACCACTCGCCATCCTAAATTGGACAGTTCCTGCACTGTCACTGAGTCAAAGTCCTGGCATTCCCTCCCTAATGGCATTGTGGGTCTACCTACAGCACATGGACTGCTGGGGTTCAAGAAAGCAGGTCACTGGCACCTTCTCAAGGGGCAACAAGGGACAGGCAATAAATGCCCGGACAGTGACATGCGTATCCCTTCAGAAAATAAAAAATAAATACATACATGGTTTCCAAACTTTTAAAGATTCTGAAGAGTGAGGGTGGGTCTTATCCCCAGGGGAGCTTGTGAAAGGCTGAAGCCACCCTCAAGTTCTACCCTGTTCAGTCAGACCAGTGTAAAGTGGCTGTTCATTCCAGCCAGAAAAACCCATGGCATCATGCATGGCCTCCCCGTGTTCACCTAGGATATTAAATTCCTCTCTATCCCCCCTGAATGAAGTTGGACACTGCCTTGAACCCTTTGCTCTGATTGATCTGACAGGGGTCAGGATGAAGATGAAGGAATTCCCAGTGAGTCTGAGGAAGACCGGCGGCAGCTAGAGAGCAGAGCCAAAGAACTGAAAGGTACATCTGCTTTATTTATGGAACATGTGCAATCACCAAGAACCACAACTGAATGTTTCCGACCTAGTTACTGAATAAGGCTGGGGCTCAGGGCTTGGGTTTTTATGTGTGAAGTCTCAATGTAAAGCTGAAAAATTTTTTGCACATCATATGAGACACAGCGGGGGTGGAAGCGACTGTGAGCTTTTATTAAGATTATTGACGTTTGCTCTGTTAGTAATTGTTAGATGGTTATTCAGAATTAGATAGTCAGTGATCATTAAGTAAATGAAAACCAAAAGAACTCTGGATGCTGTAAATCGGAAACAAAACAGAAAGTTGCTGGAAAAGCTCAGCAGATCTGGCAGCATCTGTGAAGAAAAACCAGAGTTAATGTTTCGGGTCCGGTGACCCTTTAACCTATAAACCGAAACTTTTCTAGCTGCCATCAGTTCTGAGCAAGGATCACCGGACCCAAAACATTAACTCTGGTTTTTCTTCGCAGATGCTGCCAGGTCTGCTGAGCTTTTCCAGCAACTTCTGTTTTTGTTCATCATTAAATAAGTGGTGTTTTCACTCCCTGGAGAGAGGAAGATTCAATTTTTCCCCCTCAACCTGTTCTTCAATTTTTCCCCCTCACCCTGTTCTGTTATTACCCAGTGCTACTACCAAGTGCCAATCTCCTGCCTTTTACCCATATCCCTGCACATCACATCTATCCAAATAATCATCAACACCATCTTGAATGCCTCAGTTGAACCTACCTCCTCCACATTTCTTGCCATTCCCCACCCCCACCCCGACATTTTCTGTGCAGCTGCTGACTCCCTAAAGTGGGATTTGGGGCAATAATCAAATCTCTCCAGTGATTCATTCCCATGTGAATGTTGCCAATCGATTCCAACAGGTCACCCAGAGAGCACAACCTCTGATTAAAGGGTTGCCCATTAAAGACGGGGATGAGGAAGAATTTCTTCTCTGAGGGTAATCAATCTATGAAATTCTTTACCACAGAGAGCCATTGATGTTAGGTCACATTGCGCATTCAAGCTGAGATAGACAGAGATTTTTAATCAGTAAGGGAATTGAGGGTAATGGGAAAGGGCAGGAAAGTAGAGTTGAGGATTATCAATCAGCTATGTTCACATCGAGTGGCAGATCAGACTTGATGGGCTGAATGGCCTACTTCTGCTCTAATAATTTGGAAGGAGAGCTTCATCAATCACTTGGAGTCATAGAGTCATCCTTGTATTTATACAGCACCTTTTAATAATTAAAATATTCCGGGAAAGGCATTCCACCTTTCGGAATTGGGCATGAGCAGTCAGTGACATCTGTTTATATGATGTATTCTGTTGCTGGAAGGCTAGATTATCCATGACAACTTTCTTCTCAGTAAGTGGATGGAGTATGTGGTTCATACCTTGAGCCTCCAACAGGTTTAGTGACCAGGAGGAGGAACTGGACAGATCTTTCCTTGTCCCAGGGGCCTCAGTGACGATGGCACATCCACCATTAATTGGAACTGAACCGTTACAAGAGTTGGCCAAAACGCTTGCAAGAACTTTGTATTTCTGCAAGCTTTCATCAATTTAAAATGAGAAAATGTAAATGATTGCTGAGGAAATCTGCTTATTACATTAGCATTTTTAATTAACAGGATCAAGGATTATTTGAAAGAACCTCTTGTTTATATTGCTACTTGCTATTACGTACAATGAACCAGATCTTCTTCCCACAAACCATAGGGGAATTCACTTTTAATCAGGAACCATTTACTGACTGAGGACCATTGGCTTCGATTTCAAAAATGTCACTTCCATGTTTGTTTTGTCACCTGACATGCTTTTTGTGGGAACTTTGTTTTGGGTTTTCCCCTTCCCTCCCTCCTGTTGACCTCTGACCCCCCCCCCCCCCCATTAGATGCCAAGAGAAGGTGAAAGGGAGGAGGGGAAGGTGAGGGACAACAGGAATCAGCAGCCAAGGAGCCATTCTGAACTTGGACATGGTCAATTTGATCAGTTGAGCTGGATTCCTGTGTCTGATGGAATCGGAGAGGAATTGTCCAGAGTTATTTTCTTCCTGGTTTGGGGATTTTAACTTGCACCTTACAGAAGATGATGTGGCTGTAGGTGGGGAAGAATCTGGGGGAGTAGAGCACAGTTGAAATGGTTGTGTTCCAGTCACTGAGCATAGACCAGCTGGTCATGTCCACCACCTTCGTCCATTCTGTTTACTTAACATTTGTTGTTGCTTCAGAACCAAGACCAATGCCATCCTCATTTCGCAATAACAGGGTAGAGATAAGCAGTTTGTTAGTCTTGCTTAGTTCCAGGACATTGACATTAATTCTGGTTCTCCAAATGCCAACCCACTAGAATCCACTCATTCCATACCAAGTTAATATTGAACTAGGACTTTTCACCCTGTTGCTTAGTCCTGCGCTGGACAATAGACTTTGATGTTGCCTCCTCTCTTTTCTAGTTTTCTTTCTTCTGCATAGTTGGTTTTGTTTCCTCCTCCCATTTTACCTACACACCCACTGTTTGACAGTTTAAAATTTGTTCATTTCATTCTTTGAACCACAGAGAAGCTGCAGGAAAGAGATCAACAAATCCTTTCACTCTTGGAAGAGAAACTGAGACTGTACAAGGAAATGGCGGAGGCTACTGGGCACGAAGAAGCTTCGCAGAATCTGATAACCAGGTCCTTGTTCAGAGCAAATACAGAAGATGCCCCAAAGGGAGAGTCCCTACTCAAGGATGCAATGAAAGAAGGTCAGTTCAAGCAGAAGAAGCCACTGAGGTCAACATGTAATCAGTCATCTGTTTGTGGCTATAAAAATGTCATTTTGTTCAGTAAATAGCATTTAACAGACCGATATCCATGTGTTGAATTTGTCAGCAAAAGATTTTCAGAGATTTACAAGGGTTTCATTGTAAAACTATAGATTTGCATAAACCCCAGTTTCCGCCTTTCTGTTCTGGGCTCTCTCAAGAAGCCATCTCCTCACTGGGGAAGAACTCCACTCTTTTTTTCTGTTTTTTTTAAAATAGACTCACCGCATTAATAAAATATTCAAAAGAACTACTTTTGTTTCCCCTCTTAGTTTACCAGTGAGAATGTGATAACAACCAGGCATTGGGGTGACTGTTAATTATCCTGTTCAGGCATGCTGTGGTACACCTCTGGGGCATGTTCGATCTGAACCCAGGCCTTCTGGCCGAAGGTTGGGACACTACCACTGTGCCGCAATGTCCGTAAGAACTGAGTTCTTTAATGCAGAGTCCAGTGACGTTCCCCACTCCCCACCTACCTCAATCAACCCTGGTTTACTTGCATTTCTAACATTGACAAAACAATGGTAAAATTCTGGAAGAGATTACCAGTGGCAATGTTCAGGCAGAACACCAGGGGAAGATTTTATGAAGAACTTGTGTTAAATTCTTATTTGGAAAGAGGATTTTTAATTTAGAATCACATTAAGGAAGCTGATGAGTGGTTTGCAATGGCAGGCTTGTGGATTGCAATGGTCTTCTGTTTACAAAACTACCACGTAGTTAATCACTACTGGCCAATCTCTAACCAGAGCTGGCAGTCTGTATGGTAGAAGTGGCAAAGCACCAGATGCAGTTAAAGGGCTCTCAATAAATCATGATCAATCCTGTCCTGGAGGTTGGCAACTTGCAGTCCCATGAGAAAAATCTTATTTCCCTATGACTTCTTGTACATCTAGCTCATGCCAAGCTGCTCTGTTTATTAACTAACTTTGAAGTGGTCTTAAACCACAAACAATTACAAGCTATTACTTTCAATGGTGATGCATGACTCGTCAATACCAAGTGGGTGGAACCTCTCATCCAAGCGAGAACACGCGACTTAAAATTTCCTTTAACATTGAGATTTTATATAAAACATTTTCTATGTACAAGATGTAAGTTTTGATACTATAAGCAGCATTTAATCATTCCTTGTCACCCTGTGGGAGTTGATTGGCCACTTTCTTGAACCATGGCAGACCATCTGTGGTGCTATTAGGTAGGACATTCAAAGATTCTGATCAAGCATCCTTGGCTGAGGACAAGTCCATGAGTGGACAACATGAGCAATTTTGAAATGTTGCTTGTGAGACTTTAATGATGCACAGTTGCCCTGTATCCCATTGCCTGATAATGCCAGGGAATAGTTTCACTCACATCATAAACTGATGACAAATAACAGGTACTATAGAATGGTGGAGCAAGCTCATGGGGCTGATCAGCCTACTCTTGTTCCTGTTACTTATCATTTCCATTTACCTGTACCATTTCACCAATGGCTCAGATGATAAGTACACGACCTAGTTTGGAACTATGCCACACAGCTTACCCCAGCCCAAGGTTCAGTCTTTGGTCTGTAGGCTAATAGGTGGTATTAGCTGGGGTAAAGGCTGAGGCAGTCCCAGGTTTGAGAGCAGGGATAGTAGTGCCAGCCTATATATTTAAGCCCCGTCAGCTAATCCTTGGTGAAAAGTCCAAGTGTCCACAGTTCAATAATCCAAAGGACAAATGCAGGATTGTACCAGGAACAATACCTATGGGGTAATAGCATAGCACGAGTGGCTGAGGCTTCATTGCCGTTGAGTTGAAATCTCAGATATCCCAATTGGTCAATGCCTTCAACATGCTGTTAGCAATGGTTCAAGAAGGCTGCTCGCTACTACCTGAAGAAAACTTGCAAAGGCATTATACATTGTCCTTGCCAGCAAAGCCTAAATCCCAAGAGTGAATTAAACAAAAGCCTGCCTCTTCATAAGGGGACAGAAGTAGAAAACTGACTTGCCTATACACTCCTCAGATATGCAGCAGCTGTCCACAGAGATAAAGTGATCAGCATCTCTCCGCCTCTGTCTAGTAGCCTTTCTGATACTGTTATCTGACCAGCAAATGTGGTCACTGTGTATACATAAACTGCTGACTATATCCTGGAAATACCAGGCAGGAGGTTTGCTTCAGTTGAAATCAATCAAATCACAAAGTCTAATCTGAAGGCCTGGAAATGAGCTCAGCTGATACAGACAGACAAGAACATTTCACGTCCAAACATTCATTCGATCTTGATGTCTGTTTTCTCTGGTTCATTGTTAATTGTTTGCACTCATCAGAGGAAAAATATGTTTAGCTTTCAGTGAGGGGACTGGGTCTGTCCAGTTCACGCAAGAATTTGGATTGAGAAGGTCATCCATCACTCACCCTCTTGGTTCATCCATCCAGAAAACTCATAATTTCCTCTTTTTTTTTAACCTACAATTTTTTTTTAAATTAATCTCGAGTTTTTATCTTCAGCCCCCACCTTAACACCCAAAACATCTGTCCTTTGTTTTTTCATGGGATGTGGGTGCCACTGACTGGGCCAGATTTGTTGCCCATTCCAAATTGTGACTTTCCCAGCCATTTCAGAGGGTAGTAACATGTCAAGCACTAGGGTGCAGAAAGAGGCCATTCAGCCCATTGAGTCTGCAGTGTCTCTCCAAAGAGCATCCCACCAAGCCCCAGCTCCCCCCTCCACCCTATCCCCGTAACCCTGCATTTACCATGGCTAACCACCTTACCTAAATATCCCTGGACACAATGGACCATTTAACATGACCAATCCATCCTAACCTGCACATCTGTGAATTGTGGGAGGAAACCAGAGCACCTAGAGGAAACCCACATAGACACGGGGAGAGTGTGCAAACTCCACAGAGACAGTCACCCGAGGCTGGAATTGATCCAGGGTCCCTGGCACTGTGATGCAACAGTGCTAACCATTGAGCCATCATGCCGCCCATGGCTGTGTTATGAAGCCACACCAAACCTTTCAACCTGAAAGGGTGTTACCAGCAATCCACGGTAGTTCCATGGCACCATTAATGGTTTAATTGAAATTTATATCCCATCAGCTGCTATGGTGCCATTTTCCCCTGGACAATACCCTAGGTTACTAGCCCAGCGACATTGGGATTATTCTCCCAGTCCACAAAACTGCTGCATCAGAGAGTCCATTCATGAAAAGAACATTCTTGCATTCATTCTACATTTGCCCTTTTTAGGTTGATCCTTCTTTTCCTTGTCCTGTGTTTTAACCTGATGTCCTACACTTACCTCTTTCACACTTTGTATGCCTTCAGACAACCATGTCTTCCGCCTCCTTTCAGGTTCAAGTTCTGTTCCCTCGTAACTTAAATCTTTTGACACATGAACTCTGATCTCACACAGGTTAGGGGTCAAGTTGAATAACTTCTGTGATGCCCCATCAAGTAATCGCAGGCCAAGTCCAAATCGGCTTAGATGGAAAACAAGGCTCCCTGAACAAAATTTGCCTTGACCTCAGATGAGTGACCTACAGCAGCAGGGTAACATTTCCAATTGCTGCCCTGTAGCCTCTGTCAACAACATTGCAAATTGAATAGCAACCAAAGGGGTCTGTTGGGTGCTGTATTGATACAGCTGAACTCTGTCTACAGAGAGGCTCCTGCAGATCAAGGAATCTTTCTCCAATCTGTCAGGGTCAAATTTGAACCCAGGTTACAAGATGAAAGGTCAATATCCAGTCCATGACACAAAGATGAGCACTACAATCAGGTGGCGATGTTACCATTTGAAAGGATGCTTTATTTTGGAAGAACAAGGGAAGTCAAGGGAGCTTTGTGTGTTCTTCTGCCATTTATACATGGGGTGCTAAAGCCATCCCATCACCCATGCCCATTTCTTCCAGTGAACTGTCCACACAGCACTGTTCAATGAAGCAGTGAATTATGCTCAGACTGTTGTAGCAGACAATCCAGGGTAACTTTACCTCCCTCTGTGGAAATACTATAGACCTGTAAAGGGGGGTGAGAGGTCTGAAGATAGACGGAGAAAATGGGATTTACACGTCAGTGTTTGGAAGGATGGCACGTGATTTGATTGAAATGTGAAAATTTGAAAAGGGCTTGATAAGATGTGTGTGTTTTCTGTTTCTGGAGAATCAGGAACATGAAGGCACTGTCTCAGTGTTGAACATTTCAGAGTAAGATGAGAAGTTTCTTCACTCAGTTGTGAAAATTTGGAATTCCCTGCCCCAGAGAGTTGCGAACGCTTCATCATTGAATGTGATTAAGGATGATGTAGGCAAATATTTTGGAACCAGAGAGATACAGGGAGGGATTGGACAGTGGAGTTCAAGCCAATGAACATCCATGAGTGTGTTAAATAGTGCAGAATGCCCAGTGGCCCATGTAGTCTATGACAATTAATTCATGTTCTTTACTCTCTCCAACTATCCCTCACCAATTGGCACTAAGGCTTGGAATTTAAGTGTGTGGCTGTTAATGTTTGGCTTACTCCTCACAGCTAATCACTTTAATGCTTCGTTCCAATGAGTGGACTATTGGGAGATGTTTGACAGATTGAAACAGATTATAATATATTTGGTTATCATCAGCTTTTATGCAAAGCTTAGTCACATATTTGTTAGATGGCCCGTAGACTTTACCGAATGGCAAGAGTCAGCAATGGTTTTCCAGTGGATCCAGTCAAATGGTATCATTTCCCAGGGTTGGGATTAGAGGATGTAACCTTTCTAACTCTGGGAGTTGGAATGAACTTCTGGGACATCGTGAGTCCGACACTGGTGCAGGAGGCATTATGCCGGTGCTCCTCACCTGTGGCTCAGTGTAACACTCCCATCTGATGAGTCACAGGGTTCAGGGTTCAAATCTTACTCCGAGCCTTGAGCCCAAAATCAAGGGCAACACTTCACTGTAGTACTGAAAGGGGCGCTATATTGGCCGAGGTGATTTGGATGAGGCATTAAACGTAGGCTCCATCTGCCCACTCAAATCAGTGCGAAAGATCCCCTGGCAATATTTCGGAGAGTAGCAGTTGAGTTCTCCCAGTGCCCTAATCAATATTTATCCCTCAATCAGCATTGATGATCTAGTCATAATCACAACAGTTTTCAGGCGCTTGCTGTGTGCAAATTGATGGTCAGGTTTCCTGCAATACTGATCATGTTTCAGAAGTCTTTTATTGGCTGAAAAGTGCTTGGAGAGATCTGGCAGCTGTGAAAGTTGCTATTTAAATGCAAGTCTTTTCCTCCCAAAGGTGGGAGGACTTTGAAGATCATAGTTGAGTGCGTACCTTATGCCCACAAAATGACTGCATGGCATTGAATCAGGCTAATTGTGGGTATTCTCAGTCTGTAACATGCAGTCGATGTACCTGATTGTTGGTACTAGCATGTTCTTTTGTTCTGTTTTTGTTGGTTTGCTCTAAATTACTTCGGTTATTGACTGACCTCTCTTTATCCAGTCGAGATCTTGCAGAATGTGCTGTCTCAGAGCTTTGGAGGTGCTATCGGGCAGCAGTCATCAGGCAGTGCAGACCAGGAGGGAATCACTGGACACGTATCCTTACCCAGAAGGGCCGAGACATTTGGAGGCTTCGACAGCCATCAGATGAGTGCCACGAAAAGTAAGTTAGTATTATATCAGCAGCTGTTTTAAAAAGAGAGTTTTGTGTCTACCATCGAAGCAAGATTGAGTTAAATAGAAATCTTGCCCTTGGATCTTTACAATGCTCCAACTGAGTTAATCTCAATCGATCAACATTGGAATTGCTATAGTGAGTCCATGTTTAAGGATGAGAGAAAGTAGCAGTTGTTAGTCATTATCAAATGCCATTTCTTAGGATATGTATTTATATAAATAATAAATGAGAACTGGATCAAACTTGATTCCGATCTCCTTAGAATTTCCTTCCAATTTAGGTGCTCACATAACGAATAACCACTATAGCAGGGATGGAGTGAGGATGGGTGTTTGCTTTTAGATAGCCTGGTGGTGGTTAGAACTGGAGCCTAACCTTTCCTCATTTCAATAAGCTTTTATTCACAAAAATACACAGTACGAGGAATCCTCTCCAAACCCAACCAGTGCATTTTCAGACTGCTCCTTTTCACAGGGCAGAGGTGAATTTCCCAGTGAGGGTCCATTGCCCGAATATAATTAAACACTTCATTCCGATACCAGGTGAAAGGCTCTCCTGGCACAGTGGTGGTGTCCCAGTTCAAGTCCTACCTGTCATAGAAGTACATCATGTTCTGAACAGATTGGTTTAAAACCAAATTTACATGACATTTAATAAGAGTAGATGAGGAACCAGTTCCATGGCACAAGTCAACTCTTTCATTTTGGGAAATCATTGACAGCAAAAGCGCTCTTATTTGGTGCTGGGTTTCACATTCCAGGCATGAGATGAGCCTCCCCTGACGTTTGGTGTTGAGCTGTCCCTTTCCAGTTATTGCATCACATTTTTTTTCCTGACTTTGTAACTTTTAAAGTACATGTTCTTGTTCTGTTAATATTTTCATTTTGGAATTCATTAGAACGAAATAAATTTGCCAACCAGAGGAAGGGTGGATACACGTTCCACCTGAATCCTTGTCCTCATCCTCAGATTGCGTCCATTGGCTCACTCCACCTCCTTACAGTAATTGCTTTTCTGCCTGTGGTGCACTCCTCTACATCACTGGCAGAAACATTCCCCACTTTGGAACTCTCTTCCCAAGTCCATCTGACCTTAGGACTCCACCAACTCCAAACTTTGTCTCTTTGACTCTGCCTTTCCTTGGTTGCATATGGGGAAGCTGGATAAACAGATGAGGGAGAAAGAAACAGATGGTGATGCTTTTAGGGTGGGATGGAGCAAGGTGCAGCGGGTGTGCAATGGAGTGGACTAATCGACCCAAACATTCCATTTCTACGCTCTTAAGTTCTTTGCAATGTAATTCCTTTGATTTTTACTCAACATCCACATGTCCCACAACCCAGAGAAAGCAGACACCGGTTTTGTTATGTGAATTTCTTTGTGATCAGTTACTGAACGCTAAACTGTAGCATCTTTACTTGCAGGCGGAGAAAAGGATGAAGTAGAAGATGGGCAGGACCTTCGCAGGACAGAATCAGACAGTGTTTTAAAAAAGGTAAATGACGCTCAGCAAAACATCATGCAAACAGAGCTCTCTATAACTTCAGCAAGAGACTAGAGAGAGCTCCTGATATTCAGGCCCATGTTTCGTCCTCAGCTAACGTCAGTCAACAGTAGGGAGAGCAATACCAGAGATTTCATTAAATGTGAACTTGTACATCAATGGCCCTTCTCACCCATCTCTTTGAATTTCTAATTGATTTTTTAAAAATGAAAATCTAAACAAAAGCTTCTTTTATTCAGCCTGGGTTGTTTCTGGTTATCCTCAAAATTAATCTTCAATTCCTGTAGACATCAGGCCAATTCTGAAATGTTGGTCACTCATTGACAAATTTCTCTGGTTATGGGATTGTCATACTTTGTGGTTAGTGTGCCCTCTGGTGGTTAGTTTCTTTGGCTGAATCTTGCCACAAGATGGGTACACCACAGAGGTAGGGAGTTGGTTGACTGGGCAGCACATTTATGATGCAGAGCAATACCAGCAGCATGGGTTCAATTCTTGCACTTGGAAATGGTGGGTATAGATGATCAATGTCGTCAACATTAGGTTTGGCTCTTCTCAAATTTAGGGGCGAGAACAAACATTAATGCAAAGAATGTCAACAACAGGTAATGTGGCAACATAGGTGAGCAAACCTACTCCATTCAGACATGATGCAGCAACTTTGATCAATTGACATGGACTAATCATACAAACCTCCATTGACATCTCTTTCAAGTATTGTCCGCATTTTGAGAAAATTCCTCTTTAAGGAAAACAAACAGAAATTTAGGCAACCGCAGTACCTCATGAAGCTTAAATGTTTTCAGTTAATTCCCACAACTAATTTATTCCGTTTAACCGTGAAATGCTGCAGGCTTCTTTTAGGTTTGTGTTTTACTGTTGTCATTACTTGGTGGAATATATTTTCTTCAGTTTGTGCTTCAGGTTTCTCCATATCTAACCTGTCCAGACCACTCATAATCTTGAAACCTTCTATCAAATTTCCTCTCAGCCTTCTCCTTTCCAAAAAAAATAATCCTAACTTCTCCAGTCTATCTTTATATCTGAAATTTCTCATCCTTGGAGCCATTCTCCTAAACCCATTCTCTGCTCCACTAAGACGAGGTGATGGCCTAGTAGTATTAATGCTAGAGTATTAATCCAGAGACCCAGATAATGATCTGAGGACCCAAGTTCAAATCCCACTGCAGCAAGTGGTGGAATTTGAATTCAATAAAAATCTCCAATAAAGAGTATAATAATGACCATGAATCCATTGTCAATTATGGGGAAAAAACATCTGATTCACTAATGTACTTTAGGGAAGGAAGCTGCCATTCTTACCTGGTCTGGTCTACACGTGACTCCAGACCCACGGCAATGTGGTTGACTCTTAACTGCCCTGTATTTATGTATTGTCAGTTGTACCTAGGTACAGTGCAAAGTAGATAATGTCACCGCATTCCAGCACCATCTTGGATTACATAATAAATTACTGAGTACATTGTATAAATGGTAAAACACTGAATAAATTAATATTAAATTAATATTATTAAAACTGAAACAGCTTCAGAAGTTCATCTTCCCACCTCCTTAGACTTCACCTTCCCTGCTCCTCCAGTCACTGCCATGTACCACTGACCCTGGAGGCCTGGCAACATTCTTCTTTCCTGCCCCCATCAGTGACGTCGCTTATTATGAATGATATCAGCCTGGCTTCTATATTTTTAATAAAAACCAGGATGGGAGGATTGCCCATGAGGGGAGGTTATTCATAATGAGCTCTCCTTTAGAACAATCAGAGGTGATCTCATTGAAGCATTCGAAACATTTACAGGTTATTTCTGAGTGGACACGGAGAGGTTCTTCCTCCAGCTGGAGAGTTTAAAACTCAAGCATAGTCTCAGGATTCAGGGTACTATTATCATCTTATTCTGTCTCCTTTGCTGCAAATAGTTGACATGTTAGTTTTTAAAAATCTTCCTTTCAGCACGTGTCAGAGAACAATCTCCTTCTGAAAATTATAGTTTTAATACAGTCGAAAGCACAATGGATTTTGCCAACAGAGAGATCAGATCCGAAATAGAAACAGAAATGATGGAGAAATTCAGCAGGTCTGGCAGCATGTGTGGAGAGGGGGAGAGAGAGAGAGAGAGAGAGAGAGTTAATGTTTCAAGTTCAATGTGATCTTCTTTGGAGCAAATATCAGGACAAATAGGGTGGCACGGTGGCTCAGTGGTTAGCACTGCTGCCTCATAGCAGCAGGGTCCCGGGTCCAATTCCAGCCTTGGACAACTGTCTGTGTGGAGTTTGCACATTCTCCCTGTGTCTACGTGGGTTTCCTCCAAGTGCTCCAGTTTCCTCCCACAGTCCAAAGATGTGCAGGTCAGGTGAATTGGCCATGCTAAATTGTCCATAGTGTTAGGTGCATTAGTCAGAGGGAGGTGGGTCTGGGTGGGTTACTCTTCGGAGGGTCGGTGTGGACTTGTTGGGTTGAAGGGCCTGTTTCCACACTGTAGGGAATCTAATCTAATCTAAAAATCATATCCGATTCAAACTGCTGACAGTGTTTTTCTCTCTCTGCAGATTCTTGCTAACCTGTTGACTCTCCCAGCACTTTGTTTTAATTTCAGATATTTGAGATATCAGAGCAGACTCTCTTGAGCCATCAACCCCGTCAAAATACCATTACAAGTTACTTTTCTGTTAGGTCACTCGCAGAAACAGAACAGAGTTAAAAACTGGTTTGTAACTCACCAGAAGGTGTAAAATATCAGTGTTAGCGGTAAACTCTGTGTTCCCGTTAGTCTGTGTGTATCTTAAACTGCCAATATTAACACTTGCAGGTGTTCTGATTTCAGATTATTCCACCAATTAGACAACAGCGAGTCAAAAAGCAGGAATTAAAACAGAATAATGGTGTAAATTCTCAGCAGGTCTGATAGCATCTGTGCAGTAAGAGAACCAGAGCCAACTTTCCAGATCTGATGAACTGGAGAGTAGTGTGAGCAAAACAAGGTTTCAAACCCAGTACAGGGTGAAATAAAGCAATCGGGAGGTGAAGGATAGACAAAAAGGGAATGTCTATGGTTAACAGGAATACGGGAGTGACTTAGTGACAACGGGACAATGGCCCATCTAAAATGACGCAGAATTTCTTCTCGGAGAGTAGTGAACTTGTGGAATTCTTTCCCACAGAGGGCTGCTGAAGCTAGGTCACTAAGTATAGTTAAGGCTGAGATGGACAGATTTTTAACCAATAAGTGAATCAAGGGTTATGGGATGTGTGCAGGAAGGTAGAGTCGAGCATTATCAGATCAGCCATGATCTTATTGAATGATGGAGCAGACTCGATGAGCTGAATGGCCTCCCTCTGTACCTACATTTCATGGTCTTGTGGTGTAAATCAGAAGGGAGAATAGTGGAGCAGTTGAGGAAAACAAAAATGGGTCCAGACGATCACAAAGTGGCAAAGGCAGAAGCATAGGGTCTGGAAAGAATGGGATTAATTATCAGTTTAAATTGTTGACACCCCAATTATGAATCCGGGAGGTTGTAATGTGTGCAGTCAGAAAAGACAAGGTGTTGTTCCTTGAATTTCCATTCAATTTCACTGGAACGGTGTAAAAGCAGAAGTTCAAATCTCAAGCGGCTAAAGAATTAAAGCAGCAAAAAGAGCTTTCCAATGCCCACAAAATTCCCAGGTACCAGCACTTCGAAAACTTATCCATTGCTCCAGTTCAATATCCCACCCTTTGGAAATTGCCTGATTTAAACTCTCATAGGGAAAGGAATCCTTCCAAAACATACTGAAAAGTTTGATCATCAGTGACTCTGTGATGTTTGCTGAATAATTCAGTCAGCCTTCCTCTCTGTCTGTTCTCACTTCCTCCACCTGGCTGCATTTACATGAAGAAGTGCACCCTTCTATCCTGGAGCTCCCCAGTCAGCCCAGCTCATAACCACACACTGTGAGAAGCATGTGCAAACTGTGTCATGAATCAGGAAACAAACTCTTGCCATGTCATCTCTGCCGTTAAGATCACCTCTTACCTTGCATCCCACTGATGTGCTGGCCACTGCTTAGACAGTGGTTGGTGGGCAGCAGAAGGAAAACTGATTGGCATTTACTTCAGACTGAAGCTCTAAAACTTCAGAACCCAAACATGAGAGAGGCTTAACTTCACTGTGTTGACAAATCATGTCTCTGCTGAAAATGTGTTGCTGGAAAAGCGCAGCAGGTCAGGCAGCATCCAAGGAACAGGAGAATCGACGTTTCGGGCATAAAGGGCTTATGCCTGAAACGTCGATTCTCCTGTTCCTTGGATGCTGCCTGATCTGCGCTTTTCCAGCAACACATTTTCAGCTCTGATCTGCAGCCCTCACTTTCTCTCAAAAATCAGGTCTCTGGCAATGATTTTGCATGTTGTAGCAGTATTCTGGTCATTTTTATTTTGAGATTTTGCCCCAGTGATAACCTGATTACATGTCTTATCCATGTTTTGTTTTTAATAGGGACTGACGGCGAATCTGATCCTGCCAATTAGAAAGAATGAGGTAAGGCTGATATTTTTAAATAAACCAAAGGTGTATTTAGACAAAGAAATGAAATTGTTCAACTGGGAGTTACGTAATGTATTGGTGTCACCATATCCTCAGCAGAAAGCCAAATGTGAATTCACTATTTCTGTAAACCAACAGTCAGTCATTTTTACATTGTATTGATTTCACCTCCAGCCTCAGGGTAAAGTTGGGGTCCCAGGTTCCACAGTCACCAACTATCCTTCAATGATTCAACTAAATGAGCTAGTCCCTATCCACTTGGAAACTTTGTTTCTCATCTGATCCAGTGGTTCCCAACTTTTAAGTAACATGACACATTTCAATGAGATTGAAAATTCTCCGCCCACTATTTTCAGCTGAATTAATTGCTCATAAATGTCATATTTGCTTGCATTTACTATGGTTACAGTCTTACTAGAGAGGTTTGCAACATAGTGCATACAACAAACCAGAGGAAGGATCAGATGCATTAATGTTTCAGATCCGTTCAACAAAATACTGCAACTCATGCACAGAGTTTTATGAATTGTAATTTTAATTGGATAGAACATTGTTTAAGATGGAAGAACGTTTGTGTTACATTAGTTTTCAGTACTTTTATCCAAAGTTTCACGGCACACTCAGTCAGTTCTCACAGCATGCTGGTTGAAAATCACTGACCTAATGAAGCCCAGTCCATGCCAACATCAATTAAACCAACATGGCGGCACAGTGGTTAGCACTGCTGCCTCACAGCGCCAGAGACCCGGGTTCAATTCCCGCCTCAGGCGACTGACTGTGTGGAGTTTGCACGTTCTCTCTGTGTCTGCGTGGGTTTCCTCCGGGTGCTCCGGTTTCCTCCCACAGTCCAAAGATGTGCAGGTAAGGTGAATTGGCCATGCTAAATTGCCCGTAGTGTTAGGTAAGGGGTAAATGTAAGGGTATGGGTGGGTTGCGCTTCGGTGGGTTGGTGTGGACTTGTTGGACCGAAGGGCCTGTTTCCACACTGTAATGTAATCTAAAATCTAATCTAATCTAACAGGTATATTTAGATTTTAAAAACTGAAACTGTTCATCTGAGGGTTGTGTAATGTAATGGTGCCTCAGTACCCCGAAAGGAAAGCCAAGTATGAACTCTCCATTTCTGTAGAAAAGAAATCATCATTTTTACTTGCTTGTTGGTTTTGCTCCCAATCTCTGGGTAAAGTTGGGGATGTAGATGACTGTGGATGTTTTTGTTTCCTGTGGTGGTTTACAGTGTTTCCTTGTTGCTTTGTGTCAGTAGGATGTGGGGGATTTTTCAGAGCCCAATCTTCATGTCCCAGCTGAAATCCATAGCCAACATGCATCCCAACTCCAGAAAATGCAGGGGATTACATCGGAACTGTTACAGTGGCCTTCCAAGAGCTATAGCAGCTTCGATTAGCAGGAACTAGTTTAAATAATCTGGAAGAAGTTAGTGAAAGGTCAATAAGAACACTTTTTACTTAAAAGCTGCCCTTGGAGAGTCTTGATAACTTATCAAATCTTTTCTCAAAATAATATAATTTATTTGGTTTAGGTGGGGAAACGATTCATTCAATCTGACCCCTTATCCCAACCAGTGTAGTTTGGGTGTTTAAAGGGGACACGTGCTCAAGGTGTTTTTGTTCAACCACATTGCCAAGTCTTTATAAACTAGGACTATGCCCCCCAAAGCATGGGGTCACAACCTAAAGTGGGGAGCAGGTTCTGAGGCGGCAGTGGCAGTGTCCCACAGGGCCCCTCCCAGCAGTCAATTCTCACTGAGGGGGTCACAGTCATTTTCAGTCATTCTCAAATTGGGTTCATAGTGGGAAAAGGTTTGGAGCTCTGGATTAGGTTCTGATTTTGAAGCCAGATTCTCTCTCACTCTCACTCTCACATATGCTCTCTTTCACACTCACGCACACACGGACTCTCTTGCATACCCACACACACACTGGGTTTAATGTTAGTGCCTGAGGGAAGAGCATTGTTTTTAAAAATGCCTGTTGCTGTTTCACTTGACATGATGTGTTTCTCTTTCAGTATGTGCTTCAGAAGGTGCTGAGCCTGCAGCAGTTGTTGCTTGGATTACAGGTACGTATCTCATCTTTATTCCCTTTAATAGTCATTTTTAAACTTCTGAGAACTAACTGGGAACTAGCGCAGAAGCTATACAACATTGTGATGTGCATTTGCCCCTTTGTTGTCTTCCATCTGTTTCTCGTAACAGATAGAGAGCATGGAAACAGACCCTTCGGTTCAACTCATCCATACCAACCACACTTCCCAAACTAAACTAGTCCCACTTGCCTGCATTTGGCCCAAACCCCTCTGAACCTTTCCTATCCATGTACCTGTTCAAGTGTCTCTTAAATGTTGTAACTGTACCCGCATCTATCACTTCCTCTGGTAAGCTCATTCTACATATGATCCACCCTGTTGCCCACACCTAGTTGGCCTTGAGAAGGTGACGGTGAGCTGCCTTCTTGAATCACTGCAGTCCATGTGCTGTACGTAGACCCACAGTGCTGTTAGGGAGGGGATTCCAGGATTTTGACCCAATGACAGTGAAGGGACGGCGATATATTTCTTAGGATGGTGAGTGACATGGAGAGGAACTTGCAGGTAGTGATTTTCTATGTATCTGCTGCCCTTCTCCTTCAGGATGGAAGTGGTCATGGATTTGGAAGATGCTGCCAAAGAGATCTTGGCAAGCTAGTACAATGCATCTTGTAGCTGGTACACACTGTTTTCAATGTACTAGTGGTGGAGGATGTCATTGCTTAAGTTGGTGGATGGGCTGATTAAACGGGCTGCTTTGGGGTTTTTTTTGTGGCTGGTCCAGTTAAGTTTGTGGTCAATGACAACCCCCACAAAATGCTGATTGTGAAGGATTCAGTGACGGTAATGCAGTCAAATGCATTATGGTAATGGTTAGATTCTCCCTTGTTGGTGATGGCTATTGCCTGGCATGTGTGTGTGCCATAAATGTTACTTGTTACTTCTTCGCCCAAGCCTGAATGTTGTCCATCTCTTGCTGAATGTGAGTGTAGACTGCTTTGGAAAGGGAGGAGGTCTGAATGGGACCGGACATCAATTGTTCCCATTTCAGCTGGAGGGAAGGTCATTAACAAAGCAGCTGAGGATACTCTTTATCCAGTATCAACTGATGCACATTTTTGATGAGGTGCTCGAGCTCTTGCTAATTATCCCTCCCTGACCCAGGGATACTAAGACCAACACTATAGTTCCCTAGCTGCAGACTGTAGGCTCTTCAGAGACACAGAGCCATGCAGCATGGATACAACCAGTCCACGCCAAACATAATCCCAAACAAAACTAGTCCCACCTGCCTACTCCTGGCCCATATCCCTCCAAACCTTTCCTATTCATGTATCTATCCAAATGTCTTTTAAACGTTTAATTGTACCAACATCCACCACTTCCTCAGGAAGTTTATTCCACATGCGATGCACCCTCTGTATAAAAAAATTGCCAACTTAAGTCTTTTTTAAATCTCTCTCCTCCTCACCTTAAAAATGTGTCCCCCTAGTCTGGAAATCCCCCATCCTTTGGAAAAGGCAACTACCATTCACTCTATCTATACTCATTATTTTGTAAACTTCTATCAGGTCGCCTCTCAACCTCCTACGCTCCAGTGAAAGAAGGCCAAGCCTATCCAGCCTTTCTTTATAACTCAAACCTTCCATACCCAGCAACATCCTGGTCAATCTGTTCTGAACCCTCTCCAACTTAATAATATCCTACCCATAACTGGGCGAACATAATTCCAGCACTGCATTAGGTGATGCATTTGCCCATTGAGCTGGTGAGGGAGATTGCTGTGTGCTTAATGAAATGAATGAAGATGAGTTGGTCATTGAAGAGCATTTTCAGAGGAAGTGAACAGTAGCTGAAGGAAGATGAGATCAGGTTTTCCTCAGTCCGGATCTTTCGTTTGTTCCAACAGTGCCCTCTACTGTCCAGTGTTAAATTAGCAGTTTTTTTCATCAGTTGATCATCAATGTTTCCAACCAGTGCCCCTGCATGAGGCGTACTCACCACCCGCGCAAGTTCTGCTACTAAAACGCAATGTTTCTGACCCAAGCAATGTGCATAGTTTGATTTCAATTGGACTTCTAGGGATAAGATCTAAAATGATTAAACCACTGACGTAGCAACTAAAGTGCACATGCTGTCCGCCATAGGATAAGGAAGGGACCGCAGAAACAGGCAGCTACAATGGCTGCACCATTTCGTTCCATTACAGTGTGGGCACTCAGTGATGGCACCAGTAACACTGACTTCCTGTACAACTGTTTCAGCAGGAAATGCACCATTTCAGCATTGGGATTGACCTTTATGTACCTAACATAAAGGCAAATCTACTTTTTATTTTAGAGAAATCTTGGGGGGAGGTGGGGGGCAAGTTCCATACTATCAGGAAAGATGATTGTGAATTTACTGATTTGTTGTAAAGCCCTACTGGAGTCACAAATGCCCTCTAGGGAAGGAAATCTGCCATCCTTACAAGAGCCAGACCCAGACCCATAATCATGTCATTGACTCTTGGCAATCCTATTCAATGGATCGTAGAATTATAGAATCCCTGCAGTGAAGGTAGGGCCCATTTGGCCCATCAAGTCAGGGCCGTCTCTCCAAAGAGCCTCCCACCGATAACTCTGCATTTCCCATGGCTAATTCACCTAGCCTGCACATCTTCAGACTGTGGGAGGAAATCACATAGACATGGGGAGAACGTGCAAATGCCACACAGATGTCTGAGGGTGGAATTGAACCCAGGTTCCTGGTGTTGTGAGGCAGCAGTGCTAACCACTGAGCCACCATGCCTAGCAAGCTGCTCAGCCTTTTCAAACTAGGAATGGCAAATGTACGAGAACTTTTTAACGGCCCAATTTGAAAGGAATCCTGTGCAACACAGCTTAGGGCCAACTGGGGCAGCATTTGCTCCAAAATTCCCCAAATGTGCATGAATACTAATCATAGTCATAGAGATGTACAGCAAGGAAACAGACCCTTTGGCCCAACTCGTCCATGATATCCCATCCCAATCTGTTTCCACCTGCCAATATTATTACGTATTTCCCTCCTCCCACTCTGAGGGTGTTTTTAATGACTGCTGTGTTCCAGCTCCACAGCACAAAACCCCTTCAGACAGTTTCTGATGTTTCTTGCATTTAATAATCACTCTTACTCTGGCTCCTGACAGGCTGTCGTGGTGCAACAGGATTCGTTCATCGAGGACCAGAAGCAAGCGACGAGTGAGAGGAGTGAGCGCTTGACGCGGTCATCTTTACGGCCGAGCTCCCTGATCGAGCAGGAGAAGCAACGAAGTTTGGAGAAACACCGTCAGGAGCTGGCCAACCTGAAACGGCAGCAGGCACTGCACCTGGAGGAGAAGAAGAAATGGGAACGGGAGTGGGAGATGAAGGAGAAGGATCTGACTGAGCGGGAGGCCAAAGTGTCGCTGCAAGATGCTGAGACAGCAAGGTTACAGAAGGAAGTGGAAAAGCAGAGGGAGGAGCTTCAGTTGAGGAAGGAGGAGTATCAGCAGGATCTGGAGAGGCTGAGGACAGCACAGAAGCAGCTCGACAAGGAGAAAGAGCAGCTAAAGAGGATGGAAGAGCTGATCACTCATCAAAGGCAGAGCCGCCTGACACACTCGGATTCCCTCAGTTCACAGGTACAAGTTTTTGCTGTACGCTCAATAACACTATCTGATAAAAACATTGGGTGGATGTGTATGGGTGGGGTTGGAAGGGGGAAGAGTGAAAATACACAAGCAGAGCCACATAATATCCAGTCCACTGTCCCTGCTTCTTGTTAGTTAGCTGTATGGAGCTCAGTGGCTCTGGCTTCAAGTCCCAATGCAGAGCTTGTTGGCTATGGAAGGGGGACATTCATAATGTAGTCACCCTGTTAATCCTTCCAGCTCACCCACGAGAGAAAGGTGTGTATGAAGATACAAACCAAACAAACAGTTCTGTGTTTTAGAATTTCTGGTCATGCTAAAAGATTCCAAATCCACATTATTGGACACAGCATGCACATTGATCTGTTGCATCTGGCCTGAATCCATTTAACTTGGCAAACATTGGCAAAGGTCAAGCTTTAAGGACTATAATAACACGTGACAGCATCTGCTGGAACTGAAGGGTAAACCCAGCACTGCCCGATACGTTTTGCATTCAGTTGCTAGTTGCTGGCATCCTCACAATGAGACCTTATCCTGTTATGGGGCCGGTTTCCATCGGTGTACCGATGATAGCCAGCTGAGATTCACCATCATCTTCAATCTACATATTTCTACAGTTGCATATCAGTAAAAGCAAGAAGCTGACTTAAATGGGAGAATTCTTCCACTTTGGCAGATCATTCAGCTTTATGGGTCAATGCTGGTGTTAATGATCCACAAATCCTCTCCCGCGCTATTTCATCGCACCCGGTCAACATGTCCTTCTGTTTCTTCTTCATTTGTGTCCAACTGCTCCTTTAATGCAGTTGCACTCATTGCCTCAACTACCCCTATTAGCAGCAAGTTCTGCTTGATCCCAACTGGTTGGTCCAGCTCTACTCAACCATCCAGTACTTAGGTGAAACCACAGGCCCACAAGCTATTTGACCCAGACCTCAATATCATTCTAAATCCATTACTAAGATCACATTCTTCTGCCTCTTTCTAATCTTATCCATTTCCACCCCAACTCACACCCAACATCCAAGCTTTCATTAACATCCAATTGGGATTCACCAGTGTGCTCCCACCTTAAAACCCTATCTCTTCATCCGGAGCTCACTGAAGATGTTACCTAGTATAGAGACGAAACATCTGAAAATGAACCTTCCAGCTCAGTGAGCAAACCTACATCCAGAACCCTAGCTCTTCCTTGATCAAGTCATCAACTGGTGTAAAACCCCACTTCTGTCCCCCACAAAGTTCTGCTTATTCATGCCTCCGACCCATCCCTCCATGGTCTGACTCCTTGGTACCTTTGCCAGCCCTACCTCCCTGCTCGTGGCAGTTGTTCTCTGTCTCCAGTCTGCTGTGCTCTACTGTGGCTGAGTGCAGCAGTGCTTCAGACATTAACAACCTCAATTCACTGAGGTTCTTTGCATCTACTGGTCCCTGTGTAGGAAAAAAAAGCTTCTTAACTCATCCAGTTTAATATTATGTAAAATATTTGTGTGAAAGTTTTACTCCACCTCCAGATTATTTCCACCATTACCATCAGTTGTGCACCCTGTTAGCCCACAGCCCAAGTCACATACCAGGCTAACAAGACCTTAATCTCAACAATGGTTTTGCAATTTCTTTCTAGATGCATTTAGATACAAATGTGAAACCTTTACAAAGCGACCATTAACCTTTGGTGAAATTCTGGTGTGACACCAGAGACTTTCAAGAAGAAAACTAAAGCCTCTAAATGTTTTCAATATGTCGTGTCCAAAGTGACATAGATGATTCATTCAAGCTGCCCATGTTTTTGGCTGTTCTCATTCATGTTATCTTCCTTGGTTATTCTGATAGCTCTTGTGAGCAAAGTTACCTGCCCATTGTGGCTTAGCCATACCGGGCCAGGCCCAGGTCTTAGCCATACCGGGCCAGGCCCAGGTCTTAGCCATACCGGGCCAGGCCCAGGTCTTAGCTATACCGGGCCAGGCCCAAGTCTGTGCTGCTGCTTTAGGCAAGGCCTGATGTCACAACTGGACTGACCATTTCTAAAGTTGGGAGGGGTTTAGAAACCTGTGAACAAGGAGTAGGCCATTCAGCCCCTCATGCCAATTTTTTTATCATTCAGTAAGATGTGGTTGATCTGATGACCCCACATTCATGCCTAATCCAGATAACATTTTACCACTTTGCTACTAAGGAGCTATACACTAGTGCCTTCAAAGTATTCAAAGACTGCTTCTATCACCTTTTTGGGGGAAAAGAATTCCAAGGACCAACAACCTTCTCTGAGGAAAGCCAATATTCTCATCGCAGACTTTTAAACAGCAAAACCTAGTTCTCGATTCTCCCATAAGGGGAAAGATCCACTCCACATCTACCCTGTCCAAATCCTGCAGGATCTTGGGTTTCAATCAAGTCACCTCTTGTTCTTAACTCCGCTGGATGCAAGTAAAGCCTGTCCAACATTCCCTCTTTAGACAACTGACCCATCGCAGGTATTAGGTCTGGTAGTGTTCACATTGCTCCCAACACGATTATATCCTTTCTTTAAGGTAGCCAGAGCTATACACAGTACTCCAGGTAGGATCTCCCCAGTGTTCTGTATCACTGAAGCATTAACATTCTGCTTTGTGTTCAATTCCATTCACGATAAATGACAGCATTCCATTAAGTTTCCTTATGATTAAAGGAGCTGACAGGGTAGGTAGGGATTCTCCAGAGGCTGTCTTCCTAATGGAGAGCTCAGAACGAGGGAATGTAACCTGAAACTCTGAGTGAGGTGGTTTGAGGATATACAAAGCATTTCATAAATGTGAAGCTCACCCAAAAAAATGGTGGGGGTCTGGTTTTGGGAAACCTAAGAGCTAATTGAAAATTTCAAATCTGAAATTGATGTATTTTTATTAGATTGGGGATTTGAAGGTTACGGGGCCAAACTAGGTAAATGAAGTTAAGGTCCTGATTAACCATAATCCAATTGAGTCATAGAATAGACTCAGTGGGTTGCATGGCATCCTCCTCCTTCTTTACCCCAATGCAAAACCCATCTGGTTCAAAAGAGAATCAGATTTCTTTTCAAACCTACCGACACTTGCTGTATGAGCTGATATGGAGAAGGGACATGTGGATGAGGCAAACAGCCAGCAAAGTGTGTCCAGCGACCCAGCCAGTGTCTGGTTTCCTGGTCAAAGGGTTAGTACCTTCAACCGTGATCAGCAAAAACTGACTCGGCAAAGAAAGTTGTGCTCATTTCAAGTTCCGTAATTTCCAACTTTCTCGTTCCCCTATCCTAGTCTTCAGATCGAGAGGTTGTGACGCCAATTGGCCCTCTGACCGAGGGATCCTCAAGCTCAACAAAGCTGTTTGGCTGTAATTCGTTAAACCAGGAACATTCGGAGGCACACCTTATGAAGAGGGATGTGGAGACTTCTCCCAGCCCGACTTGGAAAGACTCCACACAAAGCAATGCCAAGAACCTCACAAGTCAACCACGAAACACCACAAATTCAACCAGCAACCCACTGCCACCACGGTTACTCAAGCTCGCGAAACCAAAGGAGAAGAAATCCAAACACCGTAAGGGCAAAGGTCACCGCTCTGGGAACTTACCACCCGAATACAATCCAGGTGTGGTATGGTCAACGCTTGGTTAACCTGGGGTAGGGTGTTGTGTTGACTTATGAGATTGGCTCTTGAAATAGCATTTGATGTGTTGTAAGGTTAAAGACACTTACTGTTTAAAACCTTTGAGTCAGCCAGTCCTAGCTGGAATGGTCTCAGGCTTTTGGGCCTCAAGGCTCCATCTTTCGTCAGATTTGGGGATCGAGGGGGGAGTTGCCAGCACAGGGTGTGAGGTTACCAATTTGCGGGATTATCTGGGGAGTCTCCAGGAGGTCAGCGTTAATCTCCAGAACACAACGGCAAGGTAACACACAGGAAACAGCTTGTACATATTTACCCTTTATATTTCTTAGCTCATAAAGTATGAATTCTTAACAAACTGTTTAATTGAGTGGCACACTGTCTCAGTGGTTAGCAGTGCTGCCTCACAATGCCAGGGACCTGAGTTCAATTCCAGCCTTGGGCGACTTGCTGTGTGCCGCATTCTCCCCGTGTCTGTGTGGGTTTCCTCTGGGTGTTCCAGTTTCCTCCCACTATCCAAAAATGTGCAGGTCAGGTGAATTGGCCATGCTAAATTGCCCCTAGTGTTCAGGGATGTATAAGTCAGGTGCATTAATCAGGGGTAAATGTAGGGGAATGGGCCTGAGTAGGTTGCTCTTTGGAGGGTCGGTGTGGACTTGTTGGGCCGAAGGGCTTGTTTCCACACTGTAGGGATTCTGTTCTGTTCTAAAGACAGGAAGGTTGCCAAAGGTGTTACAGTAATGCAATTTCCTAAATTGAGGCAATTATATAAAATTTTGATTCGGTGCCCCTGGGATGTTTTGTACAGTTTTGGTCTGCTTACCTCGGTATACTTGTCATAGACTGGAGTGCAATGGAGATTCATTAGATTAATTTCATGGGATTGACCCATGAAGAGTGATTGCAAAGACTGGGTCTGTATGGAGTTTAGAAGAATGAAAGGCGATCTCATTGAAAAGTACAACGTTCCACACAGAGCCAGACAGGAGGACATCCAGCAAGAGTGTTTTTCCCGGTTGTGGGGGTGCAGGGAGTGGGGTGCACAATGAGGTGCTGATATCCCGATTCAAGGGCAAATTTCAGAAAGAGGAGCCTGCATTTTCGGTCTGAAATGATGACGTGTTTCTTCACTCAGTGGGTAGCAAATGTATAGAATCCTGTAGTCCAAAGATCTTGGAGTATGTTCATGTCATTGAGTATGTTCATGATCAAGATCAGCACATTGCCAGATGTTAGAGAAATCAAGAGATATGGCATAATGTGGAGGAAAGTAGTACTAAGAGAAAACAGCCATGGTCTTAATGGATAACGGAGCAAAAATCAATGGCCTACTCTTAATTGTTCTTATGTTGCTTTCTGACTATCTGAATGTACTTTACCTTCATGGGCACATGTGCCATGCAAGCATACATGAACTATATGTACATGCATATACCGTGTGTATATCAAGCAGCACAGTGGCTCAGTGTTCAGCACTGCTGCCTCAGAGTGCCAGGGACCCAGGTTCAATTCCAGCCTTTGTACTGTATGTCTGTGTGGAGTTTGCATGTTCTCCCTGTGTCTGCATGGATTTCCACAGAGTGTTCCAGTTCCTCTCACAGTCCAAAGATGTGCCAGTTTGGTGGGTTGGCCATGCTAACTGTGGGATTACAGGGATAGGATGGGGGGCTGGATTTGGGTGGGATGCACCTTGGAGGGTTAGTGCAGACTTGAATGTTCTCTTTCCATGCTGAAGGGATCCTATTATTTTCTCTATGTATTAAAAATACGTTGTATGTGTAAATTCTACACACTTAGAAAACAGTTATTATAAACAAAATATGTATATTTCTCAGATGTCCTACCAACAGCAGACAGCTCAGCACTGAATAAAACAGCACCAGATAAAAAGCACCCTGCAACTGAACTTCTGGGCAATGAAGAGGTTTTCTACTGCTGATCTTTCCTGCTTTAGAGACTGTGTGGAGATTTGGGGCTGGAGGAGGGTGAGGGAGAGGATAAGGACTCCCCTCAGCCATGTGACTGTCTACAGGATGTGTGATATCCACACTGTCTTCCCCGTTGCTCTCTGATGGTGGTATTGATGGGACTGCGTGCTGAAATAATAAAAATAGATACGTATTAAGTTGGTACATCAATCTCTCTCTCTGCGTAACAAAACAATTGATTGAGAAATGCTGTCCAAAAGGCAAGGCGAGGAAACATCTGGTTGATTTAAAACCCAGCAAGAGCTTGTTGGAAATTGATGCAGTTTAAATCAGAGCAGTGAAACAAAAGTTTGATATTTCTTGAAATGTTGCGGTCTTCTGAGGCATTGTGTTGTCACTGGCGTTCAGTGCTGTTCTAAAAAGGGAATTTGAGTCAAACTCTTAACTCAGCTTCATCCCACAACTGCCATCACTGGTGACTGCTAAGTTGTCACCAGGAGCTTGGCTCCTGAGGCACCTCCTTCCAATGCAGCCTTTTGGCGAGCGTCTGCCTCTGGAATGTTTCTGTTTTACACCAGTCCAACCCTGTAAGAGCATTTGATCAAAACCCTTTTCTCCAGAGCCATTCTCAACACTTTGCTCACCTCTTGCATTATTTCTGGCCTTATTGACTTGGGAGATGGTTGGTCAGGGGCGAGTCAATTTTTAAATATACCCTTCCGAAAATATCCAGCCATTCTTTCAGTGACTAAACAAACCACTTACTGAAATGGGAGAGAATATGAAGATTGCAGGATGGGAGAGATTAATTTGCCAGCTAGTTGATTCACTTCAAATTTCTGGCATAGTAGTGTGTATTCTGCGCCATCAATCTATGTTGTAAATAAAATTGCAGTGAGTGCAATGGTTTTTAATTTGTGCATTTCTCCCATTTGAGGGAGAGAAAGGTTCATCCCTGAGATTTCCTTTTCCTTCAAACATGTTAATATTTAAATCTTATGGGGTAGAAATTGTCAAATATCGGTGTAAAATTAAATTCTGAATGTAAAATGTTTTTAAGAGCAAGAACTGTAAAGCTACAAAGGTGGAATTAATGCACGATGGTTTATACTTGATTTTTTTTCTATTGCTTTAAGTTCCATTCTACTAGAATGTTAATTGGGATATTTTAATTGTTTTTATGTAGATCATCTCATAATTTTTAAAATCAATAGTGTCTTCTTTTGGATGGCCTGCATATGATTTGATGAGGAAACACAGTGTGTAGGGCACTAATTTTTCACCTGGAACCTGGGTTCAGATGCAGCCTGGACTGAAAGGGGGTCAAAGATACTTGGGTCAGCATTGACAAGCCTGATGTGGAATGAGTTTGGATAGTCTTTGTCCAGTCCGCACCACACAACTATCTGTAATTTGGCACTAACTATGAAATCTCACGCACAAGGTGGGGGTGGGGGAGGGGTCAAAGGCACACGTAGAGAAAATGGAGACATGATACATTGGGGTTTTACAGGGGTACTTCAGATGTAAGTCAAAGAAAGCCTTACTCTCACTTATTTGTTCACACCAGTTTCCCAAAACGGGGCTAAGTTCCACGCCATTATCTTCACTCACTCACTGAGCACAGATTCACCCATTATTACTGAGCACCAACAGTTTTCCAGTACACCTCGTCAAGGAACACCAGGCAGTTTCCTCAAAACCCTTTGTTGATGCTAATGTTGAGAGGGATCTGTCCATCTACAGGGATAAGAAAGTCCCTTTTGATTCACAGTCAGAGGGATAGTTTGCAGTGTTTAACTATAGAGGGAGCACAAAATTGATCCCATTTACCTTTTACTCCTGATACCTCCAACCTGCTGCAAGGTCCCATTCCAGAAAAGGAGGGAAGAGTCCAACTCAAACCAGGGTCAGAGTGAGGTGGAGAGGTGCCCCTGATCAGTTGCTGTTGGTACCTCAGATGATTGTTGACTTGTAAAGAGTTTAGGAATCAATGGTCCATTTTCTTGTTAGCAATGTACAAACAGGAGGTGGCCATTCAGCCCATTGAACCTGGTCTGTTACAAATAGAATATGGATGCTCTGTATCTTAACTCCACTTGATTCCTTAACCCTTAATGTACCATTGCCTCACAAGAATCAATGTCTTGAATCCAAGACCCATTCCATATGAGACAAGGCCAGCTTGAAAGGCAGCATCATCTCCAGAGTGTGGTCTGTGGCCGTGAAGCACTTTAAAGAAACAAAAACTTGTTTTTTTTTGTAAATCATGTACACTGTTGTCAGCTTTCATACTACTTTAATCAGAAGACAATCACAATTCCATGGCCTGTGCTGTATATTGTGGATTCCAAATGCACACGTCAGGGAAAGAAACAAAGTGGAGTTTTAATGCAAGATGCTATTTCAGTTATGTTTTGGACTTGCTCCTGCCCAAGAGAAAAGGGCTGCATTTTACCAAAGGCAGAACTCAAAACCAGGGAGAATACAACCACTGTACATGGCTTTGAAAGCTTCTATCATTTCCTGTGGTCCAGATTTGATTTAACAATCTTAAGAGCTGCTATTAATTTTATAATTTTTTTTAACAAAAGTATATAGTGTTCCCCTTCAGGTTTTTGCCAATAGCTGTGGTAATTGGTGTTTATTTTGACAGGGCGATTTGTGTTGATACATTGCTGAGGCTGTCCGTACATTATCAAGGGCAGCCCTGACCCAACCACATCAGAAATGTCGAGAATGAAGGTTTCTCTGAGGAAACCCCATTCACGGCAAGGCTTTGTAGGATCCATGTGAACCCTGCCAAAAGAAAACCCGAAATTATTTGAATGTGGTATTTCTGATCACTTTGAGGACAGAGTAATGTCTTTTGGTGGGACCCAGGTTTCATGGCCTTTGAATATCTCTAAGTGATCATCTCTTTCTTGTCCAAATGGGGGTTTATTGTGCAGACCTTCGATCATGACAGGTAGCATGCCCAATTCACCTTTGGCTTGGTCAGATATTAGCGTATGGACATTCCCCCTACTGTTCACTGCAGGCATCAGCAGTAAATGATCTTCCTTACATCTCACCCCCTTCTATCACCACTCTGAACATTTCTACCACGGTCACACCTCTGACCTCCAATACAGAGAGAACCGTTTTAAAGATAAATGTATTCCTCAGGGTTTGGCAATACAGAGTGACAAGACATTAGAGCAGCATGGGGGTGACACAATAAAGATGATCATCCTGCATGGGACAGTCTGGGCTGTTAACCTCCCAAGAACTTTGTAAAAGTGGGTTACACCAGCGGAATTGGGCAATACAGTTTATCTTATTGGAGAGTAACAAAACTATTCAAGCTCCTGCTTGATTTCCTGATCGCTGGGAGGATGGGAATGGGTGCTAGTCAATCCCACTAGATTTAAGTTTTAAGATTTGCATGTGACTTGTGTTCTGTTCTAACAGTCATGACTTCAAGGAGTTTAGTTTGTCTTTCAGGGGTCAGGAGAATAGTGTCGGCCATTATACCAACATTTAAATCTGAAACTGGAAATACCCATGTTAGGACACAGTATCCAAAAAGAGAGGGATTTATTTCATAGGTAAACTTTTACGTTAATAAGGAGGTACCCATGGGTACAATTACATCTGTCTTCTCCTGAGAGAGACACTCCTCAAATTACCCTTTTCCCTTGTACCCTATCTATTTTTTCAACACTGTTGAGTGTGTCTGACTGTTGAAATAACACAGGCAGGAAAATAACAGTAAAATATTAGCCATTAGAGAGAACACACAAAGGAATTTAGCCCCAGAAATGTTATTTCAAGTTTATTTTTACTTTTTTTAAATGGACATGAGATTTTATTTAAGTTTTGAAACCCTTACATTTTGGAATTTTACATCCTTGGAGAACATTTGTTGAGTTAATTTTTACTGAGTGTTGAATGCCGCTCTCTGTAGTACTGTAAGCTTGAAAGATGCACACCACCCTCCTCACAATCCCATCTATAATTTTGGACCATCACCCAGTTCCTGCAGAGCTAACAACACTGAGAAGACATGAAAGGCAGGCAAGATTTTAACTCACTCAGTAAGTATTCACCTGCAGAGTTAATATTGGGCTCATTGTATTCCTAGAAAAAGGTGGGATCTCGGGGACGCTGTCTACCCAGATGGGTTTCAAACTTCTAGATCTTTCCTGAGCTAGCGGGTATAAAACCTCGCTGACAAAGACAGAGAATCGCGGACCATTCACCCAGTGCTACTTAAACAGGGCTCTGTGCTTTAAGCAGCCAACCACCAATCCCAACCGACCATGCCCAGTTTCTCCACACCATTTCAAATTGCTTGATTACAGACCCACCTGCCTTGTACTGAAAACATTTATGCACTAACTGAATAATGGACATGCTCAGGATGTCTCTCAAGCATTTTATATACCTCTCTGCTTTCAAAAAAAAAATTCCTGAGGATAAACAAAAAAAGATCTACTTGCACCAAGGTACACCTTGTATTTTTCTTGATTCTGTGTACAAAAAAAATAATTATAAGGATGAAAACCTAATTATTTTATCTATGATGTAATTACTGTATAAAAGTGGAAACTGTAAACATAGTTACATTTCAGTAATGTTGCTGTGATCTCCAGTAGCTTTTTTGTAATTAAACTTTTATTTATCATTTTCCCCTTATAGATTATCAGCCAATGTAAATTTCTTTCCCCCACAATAAACATTTACACCATAGATTTATTCGAAGGCGTTTGTGCTTTTGTTATTGTCTTTTCACTCACTCACTCCCTCAGTGACAAGGACCAATATTTAACAGCAGGTGGCAGCAATGAGTTGCATCTATCCCTCAGGAAGGGACAGATCGTTTTGTTACAATTAGGTATTAATGTAATTGTTTAACAGAGTAACAGATCCCAAAGCAAGAGGGATACTGACTAAAGCTTTATACGATTTGAGCTATAGGGAGAAGTTGATTAGGCTAGGGCTGTTTTCCCTGGAGTGTCGGAGGCTGAGGGGTGACCTTATGGAGGTGTTTAAAATCATGAGGGGCACGGATAGGGTAAATACCCTGGGGTGGGGGAGTCCAGTACTAGGGGGCATAGGTTTAGGGTGAGAGGGGAAAGATATAAAAGAGACCTAAGGGGCAACTTTTTCATGCAGAGGGTGGTACGTGTATGGAATGAACTGCCAGAGGAAGTGGTGGAGGCTGGTACAATTGCAACATTTAAGAGGCATTTGGATGGGTATATGAATAGGAAGGGTTTGGAGGGATAAGGGCCGGGTGCTGGCAGGTTGGGATAACTGGTCAGCATAGATGAGTTGGACTGATGGGTCTGTTTCTGTGCTGTACATCTCTATGTTAAGGAGAGATTTGTTTGGATTCCTTTGCAGGATAGGCTCAGGAATGTGTCAGTCCCAATTCCTCTATAGGCCTCACCCCAGCTGACTACTGGATTCACCTCTAACCCCATCTTCCATTCAGCCAAAGCAGCTATGGACAAAAAGATCCAGCATTGCCTCCATTGTACTAGTACAGCCTTTGGCCTCCAGATGAAAAGGGTGTTCGAGGACAACAACATTAGATATGACACCAAGAACATGGTATATAGAGCTGTGATGGTTCCCACCCTCCTATTTGGAACTGAGACATAGACTGACTACAGCAGACACTTCAAGGTACTGGAGCAGTACCACCAACGGTGCCTGCTCAAGGTCCTGTGAATCCACTGGCAAGACAGACACACCAACCCCAGCATCGAGGCACTAACCCAAACCCCGATCGGTGCAATGGGCTAGGTGCGTCGTCCGTATGAACAACATGAGACCCCCCCAAAACAGGTACTCTACTCCCAGCTCCAAAGATGCAGGTAAGCCCCTCTGTCCCTGAGGGGCAGAGGACGTTCCTCAGGGATACCCTCAAGGCCTCATTGGGGAAGTGTGGCATTCCCACCGACACCTGGCAATCACTGGATGAAGACCATCCAAAGTGGAGGAGGAACATCCAGGAAGGCATCGGTCACCTGAAGACTTGCCGTTGGGGGAAAGCAGAAGCCAAGGGAAAGCAGTGTAAGAAGCCAGCTGCCACTCCAACACCCCACTCACCCCATTCCCGTGACCACCCTCTGCCCCAAGTGTAACAAAGCCTGCAGTAGCCCCATCAGTCTTTACAGCCACCTACAGACTCACCCTGAGAGTGGGAGAGAGTCATCAACGTCTGTGAGGGACAGCCAATGATGGTGGTACTTATAAATCATGTTCCGAAAATCTTCCAGCCTTAATAAGATCCCCCAGAAGGACGTTGTGTTAGGAGCACGTCACCAATTGGCAGAATGTGAAGTACTTTGGAGAAATATACGAAAGACTTGCGCATGCATAGAGTTCTTCATTATTTCCAAACAGACCAAGGCATTTTGTAACACTTTTGAAGTGGGAGTCTCTCGTGTAATTGAGGAGGCACAGCTGCCGATTTGTGCACAGCAAGCTCCCACAAACAGAACGGTGACATTGATCAGATGTTCTGTCACAGGAGTAATCAATTTCAGATCCTGAGTTGTATGGAGAACTCGCCACAATAGTGTTTTTGGGAACTTTGACAACCCCTTGGGAGGGCAGTCTTTTAGTATCTCATCAAAGTGTGGTGACTCTGACAATGTTGTCCTCATTCAGTGCAGCATAGAAATATCAGATGTGTTTTATAAAAGTATTTTTATTTCCTTTCTTCCCTTTTCACTCACTCACCCCTCAATCACAAACACTGTTCGTGGCTCTGCACAATCCATTTGTGAAGTCAGCAGCTTGAAAGAAAGTGCCTGACTCTTCCCCGCACTGACTGATACATTAAAATGTGATTGTTACCAGGGGTAGTTATTGGGGAGAGTTAAAGGCTCACATTGCTGGCTTAATCATTGGACACAGAGCACTAGCTGCAACAATAGGTGAGTTTACAAACTGTTCGTGCTGAGAGTTTCACAAAAAGACCAGGACAGCACACGTCAACAAAAAAGATGCATGGTGATCATTTTATTTCAAATCCAGTCTGTTTTTATGTGGGTGGATGTTTCAGCATCTTCTGTTGGAGAAGTTTCCAACATGGACATTAGTCAAAGCAATGCCCAGTCTGCCTTTGTGTCAATCCCTGATCCATCCGCCCATGATCCAATCACTTCCAAGAAACTGTTTTTAGTCTGGAAGTGCCATTGGGTTTAAGGAATGGATAGGCTTTGGCCAGATTTACTGCTCTCACTCCTGCACCACTCACTCCTTGCTAGAGTCATGTAGTATTACAACACTAACAGTCTGAATGATCCACCAGCCTTCTACCAGCTCTTTGGAAAGCCATCATTTCCCCCCACAGGGTCCATATAATTCTATAAATTTATTTCCTCTCAAGTGCCCATCCAATTTTCCTTTCAAAGATTGATTATCTCTGCTTCCACCACTCACTCAGGCAGTGAGTTCATTATTACTGACTGTGAGAAAATACAATCCTTCCTCTCATTACCCCAGCACTCTTATCTGACCACTGAGCTGCCTCGTGCCTACAACATCAGCTAATGGTTACAGCTTACCTTTAAACTAAAAAGCAAAGAACTGCAGAACCTGGAAATCAGAAGCAATAACAGAAATTGCTGAAATAGCTCAGCAAATCCAGCCATGCAACACTCATTCTGCATTGACCCTCTCATAGTTTGTTGCTCCCTCAGTACTGCCATTTGACAATTCAGCATTCCTTCAGTATTGCCATCCTACAGTGCAGCACTCCCTCAGCGCTAACCCTCCGACAGTGTGGCACTCCCTCGGCACTGACCCTCTGACTAATGTGGCACTCCCTCAGTGCTGACCCTCCACCAGTGTGGCACTCCCTCAGCACTGACCCTGACCCGCCGACAATGTGGCACTCCCTCTGTACTGACCCTCCTACAGTGCAGCATTCCCTCAGCACTGATCCTCTGACAATGCAGCTGTCTGTCATTAATGACCCTCTGACAGTGCAGCATTCACTCAGCACTGACCCTCCGACAGCGTGGCTCTCCCTCATTAATGACCCTCTGACAGCGCAGCATTCCCTGAGTGCGGAGTGTGTCTTTACTGACCATTTAGCTGCAAACCTCTGGATGTAAATTGGTAAATCTATATCAAATAGAGTGCAGTTTGACTAAGAAATAATCTGCATTGAGATGCAAAGAATAACAATCATACCACAGACATCGAGGTAACGTAATACTGGACCAGCACTAACATGTTAAAACAAGGCCTTGGGTCTTTGAACAATACAATCATTCTGTAAATAATTTTTCATTCCTTTCCTTCAAAGTCTAAGGTTATGCAATATCATCAAAAAACCCCAAAAAATCACTTGGACCTGTTAATTGCAGAATTCTAAACAGTGAAACTCAGTGGTGAATACGACACGTTACTTCGCACCTCTCCAAATTAAATTCCATCTCTTCCTGTCTGTCCATGTTACCAGTTTGTCTGTATAGAGTGAAACATTGGACAGACAGCAGATAGAGTGTAGATTAGTGGTGCTGGAAAAGCACAGCAGGTCTGGCAGCATCCTAGGAGCAGGAAAATCGACGTTTCGGGCAGGAGCCCTTCAATCAGGAATGAAGCAGATCAAGTGTGCCACGTGCACCTTCTCTATTTCTTGTTTGTAACTGTTAATATTTCTGAGTTAATGTAACCACTATACAATTAATGAGATGTAATAAACTGTATCTTGTTATCTCAGACAGTGTTTTTTCTGCTGAGATTTATTTGTGGTCCACCCTCCACCAAAGACTGCTGTGCAACTGCAGATCAAGTGGAGGAGATGGCCTATTGGTATTAATCCAGGTAATGTTCTGGGGACATGGCTTCAAATCTTGCCATTGCAGATGGTGCAATTTGAATTCAATTTCTTTTAAAAATCTGGGATTAAGAGTTTAATGGCAACCGTGAATCAATTCTTGGGAGAAAACTCCATCAGGTTTGCTACTGCCCTTCTGGCCTATGTGTGACTCCAGACCCACAGCAGTGTGGTTGATCCTTAACAATGAGAAATGGGTAATGAATGTTGGTCCAGCCAATGACACTCACATTCAGTGAATAAATAAAAAATTCACTTGAGATTAAAATTGGAAGCAGGGTTGGTGACAGTACTCTATACTAACAACAACTCCCCAGTGGTTGGTATGCAGGCAACAGGCCATATTACAACATGAAGCCCTCCCAGGCTATATACAACATGGCTTGAGTGCAGAGTAAAAGTCCCTCTACTCCTGTCAGGAAAGAGTACCTCCTCCAACTGTTACTTCTCGCATCACGGATTGAAGTGGGTGGTGGCTCAGTGGTTAGCGCCGCTGCCTCACAGCGCCAGGGACCCGGGTTCCATTCCAACCTCGGGTGACTGTCTGTGTGGAGTTTGCACATTCTCCCCATGTCTGTGTAGGTTTCCTCCAGATGCTCCGGTTTCTTCCCATAGTCCAAAGATGTGCAGGTTAGGTGAATTGGTCATGCTAAATTGCCTGTAGAGTTAGGTGTATTAATTAGGGAGAATGGGTCTGGGTGGGTTGCTCTTCAGAGGATCAGTGTGGACCATTTGAGCCGAAGGGCCTGTTTCCACACTGTAGGGAATCTAATCTAAAAATAAGTACGAATATCAATTAGACTTTCAGAAGACCCCTGCTCTTGTTTGAAATTTGCCATATGGGATCTTGAACAATAATCTAAAGAGGAACAGTGGGATGTGCCTGGCTGTGTCACCCACAGGATGATATCTGTACTGTATCAAACACTGCATCTAAACACCGTCTGATAGTGAATGCTGTTTGTCCATGCGTTATTATCTAAATAATCACGCAAGTGTCTTTTCTAGTCAGGACTTTCCTCAATACAAAATAAAGATTATAGCCAAAGGTCTTGCAAGCCCCTATTACAAACCCTTGCCAATCATTGGTGTAACGAAGAGCATTGCCTTGTGCTGTTTATACTAGTACTTCTAATTAATTTTAAGCGTACTTTACTGGCACAGATTCTGTTGGCAAAACTCCCAATCTGAATTGTGCTAACTTTTCATTTCTGCTTATAATGTTCTGTCAAGATTGGTAACTTTCCAAAAAGCTTGCAAGAAATCATGGCTATGGTGCTATTAACAACTTCAATGCTCACACTCAGGGAAAAGTGACAAAGCAAATGTCTCATTATCACCTTGATCGAGTGGTGGAGATCATGGTCAGAATTCCAGGTGCCAGCATCGAGAAAATCTTAAATCTGGGTTCCTGAGGTTTCGATATCAGAGTTCGAGAGCGCTCGGGTCAAAGTTCAGGAAATAAAACCTCAAATGATGATTTCATCCTTTGAGAAGACATAGGGGAACTTCCTTTAAAGATGAAGAATCAAAGGTCAGGAATGGAGGTGAATGAGATTGAAGTAGGGTACAGGAGAGTAAATCCCCAAGATGTGAGATTTAAGCAAATCCCACCATCAAGGTCAAAGGGCTTGGAGATAAAGCCAGGAAACCCCAAAATCAATATAATGCCTCACTTACATCATTTATTTTCTATCCTGCAGAGTGGGCCCATTTTCTCTTTTTCGGATCCTTATTTAACCCCTTTTACATCTCCATCTCTCCCACCGTTGGGACTCCCATGGTCATATGCTCTGGATATCTCATAATTTGTCCATTTGCTCCTCTCCCCGACTTTGCCTACAGCATACAAACCACCACGTACCCGACCCCCTTCTATTCTGAAGAAACGTCATACCAGACTTAAAATGTTAATTCTGTTTTTCTCTCTAGATGCTGCCACACCTCCTGAATTTCCTCCAGCACTTACTGCTTTCATAGTACATCAACCCCATTTTCCCACACTATTCCCATATCCCTTGATATCTAAAAGTCTACCAGGGCATGGTTAGGAACATGGGACTGGGATATCATAGCAATTATAGAAACATGGCTCAGGGATGGGCAGGACTGGCAGCATAATGTTCCAGGATACAAATGCGACAGGAAGGATAGAAAAGGAGGCAAGTGAGGAGGGGGAATGGCATTTTTGATAAGGGATAGCATTACAGCTGTGCTGAGGGAGGATATTCCTGGGAATACATCCAGGGAAGTTATGTGGGTGAAACTGAGAAATAAGAAAGGGATGATCACCTTATTGGGATTGTATTATAGACCTCCCAATGGTCAGAGGGAAATTGAGAAACAAACTTGTAAGGAGATCTCAGCTATCTGTAAGAATAATAGGGTAGTTATAGTAGGGGTTTTTAACTTTCCAAACATCGACTGGGACTGCCATAGTGTTAAAGGTTTAGATGGAGAGGAATTTCTTAAGTGTATACAAGACAATTTTCTGATTCAGTATGTGGACGTACCTACTAGAGAAGGTGCAAAACTTGACCTACTCTTGGGAAATCAGGCAGGGAAAGTGACTGAGGTGTCAGTGGGGGAGCACTTTGGGGCCAGCGACCATAATTCTATTTGTTTTAAAATAGTGATGGAAAAGGATAGACCAGATCTAAAAGTTGAAGTTCTAAATTGGAGAAAGGCCAATTTTGACGGTATTAGGCAAGAACTTTCAAAAGCTGATTGGAGGCAGATGTTCGCAGTTAAAGGGACGGCTGGAAAGTGGGAAACATTCAGAAATGAGGTAACAAGAATCCAGAGAAAATATATTCCTGTCAGGGTGAAAGGGAAAGCTGGTAGGTATAGGGAATGCTGGATGA
>NC_057745.1:6389642-6437745 GCF_004010195.1 Chiloscyllium plagiosum | reverse complement strand
CAAAGTCTTTTCCCTGGGGTCGGGGAGTCCAGAACTAGAGGGAAAAGGTTTAGGGTGAGAGGGGAAAGATATAAAAGAGACCTAAGGGGCAACTTTTTCACGCAGAGGGTGGTGTGTGTATGGAATGAGCTGCCAGAGGATGTGGTGGAAGCTGGTACAATTGCAACATTTAAGAGGCATTTGGATGGGTGTATGAATAGGAAGGGTTTGGAGGGATATGGGCCGGGTGCTGGCAGGTGGAACAAGATTGGGTTGGGATATCTGGTCGGCAAGGAGGGTTTGGACCGAAGGGTCTGTTTCCATGCTGTACATCTCTATGACTCTATGTCCATTCAGCAGTCTCATTACAGCAGGGAAGAAGCTGCTCTTGAACCAGTTCAAGCTTCTGTATCTTCTGCCTGACTGAAGAGGCTGGAACAGAGTACCACCGGGATGGGAGGAATCTTTGATGAGATAGGCAGCCTTTCCATAGCAACAAGAAGTGTAAATGGAGCCCATGGATGGGAGGTTGGTTTCCCATGGATGGTATGGGCTGTAGTTACTTACAGTCCTGGGGAGAGCACAGTGGGAGAGCTGTACCAGGCCATTATGCACCAGATAGTATGCTTTCTGTAGTGTATCTGGAACAGTTGGTGAGGGTCCTTATGGGCATGCTAAATTTCCTAAGCAGCCTGAGGAAGAAAAAGTATTGTTGCACCTTTTTGACCATCACATCTTCGTGGTAAGTCCAGAACAGATTGTCGGTTAACACCACTTCTGGGAACTTGACACTCTTGACTCTCTCCACCTCAACTCCATTGATGTGATCGGGATGTGCCCTCCTGATGTCAATGATCAGTTCTTCTGTTTTGCTGACATTGAGAGATTGGTATCATTGCACCACGACAATAAGCAGGCTATCTCTTTCCTGTATTCTGACCCATCATTGTTTGATATCCAGCCTACAATGGTGGTGTTGTCAGCGAACTTGTAGTGGTGTTTCTCCAGAATTAGGCAACACAGTTGTGGGTGTATGGGGAGTACAGTAGGGCTAGGGAAATGGCATCCACTGTGGACTTGTTTCACTGGTAGGTGAATTGCAGTGGACTGAGGTGGGCTGAGAGGCTAGAGTTGATGTGGGCCATGATCAACCTCTCAGAGCATTTCATCATGACCCAGTGATGAGGAAGGAATCATGATCTATTTCCACATTGGGATGGTTGTATATGTTGATGGTTTGCCTATACACCAGCTGCCCTTTATCTTCTATGTTAGTGTAGATTGTGGATTTGGGTGAAGGTGTTTGATGGCTGTAAGGGTTTTCTGGTGTGGTTTGTAGATACCACACACACACAAGCTTCTATATACAGCAGTGGAGAGATTGGGTACTTAAACTGACGTGGTTCAGTTATCCTGCACGATCTAAATAAATAAATGGCACACTTAAAAAATGTACGTACCTCGAAACAAAATCTGTCATTTTCAAACAGTAGTGTAAACAATCATATAGCAGAAATGTTAGTATTAAGTCTGAAGGTTTTTATTTATTTGACTTGCTGTTAGCACTGTCTAGGTCCTGATCTCACCTTAGTGGCAATTAACCTGATCTCATGTTTGTCAGTTAGACTTTGAAGGCTAAGGGACACTCACTTGTTGTTCATGGTGTAAGGTTATGAGGTGGTCTTGTGCACTGTCAAGAGTGTGGTGCTGGAAAAGCACAGCAGATCAAGCAGCATCCGAGGAGCAGGAGAGTTAATGTTTCAGGCATAAGCCCTTCATCAGGGTGAAGGGCTTATGCCTGAAACGTCGACTCTCCTGTTCCTCGGATGCTGCCTGACCTGCTGTGCTTTTCCAGCACCACACTCTCGACTCTGATCTCCAGCATCTGCAGTCCTCACTTTCTCCTAGGCCTTGTGCAGTGTCCTTATCTCTAAGACAGATCTTCTAGACTCAGGTTCCAACTAAACAGACAGATTTTAGAAAAATTACAAGACATGTTCTTTTAGCACAGTGGTAGTGCACCAGAAGTTCCAGATTCAAGGTCCACCTGCACTAGAGGTGTGTTAAAACAGATTGATTAAAATACTGTACCCATAATATTGTTAGGACCTTCCTTGCCTCTCTTCCCCCAAAAAGGTATTCTGCCCACCCCACTCTAATTATTACATCACTTTGGTTCTGTGATTGGTTACAAATATACCTTCTGTTAGTTTTCTCTTACAAGTCAATTCACTACCAATTAATATTAGCTCACTGTCTCTCCATGGATGCTGCCTGACCCTCTGTGATCTCCAGCATTTTTTTGTTTTCACTACCAATCAAACTCCATCAAAGTAATTGACTAGGCTGCTAAGGAACAGGGAATACTGCACTCAGAGTTGCTGTCTAGCTACTCTCTTCACAATTGTACTCTCGACTGTGCAATTGGAGCATATCTTTTCTTTTGGGAAGTTCTTTTTTATTCTTAAATTCTTGTACAGGATAATCAAGCATTATGTTTATTTATTTGAGATTTAAGTTTTTCTTTGTTTGAAATATTCTGGACAGTGGTTAATATATAATACACTTTTGGAAAGGCTGGTATTTCTCCATGTAATTACAGTTTTAATAATTCCAATGGCTATGTTAGTAAGAGTCCATAACGGATTGCTTGTTTAGTGATTAATATATTATTGTTTAATCATATTGAGTTTTTTTGAAGAGTTGACAGAGAAGATTGATGAAGGCAGAGCGGTAAACGTTGTCTATATAGACGTCAGCAAATATGTTAACAAGGTTTTGTATGGTCGACTGGATGGACGGATAAGTTTAAATTAGATTCGATACTGAGGGAGCTCGCCAACTGGATACAGAACTGACTTGAAGGAAGGAGACAGAGGGTGGCAGTAGAGGGTTGCTTTTTGGACTGGGGGCCTGTAACCAGTGGAGTGCCACAAGGACAGGTGCTGGATCCACTGCTTTTTGTCATTTATATAAATGATTTGGATGTGAATATAGGAGGCATGGTTAGTAAGTTTGCAGATGACACCAAAATAGATGGCGTAGTGGACAGTGAAGGAGATTAGCTCAGAGTACAATGGGACCTCGATCAGATAGGCCATTGGGTTGAGAAGTGGCAAATGGAATTTAATTTAGATAAAAGTGAGGGATTGCATTTTGGTAAGGCAAACCAGGGCAGAACTTATACACTTAATGGTAGGGCCCTCAGGAGTGTTGCTGAACAGACACCTGTTCAGGTGCATAGTTCTTGAAAGTAGAGTCACAGGTAGACAGGATGGTGAAGAAGACGCTTGGCACACTTGCCTTCATTGATCAGAACATTGACTACAGGGAATTGGGATGTCATGTTGTAGCTGGACTGGACATTAGTGAGGCCACTTTCAGAACACTGCGTACAATTCTGGACATTCTTCAGAAAGGATTTCATTTCTGTCGAATAAAAACATATTGCAAGTTAAACGTGAGAGGGTGCAGGAAGATTTACAAGGAAGTTGCCGGGACTGGATAATTTGAGTTATGGGGAGAGGCTGGATATGCTGGGGCCTCGATCTGAATGTTATATGCTAAGGGATGACCTTATAGAGGTTTATAAAGTCATGAGGGGCATGGATATGGTGCATAGTCAAGGTCTTATTTCGTAGCATCGGGGAGTCTAAAAATAGAGGGCATAGGTTTAAGGTGAGATGGGAAAGGTTTAAAAAGGACCCAAGGGGTAACTTTTTCAAGCAGAGGATGGTGTATGGAGCGAGCTGTCAGAGGAAGTGGTGGAGGTGGGTACAATTACAACATCTAAAAAGCTTCTGGATGGGTATATTAATAGGAAACGTTTAGAGAGATATGGGCCAAATGCTGGCAAATGGGACTAGGTCAGATTGGAACATTTGATCAGCACAGATGAGTTGGACCGAAGGGTCTGTTTCCATACTATTTGACTCTATGACTCTGTGATTTTATTACAGTTAAGTAAGCTACAGAATATAATTGCTTGATGTTAACAGTTTATTACCATTAGATTATGTGAAGTGAGGTTTATGTTTGTGTGTGGAGTATTTGACTCATTCAGGGATAGTAAAATCATAGCATAGAAATGATTCTGTATTATGGTTTACGATTAATGTTGCTTAATGTGCTTTTACTTACATGAGTGATTGCATTACTTCTGTGAGGAGTGTTGTAACCCTTTTAAGATTGCCAATTGTTTTTGCAATTATAAAGCAATTTAATTTTATTTCACAACCTCTGGGCACATTTCTCAATAATATCTTTCTCAATCCCAGGATAGATTACTACATTGCTACAGATACAGATTCCTGATCTCTCTTCATTTCTGTCGAATAAAAACATATTGCAAGTTATTTGGTGGAATGGCTCTGACCATTAATCAAAATAACCTTTTAGACAATTCTTTAGACGGTCATTGAAAACAACAGGGTTTGCCTTGAAATGATGTTTTTAATGTAATAAAACAATGCAAAGCATTTCACAAGAAGGATCATCAAATAAAATGTGCTACTGAGCCACACAAGGAGCATTCACACAGGCACAAACGTTTAGTGAAACAGGAAAGGAATTCAAAAGCTTCGAACTTTAACTGTTGAACCACATGTATCAAAAGTGTGACAAAGAAAATTGCTGACTGTAGCAGGTGGAATTAGAGGAGGGCAGGAATAGAGTCAGAGAGTCATACAGCACAGCAACAGACCCTTTGATCCAACTAGTGCATGCCAAATATAATCCCAAACTAAACTGGTCCCATCTGCCTGCTCCTGGACCATATTGCTCCAAACATTTCCTATCCATGATCATAGAATCCCTACAGAGTGGAAACAGACGGTTCACCCCAACAAGTCCACACCGACCCTCCAAACAGTAACCCACCCAGACCCATTGTCCTACCCTATTACTTTACATTTACCCCTGACTAATGCACACATCCCTGAACACTATGGACAATTTGGCATGACCAATTCACCTAACCTGCACATCTTTGGACTGTGGGAGGAAACCGGAGCACCCGGAGGAAACCTGCTCAGACACTTGGAGAACTCCTGTTGATTCTCCTGCTCCTCAGATGCTGCCTGACCTGCTGTGCTTTCCCAGCAACACACTCTCGACATGGGGAGAACGTGCAAACTCCACACAGACAGTCACCCGTGGCTGGAATTGAACCCAGGTCGCTGGCTCTGTGATACAGCAGTGCTAACCACTGAGCCACCATACTGCCCTTGGAGGATTGTAGCCAGAGGGGGTTACATACATCAGATAGGGTAAAGCCATTGAGGAACCTGTTGTAATTGATTTGATTTATTGTAGCCACGTGAACCTAGGTAGTGAAAAGCTTTGTTTGCGAGCAGTACAGAAAGACCATAGTAACCAAAGACATACAGATCATGGGGTGCTTAGTCAGAATGAGGCATACAGGTTATACCACATAGGCAAATCATGAAGCAAGATCAACATTATTTGAAGTTAGAGTCCATTCATCAGTCTAATAACAGCAGGGAAGCAGCTGTTCTTGAACCTGTTGGTGCATGTATTTAAACTTCTGCATCTTCTGCCTGATGGAAGAGGTTGTGGGAGAGCATTACTAGGATGAGAGGATGAAGGCAGGTTATCCACAGCAATGAGAAGTGTAAATGGAATCCATGGTTAGGAGGTTGGCTTCCATGATGGTCTGGGCTGTACACACCGCTTTCTGTAGTTTCATACAGTCCTGGGCAGAGCAGTTGCTGTATCAGGTCGTTATACACCCAGACAGTATGGTTTCGATGGTGCATCTGGAAAAGGTGGTGTGCATCCTTATGGATGTGCTGAATTTCCTATGCCACCTGAGGAAGAAGAGACAATGTTGTGCCTTCTCGACCGTTGCATCTACATGGGAAGTTCAGGACAAGTTGACAGTTATTGTTACTCCTCGGACTCAACCCTCTCAAACTCTGCTCCATTGATGTGAATGGGGGTGTGATTTCCTTTGTTCCTGAAGTTAATGATCAGTTCTATAGATTTGCCAATATTGAGAGAGGTTGTTATCATTGCATCAGGACACCCTCTATTTCCTTTGATGTCTCACAGTTATTATATCAGTTTAGCTTTAGGAGATTACCTCAAGATATTGTCATTGAACCATAACGTATGATCTGAGGGAATAAAGATCTCAGCTTCCATCTTACTTGGGGTCACGTGATACATATCATGTTGATGAGAATATTTCTACTTTTCTGTAACTGAATAGCTTAATTTTAGCCCATGCACGGATGTGCCCGTAATATTGCATCTGTTAGCAGGACCTTCTGTTTAACCTTTCAATATGATGTGACTCATATCTAGTTTCTTCGGCTGTGGGAAGGCAGCGGGATAACATAAGCATTGCCACATCAGGTAAAGACACCTATGCTGAAGGCAAAACATGCATCAGAAACAGAAGTCACAGATGTAAGTTTTTAATCAAAGGCACTGCCAGATGAGGAGCCAATGTAAAGCGGTGAGCAGGGAATTGATAAAGGAACAGGATATAGTATGAGTAAGAATACAGTCAACAGAGTTTGGGATAAACACAAGCTTTGCAGAGGCAACAAGGTGGAGACCAGCCAGAAGATCATCCAAAGCTTTATTACACTCCAAGACTGCAGCAGTTCAGGAAAGCAAGTCACCACCAATTTCTCTGGGGCAATTAAGGATGGGCAATACAGGATGGCATATACATCTACGTCTCATGTATATACAGCAAGTTTCATAGCACTGCTCACAGTACATGAAAGATATGTACAGGTACATGAAAGATATGTACAGGAACATTACGCTACATAAAACAAAATCTTGAGTGTAGAGTTATGAATGAAATTTTCAGTAACAGATGAACTGAGATGGATAATGTTACGTAGGTGGATGTATGCAGTCTCAGTGATTCATGCATCTTCTCAATTGCCAGTCAATGATGGAAACAGTATGGGGTAAACCAGGAACTGAATTCAAATAGAAGATTTGCTTTGTGGGTAGACTGGTTCAGCCTCAGATATTGGGCAGCACTTTGTTCTGTGCAGCAACTTGGAATGTTTCACATGAGACACTGCATAAATAGAAGGTGCTATTGCACTGTTGAAACAGATGGCAGGGTCTTGAGTAAGGTCTGTCCTGTGACTGGCAACTTCAAAATCCACACAGACATTCCAAACCTGAAGGTAATCATGATATAAGCTTAATGTTTTCAAAAATTTGTTCATGAGATTGTGATATTATTGACCAGACCAAAATTCAATACCTATCTTAAATTGCCTTTGGGAAGGTAATCTGTCATTTTGAATTGCTACAGTCTTTGAGATTTTTTTTTAGATTATTTACAGTGTGGAAACAGGCCCTTCGGCCCAACAAGTCCACACCGACCCGCCGAAGAGCAACCCACCCAGACCAATTCCCCTACATTTATCCCTTCACCTAACACTATGGGCAATTTAGCATGGCCAATTCACCTAACCTGCACATTTTTGGACTATAGGAGGAAACCCACGCAGACACGGGGAGAATGTGCAAACTCTACATGGACAGTCGCCTGAGGCAGGAATTGAACCTGGGTCTCTGGAGCTGCGAGGCAGCAGTGCTAACCACTGTGCCGCCCCCTCATGCAAGCTGATGTCATCATCCTAGGAAAAAGATTTTCAGTGTCTACCATATCTAATCCTCTGATCATCTTGTATGGGGACATCCACAGTTCCAGGATAATACCACTTTGACACTGAAGAAACAGAAATATATTTTTAATTTCGGAATGTGTAGGTAACTTAGAGGGGAACTGTGATGGTGTTTCCATTTGATGTCCTGTCCTTCTAATTTGCAAATGTCACAGCTTTGGAAGATGCTGTTGAAGGTGAGTTACTGCAGTGCATTCCAAAGATGATACACTGCATCAAAGGGGATGAATGTTGAATGTGACAGTAAAGGTCCCAGTCAAGTGGCTGTCTTGTCCTGGATGGTGTCAAACTTGAGTGTTATTGAAGATGCACTCATCCAGGCAACTGGGGAGTATCCCATTAGACTAAAGCAGGATGATTTCATCAAGATGTTTAAAATGTTACAAGGAATTTATGTGGTAGATGTGAAGAAATTAATTATCCTAGTCTGAGACATGAAAAGGGGCTTTAAAACAATTAGAGCTCTGTAATTCAAGAGCAGTGCACTTTTTTTTCATACCAAAGGTATGAAAAACAATTAGCCCTAAATGTCCAAGGTTATTTGATAAGGGAATTTAAGGCATTCCATATCTAGAAGTGCTATTATCTCCCATAATGAGCTCCAGCAATTAAAAAGAATGCTGCTGGCAATAATTGATTTAGAAATACTATGTTTCCCAAGATAAATACTCTTTATTCCAACGTTTGTTCCTATTGTCTTGAAGTTCCAAGAAGACTGAGATTTCAATGTCTCATTTTACTGGCTCAAAATCTAGAACATGAAAAAAAACCAGACATCCAAAGATTAGAAATTAGTGACAAGTCATTCTGGAGAAGGATGGAGCGGGTTTCTTGTTCAGTCCATCAAGAGCAATTTTAAAATGATTGGGATAATTGAGGAGGAAAGATGGTCAGTGAACAGGATTAGAGGAATGGAAACAAAAGAGGAAGGAAATTATGATGTTTGACCATTTGTAATTGAAAAGACGAGTCACCTATGAACAACTAAAGAGGTAAGCACATGACCATGCAACAAAGGAGAAATGAGCAGAGGAACTGCTCTTAGGTAGATTGCCACCACTACTACTGCTGCAGATGCTAACTTGTTGTGTTGATCAATTCTGTCTGAGGCACTGGCAGCCAATCTATTCATGGCACCTGATGCCAGTGGCTGAACTACTCAGCTATCACAACCCAGGTCGATCTTGAATTTAAAGAATAAAACACTTTCCTGCAGGGGATGGGCCCTCTCTGTGTTCCCAAAAACACTGAGGTGAATTGTAGCATCTGAATCTGAAAAACAACACAGACTTCGGACTTTAGGTCTACATTTGATCTATCAATTAAGCCTTCAGGACAATATTGGTTGAACACTGAATTTTAAGAAACCCATGCAACTGGGGAAGTTTCTTGATGGCCATACATTGTTTATTACATCAATTATTTTCCTTTTGTTTCCCTTCCAGGAACATTAAGAGTAAACCATTCTGCCTCTCAAATTCTGCCTGCTTCTTAGTTAGCTCTTGGCTAACCTGCACCTCAACTCTCTTTGTCTATCTTTGCTACATATCCCTTGATATCATTATCTAACAAAATTTCATCTACCTCTTTTGTGTAAGCCCCAAATATCCTAGCAGTTCCAGGCTTCTGTTGCCTTTTCAGTGAAGAAATGCTCTGCTTGTGAATGACTGAATGCTATTTTGTCAAGAGTATGTCCCTTTGTTCCTGAGCGCACCACCAGGGCAAAGCAGTTTACCTCTACTCTATCAAATCCTTTTAACATTTTAAATATCTCAATCAAATCATTCTGCACTCAGTTGGCTGGATGGCTGGCTTACAATGCAAAATGATGCCAACAGTGTCCATTCAATTCCCTCACTAGCTGAAGTTATATGAAGAACTCGCCTTCTCAACCTCTCCCATTGTCTAAGGTGTGGTGGCTCTCATGTTAAACCAACACCGGTTGTCTCTCTAATGAAAGAGCAGCCCTAAAGTCTCTAAGGCCAATGGTGACTTTACCTTTACTTATACTCGAGAGAATATGTGTTAGGTTTAATCCTGTTTTTACATCTAATTATAAGACCATAAGACATAAGAGTGGAAGTAAGGCCATTCGGCCCATCGAGTCCACTCTGCCATTTAATCATGGCTGATGGGCATTTCAACTCCACTTACCTGCACTCTCGTAGCCCTTAATTCCTTGCGAGATCAAGAATTTATCAATGTCTGCCTTGAAGACATTTAACGTCCCAGCCTCCACTGCGCTCTGTGGCAATGAATTCCACGGGCTCACTACTCTCTGGCTGAAGAAATGTCTCATTTCCATCCTAAATTGATCCCCTCTAATTCTAAGGCTGTGCCGAGTCCTAGTCTCCCTGCCTAACAGAAACAACTTCCCAGCATCCACCTTTTCTAAGCCATGCATTACCTTGCAAGTTTCTATTAGATCTCCTCTCAACCTTTTAAACTGTAATGAATACAATCCCAGGATCTGCAGCCATTCATCATATGTAGGGCCTACCATTCCAGTGATTATCCATGTGAATCTCTGCTGGACATGCTCCAGTGCCAATATGTCCTTCCTGAGGTGTGGGGCCCAAAATTGGACACAATATTCCAAATGGGGTCTAATTAAAGCTTTATAAAGTCTCAGAAGCACTTTTATATTACAACCCTCTTGAGATAAATGACAACATTACATTCACTTTATTATTCATGGCTCAACCTGCAAGTTAACCTTTAGAGAAGCGTGGAATAGCATTCCTAGATCCCTTTGTAGTTCAGTTTTATTAATTTTCTCACCGTTTAGAAAATAGTCCATTGTGGTATGTCTACCAGTAATCCATTCACACCTCCATTATTGATACTTTGAATGCATTGATAAGTTTTTTTTCCAACCGAGGGACCATCACAGCCAATCTTGTCTTCACACTTTTGTAAACTGCAATTCTGATTTAGGCAGTACTTAAACAGGGGCAGGGAGCTTTCCCAGTTTGTTGGCTGACACATCAAAAGCAAATCAGTATCGTGATTAACTTTTCATTGGTGGGCGCTTACTTTATATGCAATAACAATTGCCACCTCCGTTCAAAGTAATTTATGGCATTTGAATCACTTTTGAGATATTTCTGGGAGAGTAACCACAAATATATATATATATATATATATATATATATATACTCATCTTTTTAATCGGCGCCTGAAGCAAAAGAGGCTCCTGCCATTTGGTTTATTAAATGTGATGAGAGTTCTGCCTGACAGATGGGATTTCCTTCAACACTGGCCAGCTTCTGCAAAATGCAATTGTATCCCAGTGGTAATATTTATATACACAGTGTGCAGAACCCAGCATACGCATCAACAGATAGTCACACTGAATAAATGGCTGAATCCAAAATTAATTTCTGCTCTGCAACTTTAGAATTAAATCTGCGATTAGCTTTTAAGTGGTTACATTAATTAGTGCTGATGGGGCATGGTTTTGCAACATGGAGCAGTTCCTGGGTCCAAACTAATTCAAGTGGCATTGCAAGTATTGCAGAGAGAAGACTCATCATACCACAGGCTGTCAATCAGTGTGAAGTGGGTTGCTGGAAATCCAATTTTACCCCTTAATCCTCTTTTGAAGTCTTTGATTCCCATTGGCACCAAGCCCAGTATCGGAGTCAAATGCCAATTCTTCATGTGAGAGCATCAGCAGGCTATTTGACAGCAGATGATATCACACTTCACTCTGATCTTATTATCACCATGTTGCCATATAGACACACATGTAAACATTGCCTTTGCTACCTCTATTGCATTGTGGTAGTAGGGTGTACCATTTGCAAGATGCACTTCAGCAATTCATCAAAGCTCCTTCAATAGCTTCTTGAAAGGCCATCATATCTACAGCCTTGAAGGACTAAAGCAGCGGATGTAAGTGTACATCACCATCTGCAAGACCCCCTCCACAGTCATAGAAACGTACAGCACAAAAATAGATCCTTAGTTCCAACTCATGCATACCAACCAGATATCCAAAATTAATCGAGTCCCATTTGCCAGCATTTGGCCCATATCCCTCTAAACCCTTTCTACTCACGTACCCATGCATATGTCTTTTAAATGCTATACTTGCACCAGCCTCTGGCAGCTTATTCCATACATGCATTGTATACTGTGTGAAAAAGAATTAAGAGGTCCTTTTCAAATCTTTCTCTTCTCACTTTAAACCTATGCCCCCTAGTTTTTGGCACACCTATCCTTGGCTCTTCACCCCGTCCATGCCCCTTACGATTTTATAAACCTCGAATGCTCCAAGGAAAATAGCCTCAGCCTCTTCCTACAGCACAACCCCTCCCATCTTGCCATCTATCCGAGACTCCACATTCAAGGATCTGTGCACCTGCACTCCATTGTCTTTTTGTTTGGCTACACTTCTCCCAGGCCATTACCATTAAGTGCATAAGTCCTGCCCTTTTGCCCTACCAAAATATAGCACCTCTCATTTACCTAGATTAAATTCCATTTGCCATTCCTTGGCTCATCTGATCATGATTCCATTGTACTGAGGTAACCTTCTTCACTGTCTACTTACCATCAATTTGGTGTCATCTGCAAACTTACTAACCACACCCTCCCAACAGAGAACTGTTATTTTCCTCGGGTTAGGTCAAACTCTTGAAGAACTGTTATGAAGTGATTTCCAAGTGTACCGACCTGCAGTCATTTATGAAGAGAGATGACCAGCAGTAAATTTGCTTATGCTGATTGTTGTAATTTTTCAGCACTATAAAAATACAGGTTTCTAGCTTGTGACACCAGAAATATATCCCTCAATTTTGGCTAGAAAGCTAACAGGTGGGGATGGAAAAAATTTAATGGCCATCTACAACAGATTTGGTAACGAGTAATAAATAGGAGCCATACCCCAGCTTCAGTTAAGGTTTATCAGTTTATTACATTGAATCAAAAGTGACTAATGATGACAAAGTATGAATAGAATCACTTCTTCCATCTTATCTGCTTCTTTGGAACAAACTGAATCAGACAGATTAATTCTTAGAATGGATGTTAGTGATTTTCGCAATGGTAAGGAGGTGAAGTAATCCAATGAGGGGAGAGCAGAGAGAGTGCAAGAAAGTGTACAAGGAGGATTTGGTTTTCTTTTCTGATAACAAAAATAGCTGTTTTAAAACCACCACAATTCATGATTATTAAAACAGAAAATATGATTAATTACAATCGAATGTTCAGTACACGTTAGTAATGTAACATTGCAAAATAATGACAGTTCTGCTTTAGCTTCACTGTTGTGCAAGAGGTGCAAACTTATAAAAGATGGATTTTTGATCAATCTCATCAAGAATCTTTATGCAGAGGGTGATCCTAACTTGTATGGCTTTCCAGATATCCCACCCCAAATTGATTGGAATATGATTTTTCATCTGTCCTTGAAAACTGCATAGTTTTTGAGTGAGTTTGAATTGCACTTATTGTTTTGCATAAGGCATTGCAGTTGTGTGGATCAAATTGGTTGAACAAGAACAATGAAGTTGCAATTCTGGGATTGGAACCCTGTTAGGTGTGACTGAGGCACAAGACTCAAACATTATTGATTAATTCCAGGATCTGGGTTCTTTTGTAGTGAGACACTGCCCCAGGCGTTTTCCTGAATGAATTTGCTTTCCCAAGCTGTGACGCATTGGTCTTTAATCGAACCTTGTGCCAAGATTCCATATTTTAACAACTTTCCAGGAAAATACACTTCCCATTCTCTCCTTTACTCTTCAAATTATAAGACATCAACTTTATTTTATTTCAATTTTATTTGTAACAAAAATTATCCAATACACAAACCATTATTGGGTTCCTTATTCCACAGAATTTCTGAATTGATATTAGAAAAAGGAATTTCAAAAGATCCATTTCTGATATAGCTGCTCCTAACAAAGTTGTGCATAACTTGTTTTCCTGAAACGTTCAAAGGTACTTGTCAAGTTCTCTTGCGGAGATCTAGATCTCTTTCCACAATTATAGAAAAACCGTACTAAACGGTAACTGGCTCAGTGCAAATGAACAGGTTTCTCAAAAAACAGCATTATTTCTACAACCAGCTTGACTAATGTTACCAAGAGCAGCCTCAAACAAATTCCAAAACCGTCAGATTATTGTCTAGTTTAATGGATCTCATCAATCTCCCCACAAACACACCCCCACCCCAAAATCTTCTCCTGCACTTCCTCCAAGCTTTCAAATTCCTAGTTACAATCACAACTGGTAGTGAAGCTTGGCACAGGTTTCGCTGCTCCATGGTTCGGTCCTCTAGATCATGGAAAACTTCTGTTCAGGATCTTGGTAAGGATAGCTCCCAGCGAATTGGCATGGAAGTACACTATGGATAGAGCAGAACAAAGGTTTATGTTAAATGAATGACTGCAACCAGTTCAATGCATGACTTGGGACAAAGGAGTGAAACAATGAGTTTTTAAGATCTAAATTTGTTGCTGCATCTTCTTTAGAAGAGTCACTTTACCATCTTTCTGAGCTCAGCGCTGAGTTCACCAATTTCACATCCTGATCACTGTCCCCATTCAGAATCTATTTTTAATCGCTGTTTACAACTGTGTATCTTGCTTTTCATGTTTTTACTTTTGGAGAGAGCTTTTAATTATTTTGTCAGTTATACTCACTCTGGTCAATGGTTTCTTTTTACGTCAACCATCACCACTCCTTTGGTCTTTAGCTCCATCACAGCTTCGTCATTTAATTTCTCCTGTTCTCTACACTACTCCATCCTTCCCTCACCCCATTACAACCTTATAAAAACCTAATAAAAACTGAAAGAACTGCAACTGCTGAAAATTAGAAATAAAAACAAATTGCAGTCTGGTAGCATCTGTGGAGAGAAATCAGAGTTAACTTTTCAGGTTGAGTGATCCTTCCTCAAAACATGTTAACCCTGATTTCTCTCCACAGATGAAGCCAGACCTGAGCTTTGGCAGCAATTTCTGTTTTTGATTCAGAGCATAAAATCCCAACCAGTTCAAACTCACTTCTATTCGGAAGTCATATACAACTTAAAACACTAACGGCCTTTTCTTTCTCCACAAATCCTGCTGGACCTTTTGAGTATATCCAGAAATTTTGAACACAGATGTCACTAACATGATTAGGTAACATTCACTAATATATAGACAGAAAACCGATATAAATAGATTTCTACAGAAACCTCCAATGACAGCAGTCATATTTTTCGAAATTCCTGTTCTGGTTTGCTATCTAACGACTCCTGTTGAAAGTAAACATAACAGCACTGGACTGAGTCTCAATGTTTGGCAAATTAACTGACTACAACCACCAGTGAGAAACATAAGCAAAGATACAAGGGTGTTGCCAGGGTTGGAGGATTTGAACTATAGGGAGAGGCTGAATAGGCTGGGGCTGTTTTCCCTGGAGCATTGGAGGCCTTATAGAGGTTTATAAAATTATGAGAGGCATGGATAGAATAAATAGACAAGGTCTTTTCCCTGTGTTGGGGGAGTCCAGGACTACAGGACATAGGTCTAGAGGGAGAGGGGAAAGATATAAAAGGATCTAAGGGGCAACGTTTTCACACAGAGGGTGGTGCGTGTGAATGAGAGGCTGGTACAATTACAGTATTTAAAAGCATCTGGATGGGTACATGAATAGGAAGGGTTTAGAGGGATATGGGCCAGCTAGCAAATGGGACTAGATTAGGTTAGACTATCTGGTCGGCATGGACGAGTTGAACCGAAGGGTCTGTTTCCGTGCTGTACATGTCTTATGACTGACTATGAAAGCAGAAACGAAGGCAGAGAAAATAAAATACCTCTTTATTTCACTTCTTACCAAATGAAACCAAAGTTGAAGACAATAACTGTTTGACTGGCCTAAAAAGCCAAGTAGTTTCACAGAAGGAACCTCCCTTCCTGTCTCAATTAACCATTCTTTTAGGTATTTAGTGGCTCTAATTGCACCTCTCATGGGTACTGCTATTTGATAGCTCTCCCTTTCACCTGGCTCAGAATCCAAACACTGCCCTTTCCGGCTTTCTTTGGAAAATGATTCAACAGATAACATGAAGAATACAAAGAAGTCTTTCTAAGTGAACAAAAGATCACCTGAATGGTATTGTTAATTCAACCACAGTAAACTTTGCTGGCTTAACAACATAAACACAGGAATACGACAGTTCTCTGCTCACACAAGAGTTATTTCAAAGGGAGCTCAGTGCAATTGGGTGGTGCAATGATTTATATCTTGGCACAACTTGGTAATAATTGCAATTCTGAAAAGCTGCAGACTAACATGATAGTTCAGTGTTGCAATGTCAGAACAGAGATGAATCCTGTAGGTGAGATGTACTAGTGACATACTCTTTGCTTGATCTCACGATCCTCAGTGTGCTCCTCTGTTCTTTTATCACTACACTTGGACAGTCAAAGCAGCCAAACCTTCTGTCTTCGCTGGATCTCTCACCTCAGATCACCGTGAACAAAGAAATTCCCCAAAATTCATCATTTTAATCGTGTTAGTTATCCCTCATTCCCCTCAATTCCTCAGCCAGTTTCCCTTATGTGTATTGTTTTCTTTCCTCTTTTGGAACTTCAGTTCTTATGTGGATAATCAAAGTTAAATGATGTGTAAGCTATGAAAATTCCAGTTTCTACTAAGTCCCAGTAAATATTATTAAACTAAAAAACTGCAAATACATAACTTTCTCGTGATTATTTGTGCGAACATTCTGCGCATATTTGGTTGTACAGGAAGTCACTGCACTGCAACATTACTAGGAGTCACGAGATGAGCTCCAAATGTAGATCGTTCCACCAATTCTTTGAACAGACATTGACTGCTTCACCAAGTTGCCTGTAAGTTTCCTAACTAAATAAGACAAGGGCAATGTCAGTCTAATTCTTAGCAAGTTTCCACGAGAGTAGTTACCCCATTAAGTTTCTAAATGTAAAAGTCCACTTTACAAGCTCATCCATGAAAATACTGCAAAATTAAAATAGTGTGCATACTTAACAGAATTTGTTAGTCTTATAATGAAAAACAATACATAAAATAATCCAGATACCTGTATTTCTACTAGTAAAATCTGGGGTGCCCCTGTTTTTCTAAATAGACCACGCAACAGTTATTACTCATACATTAACTGCAGTTAAAAATTCCCTCGTTTTTTGGATGTTAATTAATGCAAGCTAACGATTTCATACCAGACCCTAATATAAAAGAACACAGCATCTGGCGTGAAAGCTTGATGTCAAAACTGAAAAAGGTCCACATAGATTCTACACTTAAGAGTCAGAGAGGTACAGCATGGAAGCAGACCTTTCCGTCCAACCTGTCCATGCCAACCAGATATCCCAATCCAAGCTAGTTCCACCTGCCAGCACCCGACCCATATCGCTCCAAACCCCTTCCTATTCATATACCCATCCAAATGCCTCTTAAATGTTGCAATTGTACCAGCCTCCACCACATCCTCTGGCAGCTCATTCAATACCCGTACCACCCTCCGTGTAGTTTCACAACATCTTTCTGATAGGAAGGAGACCAGAACTGCACACAATATTCCAACAGTGGCCTAACCAATGTCCTGTTCAGCCGCAACATGACCTCCCAACTCCTGTACTCAGTATTCTGACCGATAAAAGAAAGCATACTAAACGACTTCTTCACTATCCTATCTACCTGCGATTCTACTTTCAAGGAGCTATGAACCTACATTCCAAGGTCTCTTTGTTCAGCAACACTCCCTAGGACCTTACCATTAAGTATATAAGTCCTGCTAAGATTTGCTTTCCCAAAATGCAGCACCTTGCAGATGACATTGAATTTATCGGAATTAAACTCCATCTGCCACTTCTCAGCCCACTGGCCCATCTGGTCAAAATCCTGTTGTAATGAGGTGACCCTCTTTGCTATCCACTACACCTCTAATTTTGGTGTCATCTGCAAACTTACTAACTGCATCTCTTATGCTCGCATCCAAATCATTTATGTAAATGACAAAAAGTAGAAGACCCTGCACTGATCCTTGTTGCACTCCACTGGTCACAGGCCTCCAGTCTGAAAAACAATCCTCCTCCACCACCCTCTGTCTTCTACCTTTGAGCCAGTTTTGTATCCAAATGGCTATTTCTCCCTGTATTCCATGAGATCTAACCTTGCTAATCAGTTTCCCATGGGGAACCTTGTCGAACACCTTACTGAAGTCCATTTAGATCACATCTACGCTCTGCCCTCATCAATCCTTTTTCTTACTTCTTCAAAAAGCTCAATCAAGTTTGTGAGAAATTATTTCCCACACACAAAGCCATGTTGACTATCCCAAATCAGTCCTTGCCTTTCCAAATACATATACATCCTGTCCCTCAGGATTTGCTCCAAAAACTTGCCCACCACCGTGGTCAAGCTCACTGGTCTATCGTTCCCTGACTTGTCCTTACCACCCTTCTTAAACAGTGGCACCATGTTTGCCAACCTCCAGTCTTCTGGCACCTCACCTGTGACTATCGATGATACAAATATCTCAGCAAGAGGCCCAGCAATCACTTCTTTAGCTTCCCACAGAGTTCTCGGGTACACCTGATTAGATCCTGGGGATTTATCCAACTTTACCAGTTTCAAGACCTCTGTAATATGGGCATTTTGCAAGATGTCACCATCTATTTCCCTACATATCCTTTTCCACAGGATGCAAAATACTGTTGCAAAATACTCATTTAGTATCTCCCCCATTTTCTGCGGCTCCAAACAAAGGCCTCCTTGCTGATCTTTGAGGGGCCCTATTCTCTCCCTAGTTACCCTTCTGTCCTTAATATATTTGTAAAAACCCTTTGGATTCTCCTTAATTCTATTTGCCAAAGCTATCTCATGATCCCTTTTTGCCCTCCTGATTTCCCTCTTAAGTATACTCCTACTTCCTTATTATTCTAAGGATTCACTTGATCTATCCTATCTATACCTGACATATGCTTCCTTCTTTTTCTTAACCAAAACCTGAATTTCTTCAGTCATCCAACATTCCATATACCTACCAGCCTTTCCTTTCACCCTGACAGGAATATACTTTCTCTGGATTCTCGTTATCTCACTAATACAATGCTAAACAGATCATCTATCCAATGTTTCACAACACTAGCATCACCCTCCTAATTTATTAGTGAACCATCCTTCAGTGAATGAGAGCCAACCATTTGATTAGAGAGGCATCACTGAGCAAATATTTCCTCAAACATGCACGCATACAAATTAAGAGCAGAAGTAAGCCACTTGGATCAAATCTGATCATTCCAAATCTGTGCCTACCCCTGATGACTTTTCACCTTCTTGCTTTAGAAGAATTTCTGCCATAATATTTAATGCCACTACTTGCACCAACTTTTAATGAAGAACTTCAAAGACTCACCACACAAGAAAAAATTCTCATTTGTGTTGTAAATAGGTTAATCTATTTTTTTATTAAAAAAGGTGACCCTGGTTCTAGACTAGCACATACAGGTATCACCCTTTCCACATCCACTTGGCAAGATCCCTCAAGATCTTGTGTTTCAATCAAGTTGCCCGTCCCCTAAGCCTGATGAAGAGTCTCTACTTGAAATGTCAACTTCTCCACCTCCTGATCATGCCCAGCTTGCTGTGTCCTTCCTTCCAGCCTCCTGCTCGTATACTTTGGATTCCAGCAGCTGCAAGTTTTTTTTGTCCCTTCTAAGCTCCAGCTGATACAAATCTAGTCTGTCCAAGTCATTCCAAGTTATTAACCTAGTAAACCTTTTCGGAACCTACAATGCATTTTGTCCTTCCATAAATAAGGAGAGCAATACTGTTAATAGTACTGCAGTTGTGCCTCATCCCAATGTCCTGTATAGCAGGAATATACCCCCTCTGCTCTAGTATTTAATTTCCCTCATTACTTTGGTATTCAATTCCCTTTGCAATAATCAATAACATTCTACTTGTTTTCCTAATTACTTGCCATACCTTGTGAGATTTATGCATGATGACACCCAGATCCTTCTGCATCTCACAACCCTGCAATCTCTCATCATTTAGACTTTATGCTTTTTTATTATTCCTGCCAAAGTGAAATATTTCACTTTTCCCAAATTATACTTGTTTGCCAGATCTTTACAAACTCACAACCTATTTAAATCCTTTTCATAAAAGTAAACTGCTGTGATGCTCAAGAACCAAAATAAGAACAGACGTGCTGGAGAAACTCAACAGGTTTGGCAGCATCTGTCAAAGAAAAAAACAGAGCCAATGTTTTGAAGAGGTACGAGATGTGAACTGTTTCACTCTTTAAAGATGGCGCCAGATCAGCTGAGTTTTCCCAGAACTTTTATATTCTTAAGTTCTCTTCAAAATTAACATTACTTTATCTCATCAGCAAATTTAGCAACCATATTTTCAGTCACTTCATTCAAGATCTTTATATATAAAGTTAAACCATCAGCACTGCTTCCTATGACACACCAGTCATTACGATTTGCCAACCAGAAGGTGTGCTACTAATGACCACTGCTTCCTATTAGCTAACGAATCATTATTCATGCAATGCATGAACCCCCTACTCCATGTGGTTTGATTTTCTGCAATAGCTTTTGCTGTACTACCCTACTAAATGCTTTTTGGAAATCTATGTTCATCACATCCACTACTTCTCCTTCATCCACAGCACTTTACTTCCTCAAAAAAAAAGCCAATAAATTTGTTAACCATGAGCTTCACAAAACTATATTAATTCTTCCTGATTACAGTGAATTTTTCCAAGTGCCCTTCGAGAATGACTTTTTCTGCCATAACATCTATACACAAGTTACTGTCCAGCAGCAATAACTGTTTATGATAAGTAGCAAGAACTATAACCAATTAATCATCTCTTTAAATACAAACAGTTTGCTATTGCCCCACAGTTGAGATTAGGTGACTCAACACATTGCAACAATCGAAACTAACTTCCACAATGAGAAAAAGTACTTAGTAAGAAATCACAAATGTGGGAATAGCTTAATGAATCCTATTACCCTCATCCCATTTCCAAACACACTCTGCTTAATATGGAAAGGCACAAATACTAGACTTATATAGTAGATAATACCCATCAAGGCTTGCATTATACCCTTATCAAAATAGTACCTAATCAGAGGCCTGTTGGGGTGAGACAAACTTGACAGGAGGCTTCAGAAGCTAATAAGCAGGATTTAGCAGGATTCTGACAACCATCTCGTGACTCAGAGAATTGTATGGGTTGAGTAAATTGGAGAAGCATCAATTCAACTGAATTAGGACTGTACACTCACCCACGCCAGTTGATAGTTAATCTTTTTTTTGATCCTCAAAAAAAAATCAACCAACACTTGAATTCTTTCTTCCACGTGCTCTAGTTACATAAAATGTCTATTTTAATACTGCTGTGGAGTTGCCGGTGTTGGACTGGAGTGGACAAAGTTAAAAATCACACAACACCAGCTTATAGTCTAACAGGTTTATTTTGAAGTACTAGCTTTCAGAGCATTGCTCCATTATCAGGTCACCAGTTAGAAGGAGCAGTGCTCTGAAAGCCAGTACTTCCTGGTGTTGTATGATTTTTAATTTTATTTCAATACTCATCATTTAAAACTCCATCAGTGGTGTGCTCGGTGCAGGCAATGTGTAATGTGGCACAAAACCAATCGTACCTTTATAGTCCAGATTCAATCAGACTGCAATGAATTAACAACTGATGGCTTTCAATCATTCCAACTGGACCCTTTCTGAGAATCTTGAGCCGAGATTTTGTGCAAGTAGAAATTCGGCTATGATGGCTGTTGAGTGCCCCTTGCTACGAAAGGCACAAAAATCAACATTTATTGCCCACCCCTAATTGCTCAAACAAATATCTCACTCAAACATACAAGATTTGGAAAAAGACATTTTGACAAGGTAGAAACAGTGGTTGCTTTTCCTCAGCAATCTGATTGTTTAGGAGAGATGGGGAGGTCATGAATACTTGAAATTTATGCTGCAGCATTACTCCCTCAGGGATGTCAAAAACAGTAGTGGGAAAGTGAGGTTTAAAAGCCCAGCCATGATTGTACTGAACAAATTAGCAGACTTGAGGGATTCATGTGATTTACTCCTGTTCCCTATTTCTTTTCATGTGAAACATCCCACAGCATTAATATGAACAGCACAGGAAGTTATACCTGGTGTCCCTACAAATATTTATCCCACAGTTGACATCACAGAAAACAACTCTATGGCTGCTGTCAGATTGCTATTTGCAGAGGCTTTCTATCAGCAAACTGGTTGTACTTCTTGAGACTAGGTATCAGAAAAGAATTGGCTCTAAAGTGCTTTGGGGCATTTTGTGCTTGTGATAGGTATTGTAATAAATGCAAGTTGTTGTTAGTACAGCTGGAGATAGACAAATGTTGCCCTGGCATTTGGTCTTGATCAAGACACAACACAAGAATGTCAAACTTCAAATCAAGAAGTGACTGCTGACTGATTCTTAGGTCAACACACTCAATTTTCTGGTCTTCCCTAAGAACATATCAATTGGAACCAAGTTTCACATGAAACATCACCCTTTTCTCATGTAGTATGGTTGTGACCGTTTGAAATTTGGCATTCTTGCATTGTGTCCTGATGAGCACAAAAATGAAAGGTTTTGGCCACGAGCCCCACATCTGGGCAGCAAGAGATGCAAGTCTTTCTCCTGTGTGACACTCACCGAGCTTTTCCTTCCACTCCGGGATGAAGATGGGACGTGATGAGCATCAGTCAGGGAACTGCTTCCAGGTACTGACAAAGGCAGTGGGAATGAGCGAGTAGGGCACGGTGGTGATGCTGCTCCAGGTGTCCGAGGTCGGGTCATAGCAGTCCAGGGTCTTGCAGCGCTGGGTGCCAAAGTAGCCGCCCACCACGTACAGCTTGTTGCCAGACGCCACGGCGTGGCAGCTCATGCGCTTGGCCGTCATGTCGCCCACCCGAGTCCACTGGTTGGTGTCACAGTCGAAGCGGTAGGCCGAGGCCGCCGTGAACTCCGTGTCGCCGCCCATGATGAAGATCTGGCTGCCCAGGGCGGCGGCGGCCGTGTAGCGCCAGGGCTGCGGACAGACGGCCGGCACCGCCCAGCGGTCCTCCAGCGGCTCATAACGCTGCACCCGGGAGCGGCGCTCGGCCGCCGGGAGGCTCGAGGCGCCACCGCCGAAGACGTAGAGGCGGAACTGGGCGCTCACCACCGCCGCGTTACTGACGCCGTCAGGGAGAGGGGCCACCGAGTTCCAGGTGTTGGCGGACGGCTCGTAACGCTCCACCTGAGTGAGAGGGGCTGAGCCCGGGGCCCAGGCAGAACCGTGGCCTCCGAGCACGAAGACGCCTCCCCTCAGCTCGGCCGAACCATGCCCGAAGCGAGCAACTAACATTGGCGCCACTTTGGACCAATCGCCGGCCGCTGCGTCATAGACCCAGACGTCTCGCGAGACCCCATTCTCGGGTCCCCGCCCCCCGCTCAGGTAGACGCGGCGCCCCAGTGCGCAGGCGCTGAATTCCTTGCGGGGGCTGGGCAGGCGCGCCTTGGCGACGATGCGGCCTCTCCCCTCCCGTAGTCCTCGGCCCTCCTCCAACCGGTGCCGGGATTCCGAGCCCCGGCCTTGCAACTCGGGGTCTCCCTCGGCTCGGCCCCGCTCCAGTTCGTACACCTGGTCGCACAGGAAAGTGGGGCCGCCCAGGATCAGCAGCGTGTGCCCGGCGCGCCTGGGCCGCGCGCACGTCAGCGTGCCCGCCGCCGCCGCCCCCCCCTCGCGCTGGAAGCGGCGCGCCTCGTCCACCAGCGCGCGGCCGACCGGGTCGTCGTCGAGGAGGCGCTCGGCCTTCGCCCAGGCCTCGAGGTAAGCGGCGGGCAGCAGGGCGAGGCGGACGTGCCGCAGCGGGCCGGACAGGCGCCGCGGGCTTCCGCCGGGCGGCCGGTGCCGGGCCCAGCGCACGACGGCCGAGTGGACGGCCCGCTCGTCCTCGGCCTCCAGCTCGTCGCTGGCCAGCAGCTCGGCCAGGGTGGCCTCGGGCAGCCGGCAGAGCTCGTCGCCGTCGGCCAGGCGCTGGAAGTGGGCGAGGCAGGCGGCCCGGGCCCGCTGTCGCAGGCGGCGGCACTGGTGCGCGTCGGAGAGCAGCAGCAGGCGCAGGCAGTTGGAGGGCCGCAGCCGGCGCTCCAGGAAGGCGGCGGCGGCGTCGCGGACGTCGGGGAACTGCAGCATGTCGCCGGCCTGCAGCAGCCGCTCGGCGTTGGCCTCGCTGAGGGCCAGCCGCGCCGTGTACGCGTAGTCGAGCAGCGGCTCCAGCGCCTCGGGGTGCACGCTGGCCCGCAGGTCCACCTCCGGCTCGCCGCTCTCCCGCAGGCCGCCGCCGAACATGGCCGCGAAGTAGCGGCTGCAGGCGGCCAGCACCGCCCGGTGGCACAGGAAGGAGCGGCGGCCCGCCCGCAGGGTCACGTCGGTGAAAAGGCGCTGCCTCCGCAGGCTGTCCAGTTGGGCCAGGACGCTCTCCGGGTGGGAGACCTTGTGGAACAGGGAGGCGTTATCACTGCCCGGGCTCTCCTGCTCGCTCATGGTCGCTTCTTCCCGAACTCCTGCTGCAGGGTAACTCTGCAAAACACAAAGGAGGAGAAAACACATTCATGCAGCACAGAAACATATCCTTCAGTCCGAGCAATCCCAAACTAAACTAGTCCCACCTGCCTGCTCCACATCCCTCCAAACCTTTCCTATTCATGAACTTATCCAAATGTCTTTTAAACATTGTAACTGTACCCACATCCATCACTTCCTCAGGAAGTTCATTCAGCACCCGAACCATCCTCTTGTGTAAAACATTTGCCCCTCGTCTTATTTTTAAACTTGTATCTAAAGTCAGAGTGCCCTCAGAATAAATGTACAGCGAGATCCGAAAATTTAAACACACTGGAGGAACTCAAGCACGTCGTGGCAGCTTCCTTGTGCAGGGAAATAGACAATATCCAGTTCAGTTCTGAAGAAGGGTCACTGGACCCAAAACGTTAATTCTGCATTCTTGGTACAGATCCAGCCAGACTGACTGAGTTTCTCCAGCAATTTGTTACTGTCCAAATTCCAAAGAGTCACGTTCCCGGATTGGTAGTCTCGCGCAGATTCCCATGGCATCCCTTTTTGAACCAAGGGAGAGGGGTCCATATTTCTACCAGGTCATTCCAATCAGGGTTCCGTCAGAAATGCGGTTTTATGCTGCACTGCTGAGAGTTTTCTTTTAGTGAGGAACTCTTAAGGGAAGGCAAACCTAGCTACCTTTTCAAAGCAGTATCTGGTATTCTGAAATTCAAAAATCCAGCATCACAGACGGTTGTTGTCAAATGGTAAGTGGTACAAAATAGGGGACCAGGTAAATGGGTGGGTGGCGACTGGAGAAAATGGGTGTTGTCAGATGGTTGGAGGTGGGGGGGGGCAATAGGGTCTGAGAAGTGGGACTGGAAGCCAGATTGGATGGAAAGGAATCAGCTTGGGAGGTGAAGGAGACTGTAGTCTGAACTAAGTGAAAAATTGTGCCCAGGGGAGCAGGTGAGTGGATGGGTGGGGGTGAAGAAGAGAGAAATGGAGGAAAGACAGATGAGAGAAAACATCTGGTTTTCAAATATCATTTTAAGGAAGCAAAGCTGGTATCCTTGTCTGGTCTAAATGGGATTCCAGACTCGGGAATGTAATTGACTTAACTGCCCTTTGACAAAATCTCTCAGTTGAAGGATAATTAGAGATAAGCAAAGAATGCTGAACTTGTCAGTGATGCCACATTCCATAAAAATTCCATAAACCATGTTTCAGGACTGTGATTCTATTTGCTTAGCACATTCAAAATCACTTGATGTTTGTAGGCTGTGGTAAAAATGCAGAGGACAGTTTAAGTGGCAGAAATGTAAACAAACCATCTCGGAACAGTGCTGCTTTTAGGATCAGGCCTATAATTTTCTCAAAAACAGCTCTATGTTTTCAATGACCAGTATTTATTTTGTTTGGAATGCTTCCTACTACAGTAATACCAGATCTTGAACATTCTTTCATATGGCTGCTTGTTCGCAGACATCATCACAAAGACCCAACTTTATGCAGAACAACTGAATGAGTCAAAACTGACTGGACAGATTCTTTGTCTTTAGTTTCCCCCATGAAGGTGCTTGCTAATGTTTAAGTTTACTTCCATGATTATCAAATCCATTCATTTGAACTGGACAATGTCATAGAATCTGTATGGAGTGAAAGTAGGCAGTTTGGCCCATCAAGTCCGCACTGGTTCCTGTAAATAGCATCTGTCCCTCTACCCTGTCCCTTGAATCTTGCATTTCCTTCGGCTAATGCCACCCAGTCTGCATTTCTTTGGGCTGTGGGAGGAAATTCACAGACAGGGAAGCTTGTGCAAACTCCAATGACAGTTGCCTGAGGGTGGAATCAAACCAGGTGCCTGGCGATGTCAGGCTTGCGTTACTAATAGACATTTTTATGGACATCAGATACAGGCAAAACCGACTACAGCATTGTGCAGTTCATAATTGAAAAGTCTACTCTCATATCTTGACTCTATTACCCCAAATAATGGTCATGATAATACCTGTAGGACCATAGTTCAGTTGTGTCAGCACACAAACATCGTGATTTGAGAGAAAAAGAACAAAATACAGACTAATGAGCATCAGAAAAAAATGAGAACACCTTGAAAGTCTTTGAAAGTTCCCATCTGAAACCTTAAACTGCCTGTTATCTTTCATTTTGTTGTATTTCCAGCATTTTCTAACTTCTAATTGGCCACATCTTTAACTTAGACCCACCCATATAATCACAACACTGACCTGCAAGCATCCTTACCCTAAAAGGGGATTCTTTCCTCATTATCAGAATGTGAAAATGCCTACAGGATATCCTGACTTTTCCACGGAGTATACAGAAATGACGGGCAATCCAAAGTCAAAGCTCTGGAATTTAGAAATATTTAGTGGATTCATGTCAAGTTGAAATGTGTTCAAAAGTTCACTAAATTTAATGCAGTCAATAATTTTATGAATTAACAGTACAATAGGAATTGAATGCAAATACAATATTAAATTTACTTCAATATATTCTAACAATATTGTATAAAACATATGATCAAAAGTACTTAAGAGTTTTAAGAGGGATGATACCTTATGCACACAAGCCTCAATTCAGTACAGCCTGATATCAGCTTGCTTATTTTTTGAAAAAAAATTCTGGTCAACATAATATTTGGGCAAAGGCTGTCTCTTCTAAAGACACATCCGTGCTCAATGGAATACACAATACAATGCTTCTTTTGAATTGGTGGCTAGTCCAATAACAATCCCAATGTTTGGCAGCAATCTTGTGGAAGAGGCCACGGAATGATTGCAATTTGGTGTATTTACAGTTTCAGTAAAGCCTGACATCAGTTTCCCTAACTGGAACTCAGTTTAAAAAGAAATACTTTTGTCAATTATAGAAATCTCACTTTGGGTGAGGCACTTTTGAAAGCTTTCCACAATGAATCACAAATGTAATGATTACTGTTTAAGCAGAAACACAATTTTGCATCAGCAGCAGAAATATGAACAGGCCTTTGCTTTTTGGTTTGTGTCAAAGGATGCCATCTACGATACCCAGAAGTTATTTTTCATTGTTTTTAAAAAACAAAGGTCCACATGTTATTTTTAAAATAATTTGTTCAGGTGATGCAAAACTTGTATTTATAGCCCATTCCTTGTTGCCTGAGATAATGACGGCGAGCATCAAACTACTAGTTTGATGGTTTTTGGATTTTGACCCAGTCACAATGAAGGAGCCACGAAATAGTATCAGAATAATATCCTCATGTTGTTTGGGAGGAGCTTGTGACAGACTCAGTGACTTGATGCAGCACATCAGTTGGGCAATATGCATGGAAGTGACTGTGCTGTTGAGAGGGTGAGATTGATAGTCTCCTCAATGAGATGACATCTCCAACCATCTTAGTTTCATTTTGGGTTCTCAGCTTATACATAGCCTGAGATCCCCAACTTCTGTCCCAGAGGCAAGTTGTCAACCCAGCCAAACTGAATTTCCTATGTATTCAGTGTTGTCTATCATATGTATATGCTGATTTCATGTGGGGCATATGGTGAGCACGTAAGGTTTTCCACCTGAACATTTACCTGATGAAGACAGATTTCATCCTTTCCCATTGGGAAGTAATTAGGAGGAGGAAACTTGTGTTTCATTCCCAGGAATCTTGCAAGTGTGGCTGCTCTACTTAACGTTGGATATTCAATATAAAATTCCGACAATTCACTGATAGTTGGCAGACATCTTCGAGGAGGTCTGCAGATGCTGGAGATCAAAGTTGAAACTTTATTGCTGGAACAGCACAGTAGGTCAGGCAGCATCCAGGGAACAGGAGATTCGACGTTTCGGGCACAGGCCCTTCTTCAGGAATCCTGATTCCTGAAGAAGGGCCTGTGCCCGAAACGTCGAATCTCCTGTTCCCTGGATGCTGCCTGACCTGCTGTGCTGTTCCAGCAATAAAGTTTCAACAGTTGGCAGACATCCAACTCTATTAAAATTTTTTAGTGAAAGACAAAGGATTTTTTATTGTGATTCACACTTTATCTGACACTAAAATAGTTTCTGCTCCATTTTTTAGTGTATAATCATATCCAAAGAACTTCTTCCCAAAGCAAGCTAGACAACTTCTAGAACTTCACCCGCATAGTTCTGTCTGAACTGTAGAGTGCCAGAATTCAAGTCCAGAATTAAATGTCACAGGAAGGGTGACGAGAACTGAAGAAAATATATTCCACCAAGTAATGACAACAGTAAAACATAAAAGAAGCCTGCAGCATTTCACGGTTAAACGGAATAAATTAGTTGTGGGAATTAACTGAAAATATTTAAGCTTCATGAGGTTGCCTAAATTTCTGTTTGTTTTCCTTAAAGAGGAATTTTCTCAAAATGCGGACAATACTTGAAAGAGATGTCAATGGAGGTTTGTATGATTAGTCCATGTCAATTGATCAAAGTTGCTGCATCATGTCTGAATGGAGTAGGTTTGCTCACCTATGTTGCCACATTACCTGTTGTTGACATTCTTTGCATTAATGTTTGTTCTCGCCCCTAAATTTGAGAAGAGCCAAACCTAATGTTGACGACATTGATCATCTATACCCACCATTTCCAAAAGATGTCATTCAATGTCATTGCAAAGTAATGACATGGTCATTATTATACTCTTTATTGGAGATTTTTATTGAATTCAAATTCCACCACTTGCTGCAGTGGGATTTGAACTTGGGTCCTCAGATCATTATCTGGGTCTCTGGATTAATACTCTAGCATTAATACTACTAGGCCATCACCTCGTCTTAGTGGAGCAGAGAATGGGTTTAGGAGAATGGCTCCAAGGATGAGAAATTTCAGATATAAAGATAGACTGGAGAAGTTAGGATTATTTTTTTTGGAAAGGAGAAGGCTGAGAGGAAATTTGATAGAAGGTTTCAAGATTATGAGTGGTCTGGACAGGTTAGATATGGAGAAACCTGAAGCACAAACTGAAGAAAATATATTCCACCAAGTAATGACAACAGTAAAAGACAAACATAAAAGAAGCCTGCAGCATTTCACGGTTAAACGGAATAAATTAGTTGTGGGAATTAACTGAAAACATTTAAGCTTCATGAGGTACTGCGGTTGCCTAAATTTCTGTTTGTTTTCCTTAAAGAGGAATTTTCTCAAAATGCGGACAATACTTGAAAGAGATGTCAATGGAGGTTTGTATGATTAGTCCATGTCAATTGATCAAAGTTGCTGCATCATGTCTGAATGGAGTAGGTTTGCTCACCTATGTTGCCACATTACCTGTTGTTGACATTCTTTGCATTAATGTTTGTTCTCGCCCCTAAATTTGAGAAGAGCCAAACCTAATGTTGACGACATTGATCATCTATACCCACCATTTCCAAAAGATGTCATTCAATGTCATTGCAAAGTAATGAAAATCTGGTAATTTTATCCTATGGGTCACTAAGGTCAGTTGTGATATTCTGCACCAGTGTATTTTAGATGTTAAGTTTGTGATCTGAATTTGAGTTAACAATGAAGTAAAAATTTCTCTTTTCCTTAATAGGCTAGTATTTGAAAGCTTTTGAGTCTGGAAATGCAACACAAGATCATCTGTGATTGACTAAAGTTGGTTCTCTGATGTCAAACGTCTTTATTCCACCTATAGGCCAGTAGGCCATTTAGGGTAACCAGTAACATTATGGTTGTGGCCTCAACTTGACATTCTTGCCTAATTCCATCAACCATTGACCCTTCATTAGTCAAGAATTTACCTACCTCTGCCTTAAACAAAAATGTGCAAAAACCCTGCCACACCTCTCTGGGGAACAGAAAGAGGGCATAGGTTTAGGGTGAGAGGGGAAAGACATAAAAGAGACCTAAGAGGCAACGTTTTCACACGGATGGTTTGTGTATGGAATGAGCTGCCAGAGGAAGTGGTGGAGACTGGTACAATTGCAACATTTAAAAGGCACCTGGGATGGGTACATGAATAGAAAGAGTTTGGAAGGATATGGGCCAGGTGCTGGCAGGTGGGACTAGATTGGGTTGGGATAGCTGGTCGGCATGGACGGGTTGGACCAAAGGGTCAGTTTCCATACTGTACATCTCTATGACTATGACTCTCTGACACTATCATTCTGCCATCTACTACGTGACCATACTTTCAAAAATACCACAATAATGAAACTGTGGGCATGGGAAATGGTAGTTGGCTGATCAGTTGATTGGATCTCCGCATTTCAGAATAACACGGGAAGTATTTCCTAAGTTAAAATTGCAATTTTCCCAACATCACACCTAATAGATTGATGAGCATTTTATGGATGAGCTCACAATGAATCTGACAATTTCCCACCTACCTTCCCCCATGACTATTAGTAGGAGATTAAATCCAGTCAAAGATATTAAATATTTGGTCCTAGGCCAACATTTCAGAAAATTGACATCAAGTAGAAGGGCAAGTCAGAACACTACTGCAATGTGCTGTATTTGTGTTTGAATGGCAATGTTAATTGTAGCTTGTTCACCGTATAACCAACATAGGTCATTTCAGCAGCAGTTTCAATATTAGTTTACCAAATTATTGACCAGCTTTTACCTTGATATTGGTCCACAAACCGCAACCTGTCTACTCCAACTTGGCCAAATGACCATTCAGCTCTCACCAGCCTAAGTACTGACAGTTCTAATGTAAATTCGGCCAAGTATCCAAGATCAAGTTGTGCAGATACCATGCTTTCAGCCTTTTTTCACTTGTTTCTGCATTTCCACATTGAGATATTTTACACTAGAAATAAAATCATCAGGCATTGGAATTGCCTCTTAATTTTTCTCCCAAGAAATGAGAATGCAGTTTGTGTTGCTGATATTATTTCCAGTTCTGCTAATTGAAGATAAATGCACCTCCAAGTATAGCACAGAGCTGTGAGAGTAGTGTTATCTTTTTAAGCCCCGGTCTTTTAAAGTTTGATAATCTCAATTATAGCACCATGTGCTTCAGAGAGATATGGCCTGTGAAGGGGCATGGGAGCTTCCCAGCTCTGTTAAAGCACAGTCCAATTCTTGTGCAATGCTTTTTCTGAACTGAATTACATTGCATCAAGGAAACATTTGGAGTGAATAATTTACACCAACATCTATAATGCACGAGTAAGCTTTGACAGATTGCAGACACAATATCTGGAGCAGACGAGTCTCTGGGACTTGCAGGTGCCGTTTCAGAACCAACAGATATGGAGGGTCGGCAATAAAGAGCAGGTTCTTCAAAACAATTAGATGCACCCTGTATCTGGAAGATAGCATTACCACCAAATTGACCTGTCAGAATATAGCAACAGTGCAGTCAAGTAATTGGAGTTGCTTGTCCGTTAGTTGCACTCGCTGTCACTGAATGGTCGTCAGTAAAATGAAAACTAGTAGGATTTCTTCCCTCACTGTAGCTTGTAGCACAGAAGCAATAGTAATATCATAATTGCACCAACTTCTGCCTCATCAGAATTATTGCACTTTTGTGGTAAAATTCCCCAGATACAGATAAGAGTGTGACTATAAATGAGCAAAACTAACATCATTTACAAAATACCGTGCAAGGACTGTAACAAACAATACATTGGACAAACAGGCAGAAAACTAGCCACCAGGATACATGAACACCTAACCACAAAAATACATGAGCCTCTCTGACTAGCATCCTCACATATGGATGAGGAAGCATACCACTTTGACTGGGACAATATATCCATCCTAGTACAAGCCAAATAAAGACATGCACGAGAATTCCTAGAAGCATAGCATTCCAACCAGAACTCTATCAACAAACACATCGAGTTAGACCCCATCTACCACCCCCTGAGAAAAGGAACCGGAAGTGGCTTCGCCACAGGAAATGACATCACCAACCCAAACATATAAATAGAAAGCAGGAACTTTCAGCATTGCTTCCCATGAGGTCCAGTGAAGATGTAACCTAGTAAGGTAATGAAACATCTGGAAATGAACCTTTCAGTTCAGCGAGCAAACCTACATCCAAAACCTCAACCTGAGTTACAATTCTTCTTAAAACTCGCTAAAAGTGACTATAACTTGGCTCCAAGTTAACAGTGAGTGGGGAGGCTAGAAACTGGTATAGGATAGTGAAACCTAATTTTGGTCAGTGTTTTTTGCTCAATCTCTTGAAATATCATTAGAACATGCTTGAAATAGGCACTAGGCTACCTTGTTTTTCTCAACATGGGCCTGTGCTCATAATAAGAAATCTAGCCTAAAACTAAGAAAGCAACTGTAATGTACTTCCCAACCTTTCAAGAGTCTGCCGTTCTGGAGCCACACACAGATCTTTATGTGCCTGCTCCTGACCTTTTCCAGTTCAATTGCATTAACATGAAACAAAGCCTTAAAGATAAATTAAGTCATCAAGAATTGTGATTTTTTTTATTGTGGGGATTACAGGCTAATCATTATGCTGCACTTCACGTTTTCACTGATTGATGATAAACATGATGTGTGCTAAGTAAATCTGAGAGTTATATAGTCACTATAATTATTGATAATGCCTTAGGTTTGTGGAATAAATTTTATGGTTGTGACCATTACTGTTGTTAATTTAACTAGTAATACATTATTCAAAATGTGCTACCAAATGCCAAGTTTTTATCACAAGCTATAAAAAGTAATTTGAAATATTTAGATCAAAGTTAATATTTAAAATGAAAGCAAAATACTGGGAATGCTGAATATCGGATATAAGAATGGAAATTGCTGGAAATACTGATCAGGCAGCATCTGGGGACAGAGAAAAAAACCAAACATTTTTAATCAGAATTAAAGTGACATTTTATTTCAATCTCCGCAGATGCTTCCAGCTTTGCTAGAATTTTCAGCACTTCTTATTTAAGTTAATTTGCTTTAAGCATTAAATGACAATTATACAGTTAGAAAAGTCAAAAACAATTCATTGTTAGGTCTGTTTTTGAATTTCTTTTCCATTTGATAATAAATTACTGAAATTATGTGCATAAATTATACACTCTACCAGATACACTTGACAGTTTACCAAGTATTTGATTTTAGAATGACTAAATATTCTTGTGGCTCCTCGTTTTTATTTTAGGTGTTTTTCAGATAAAGGACCACAAGACTTAGGAGCAGAAATTAGGCCATTCAGCCCATCGGGTCTGCTCCGCTATTCAATCATGGCTGATAAGTTTCTCAACCCCATTCTCCCTGTAATCCTTGATCCCCGTGACAATCAAGAATCTATCTATCTCTATCTTATATATACAGAATGACCTGGCCTCCACAGCCTTCTGTGGCAATGAATATGCTCAATAGGGTTGAGAAAATCAACAAATCCTGTCCTAAGCAATGTTTCTAAAAAATAAAAAGTGCTGCCCCTTCCATGTATACTTACTTGCCCAAGAGTCGAGCTCGTTGACACAATTCTACTGCAGGCTGCTGTCACCCTACAGTCACCCTCCTCTTACTCATTGTTACCTTTCCTCCATCCACTTCTTGTTGGAAAACAAATGTTACCAACATAACCCAGCAAAACTCGTCACCTCCAGAAACAAATAATCCATCACTCATAGGTTAAGTACAAATGAGACCTATGCAGACTAAGAAACAGATATTTCAAAATGCAACCAGACACTGGATCGCTGGGTAACAATCTTGCTCAATTTGGGCAGTTAGAAAACTACAAATTGTCAATGATTGGACACCTGATAAAACCATGAATTCTGTTTTTTATTACTATATAACTCAAACATCTCAATAATTCACCTACAATGAAGTGCATTCAAATAGCATTAGATAGGCAAGCATGATAGCTATTATGCTTTAAAAGAGAAGGCAAGATTTCACAAGCAGCAATGTGATAAATGAACAATTATGTCAGTTAAGGAAACAACATTGGTTCAACTCCTTGCTCTTCTCCAACCTGGGCTTTGGAATCTTCTAACGTCCCCAGAAAAGCCAGGGTAATCATATTATCTGACAGACATTCGAACTTTTTCACTTCTGCAGTGGGGTCAGCCTAGGCCACTTGCTTGATTTCTGGAGCTGGACTTGAACAGACAATTTCTGAGGCAAACTTGTTACTTAAGGAAGGTACAGGTGCCAGAAAGAGTTGGGAAATTTGGAAACTTGTAGAGATGAGGACAACATAACTGAGAAAGTCAGAGGGATGTTAACTTGGCTTGGAGACACAGTTCATTCTAGAGATTGAGTTTATTCTCTCACACTACTGTGCTAGATTTTCACATGGTGCATCTGGAATCTATTCATCCAGTTGCTTGCTTGTTATCAGTGTTGGTTTGTGCTATGTTATCCTGGATTTCAGTGCTTGTTTTTTTTGGGTCATAACAGAAGTACCCAGCAAATCTAGAAAACTGAAAGTCCAGCATGCCATGAGAAAGATAATCCTGGATCTTTTTTGTAGATATTGTCATTTAATAGTGAATTCAGGGGCTTCCCTTCTATGTGTTGGTTTTATATCTCATGACAGGTTTCTTCAGATCCCTGATGAAGGGCTTATGCCCGAAACATTGGTTTTCCTGCTCCTCAGATGCTGACTGACCTGCTGTGCTTTTCCAGCAACACACTCTCGACTCTGATCTCCAGCATCTACAGTCCTCACTTTCTCCTAGGTTTCTTCAGTAGGTAAATTATATAACGTGGATGTGGAGAGCCTAAAGTCTTCATTTAGATGGCAGATCACTTTAGGCAAAAGCAGGGAAAGGAAGACTTCATCCCTCCTAACATCCCTCACCTTGAAGTGCACAATTCATGAAAGGTTTAGTTTTCAGTATGATTCATAGAAATCAAAACATGGAAACCAGTCATTTGGTCAATTTAAATTTATTGTCAGCATTTACCATTCATACAAACAAATTGCTCCAATCATCTTTACCAACCTTCTGATATTCCTTAATTCCCCATCCAGTCTTCAGTGTTAACATGCTTCAGTGAAGTCCACACACTCAGGAATTTTATTTGTAAAACATTTTCACTAGGTTTCTCTTACAAATCTTTTAACATTTAATTTTAGCTCTTGTTCTTGACATCTCAACTACTGCAAACAGCCTGTTTCTACCCTGTCCAATCCTTTCAAATTTTTAAACTCTTCTTGGCCTTAGATATTTGAATAAAAAACCCTTTAGGAAACAAAAACACTCAGAACATGAGAAATTTTGAATCTGTTGTTTCAAAATATTATTTAAATATTTGAATATTTTGTCAACCCTCCTATGTAGCAACCAAGCATTAGACACACCGAGAGCTTCAGCTTACGTCAGTGTTTTTACAACACATACGGTCTGACCATTCATTGATGATTTGGGGATGCTGGTGTTGGGCAAAAGTTTTGCTATAAATTCTGTGTCTTATGACCTTATACTCCACAACCATTTGATGAAGGAGCAGTGCTCCGAAAGCTAGTGCTTCCAAATAAACCCGTTGGACTATAACCTGGTGTTGTGTGATTTTTAACTTTGTACATTTACTGATGCCTTGCAAGGATGAAGGCTGTATTTTAATATAATAATCTAGGAATAAAATATTCCCAAATTCAGAATTCCATAGCATTGCACCAGCGCTGAATGCAATCATTGAAAGAAGTGGCACGAGGATAGAGATGCTTTTAACATTAGTGGAATGTCTTAGCAGGTTCCAGCACTCATTGGAAATAACGTATTTCATTAAGGACTGGAACAAAGCTTCTTTGTCTTTGCAAGCTCTTTTTTTTTATATAACATTACCATGGTACTGCACAGGAAATGTACCATCTGTACCTATTCCAATGTAGCCTTGATAGTCAAGTAATGTGAGATACTTGCTGCAGGGAAATGTCCCTATCTAGTATTTCAAACTCCTCTCCCCCGTGACTCAGCTACATCCTGTACTACAGCTGAGAATGTTTAAGACAGTTCACTGGAGCAAAATCAAACTAATTTGGATACTGAGCCACACAAAATGAAATTAGGGCCGCTGACTGTTCAAAAACATATGTTTTCAGAGTGTCTTAAAAGAGGGATCTTAGATGTTAAGGGAGAAAATTATAAAATTTCAGTGCTTAGGAGTTTACCAGCTCTAAGCATGCTGGGGCAATCAAAATTGGGGATAAACAACAGGCCAAAATTAAACAGCATACAGAGCACAAGATGCATATTCATTCACTGGATCAACTCATTTCACCTGGGACTATACTTGGGAGTGGGACCATTGAACTTGACTGTATGAAAGACAGACTGGCACACACACAATCATCCAGGATTCCTACTTCTGATTGCTTTTAGGTGGTTGTTTACATTTACCTTCAGGGTGATGGTAATGAGATATAGCTTTTTGGACTTGACACCTGCATATTCCCAAGTTAGATGTCAGAAGAAAGGCCAAGAACTCATGACAATTTTTTTAAAATGAAGATTTTGTGTATAAGGTCCTGCGAAACCAACTTGTGTATTGCTTTATAATCCCATAAAACATTGAAGTAGAACTTCAATTCTTGACATCAGTTCAGGTTTGCCCCACCAGTTTAAAAGTGTACACAGGTTCACCATAAGAGAAATTGACTGCACTAACAGAATAAATTCCCCGGCCAATAATACCAATTATTTGTCGTGTCAAAATTAACTCTTTGTCTTGCTGAATAAAGGAATTGTGATTTCCAGTCAACATTGAGTTACTTCTCAAAGCTGGATTGGTGAAAATCATACGAAGGATGACATGACCTGAGGAAATAAAGTCTAATCTATACTTTGTAATCCTTACATCACAACTTCTGGCAACTAATAGCAATGATACTTCTGAGCTCCTATTACTCAAGTGGATAAGAATTAACTTTGATATGTGACATAAGTGTCCTGATTGGCTGGTTGCCCCATCCTGGGAAAATATTGTCCACTACAAAAGCAGCTTGTTTCAGGTACCAGCACTCAAAGTCCAGCGCGTTTTTATCCTGCTCAGCTCTCAACTTAATCTCACATTCGTCTGTGCACTAATACAGGATCCAAAGTGTCCTACCTTTCTGTCCCCCGAGCAAAAGTTAATATCTTCAGAGGTTGGGTAGGGAGAAGAAGCAATGGCACAAAAATCTGACTGTTATACAATGACTTGCACTTTACAAAAGGATTAAGTTGAGCAACTTAGGCCCAATGGACTTGGCCAAGGGATATGTAATGAGACACTGCTTCTGTCATCTCCCAGGATAGTTTTGCCAACTTGTAGCAGGTGGCTTGTCTTTAATTTCAGGCACAGAGGTCTCATTTGCTTTTTAAATTAAGCAAACTGTTCACATTAGAGTGATATTAAGGAAATGTACAGACAGAAATAGGCCATCCATACCATTCTGCCTGTGCTGATCCTCACATTTGTTCATAATTAAGTTCGTTATCCAACTCGGTTTTAAAATTATTTCTGAAATCATTGTCAATCACCTTTATAATTCGGGTTCCAGTTCCCAAGAAACAGTGAAAATATATTTCCTTTGTTTCCCTATAAAACGTTGACAATGATTTTTAATCCATTTTATTCACTCACCGGAGAGAATAAATTTATAAATATGCAGATGAATTAGGAGCTGAGGTACGCCATTCAGTCCCTCAAGCATGTTCCAATCAATAAGATGGTGGCTCATCTGTTTTTTATTTTTTACTTCTAAATTTTTGTCTACCTTCCCTTGTCTACCTCCACTGTAAAAATGTTCAATGATCCCGATCTCTGATGCCTTTTGAGAGACAGTTCCAAAGTGCCACTAGCCTCCATAAGAAGAAGTTCCTTCCTGTCCTAAAAAGGTGATTCATAATTTATTAGGACCCTTAAATCAGAAGTCGCTAGCTCTGGACTCACCTGCAAGAAGAAAACATTCTTTTCACACCCTTTCAGGATCTGGTCCAATTCATCAAAGCCTCTCTGATGTTGCAAACACCAGTAGGTCAACTCATCACTTTCTGTCATCCAAGAACACTTTGACATTACTGAAATCCCACCATGACCTGCTTCCACCCATCTCATATTTTTGTGATGGGGATTCATAACCTGCTCCTCCCTGTTGGCAATTTCTGCCCAACTGCACTTGCCTTAAAGATTCCAGGCATGACAGGAGTGTCCAATGAGGAGAGTTTGAGGAGACAGGGCCTGTATGGTCTAGAGTTTAGAAGACTGAGCGGTAATCTTATTGAAACAGACAATACTCTTACAATGCATCAACCCCATTGAGCCAAGCAGGATTTTTACCTTGGAAAAAGATTCTAGAACTGGGGACACAGTTTCAGCAAAATCACCAGTGGAATCTTCAACAGACCCTTCCAAACCTGCAGCCTGTACTATTTAGGATAGAGTAGCAGATGCACCTGAGTACCACCACCTGGAAGTTCAGCTCCAAGTCATATACCATCCCAACTTGGAACTAAATCACCATTCCTACATATTTGTTAAGTCAAAATCCTGGAAGTCCCTTTTTACAGCACTGTGGGTGTACTGAAACTGCCAGGACTACATCTAGTTGAAGGGAGAACCTCACCACCACATGAAAGCAATTAGAGATGGGCAATAAATTTTTGTCTATAAAGTGATGCCTATAACCCAAGAAAAGAAAATGGTCGGCCATTTAGGATTGAGATGAATAGAAATTTTTTCATTTAGAGGCGATTAAATCTTCAGAATTCTCTGCCCCAAAGTGACTGGAGAACCTAATTCTCTCATTACATTCAAGACAGACATCAAGGGATATCAGGGAGAAATGAAGGAAAGTGACATTGAGGTGGAAATTCAGCCACCATCTAGCTCGGTGGTGGAACAGGGTCAATGGGCAAGTGGCCTACTCCTCCTTTCTTTAATGTTTTCATGGTTTCCATTTCCCTACTCCGTTAATTGAGACATTTAATGCGATTTTTGGAGAAAAATAAAGTGGTCGCATAGATGTAGACTATTTCCTCTGGTGGGGGATTTCCAATACAGGAGGACATCATGTTATATTTGGAATTTGGTTGTTTTGAGTGATGTAGGAAACCCATCTTCTCACAAAAGGTAGTGAAATTCTGGGACTCCCTCCTTAAATAGCTATTCAGGTTAGTTAGATTGAAAATGTCATAACAGATTGGTAGGTTTTTGTAAGACAAGTGCACCATGGGATCTGGAACTGAGGCCATAGATTGAGTTAGGATACAGATCAGTTCTGACCCAGCTGAATGGCAAAAGAACGTACAGTGACAATATGGACTTTTTTCCCGATACACAATCAGTAGTATCTCAACTTCTAGTCACCACTCCTTGTTCTCCCCAACTTCAAAATCCCATAAAGTCCAGATATGTAACTTTGTGCTTGACCATTTCCTTTCACAGCACTTGTTCATTTTCTCACCAAGAATTTCTTTGCTACATTTGTGGTTGGCTATGTTAGTTGTTCATGGTGATTTTTGTTAAAAATGATCCTGATCACAAAATGCAACTACCTCTGCACGCCCTCAAAATGTGCTCACGTTTTAGGCCAGTATTGCAGCAGTGATCAGGTTGCGAACTAACAAAACTAGCAAGCTCCAGATTTCAAAATTTCCATGGACTTGCCAGGAATTGAAGGGTAAAATCGGGACCTTCTTTCATTAAACCTGTAAACAGTCAAGGTGGTCCCTCTCGAGAGTGAAAACAGTATCTACAGAAAGATTAGATTTAATTTGCAAAGTGAACTGCAATCCAATTAAGGGCTTAAGACACTGATGTGGGCCCTTTGTCATACTTCAAACGCAGCAGTATTGGTTACAATAAGCTTAACCTCTTATTCACCCAAGATTACCATCAGGAACAAAGTGCAAATTTCAGCTAAAATCAATGGAATGATCTACACTCAAAGTGTCACAACCTTTAAAAAGTACTTGGATGAGCATTTGAAATATAACATTCAGGCCAAGGTCCTAATGCTGAAAATTGGGCTAAGCATAGCTGTGACATTAACCTATGTAACTATAGTATTGTAACTCGAAGAGACGTCTTTGGTTTTTGGATAGAGTCAAACTCCAATGTTTGTTTCCTTGACATGCTACTTTACAGAAATGAATTGTGTTTGTGAATATGTACATATACAAAGTTTTTTAAAGAATATTTTTGAAATAAAAAAAAACCCAGATGAACCAAAAGGCCTTTTCGAAACTGTATGATTTCAAGAAGCTTACTGCACTTGATTTATTAAATGTAAGTGATGGATTAGTTAAAATGCTCCAGATTTAAACATCATCTGGTGTAATCCTGAGCCAAAATACCAGCTACAGTCTGTGAATGTACTAAGTCAACCCAATTCAACAATGGTTAACATGCCACTACTTAGCTTCGATGATTCTCAATTTACTAAGAAATCAAAAGTCAGGCAGGGTTCTCCCCCGTATGTAGGAAATTTGCAGGAATGTGTACATATGCAGACATCAGACAATGCCAGAATAGCCTTGGCCTTGCTTTTATGAAGGGCTTCTGCCCGAAACAACTTTCCTGCTCCTTGGATGCTGCCTGACCAGCTGTGCTTTTTCAGTACCATACTCTTTGACCTTGCTTTTAAATTGCACACTCCTGAACTTTTCAACCCGTCCTCTCCCCTCCCCATCTCTTCCAGCCTCACAAGGTTCTGTGATATCTGCACTCAACTAATTCTGGCCTCTTGTATATTCCAGATTTTAAAATCACTCCATTATAGGTGGCTGTAACTTCAGTTGCCTGGTCCTCAAGCTCCAGAATTCCCTTCTTTTGCTTCTCCATCTCTTTACCTTCCTTCTTTAAGGCTGTCCTTAAGAATTTAACCAAGCTTTTAGCATGTGACCTAATACTGCCTTAAGATTACCTAAGTTTTTTCTGAATATTCATTCAAAGGATGTGAGTCAGAATTTATTGCCCAGAGGGCAATTAATAGTCAAAAGAGCCACATGAACACCTGACCAGGTTACGATGGCAAATTTCCATTCATAAAAAGGACAATAGCAAACCAGACAGGTCTTTATGACAAATGCCAGTGGTGCCCCTTAAACCATATCTTTCTTCAGAATTTACTGAATTCAAATTTCACTCTCTGTTATGATGGGAAACTCATGGCCCCAAAATATTGACATGGTGTTATGGATTACTAATGCCATTTTTTCTAACCACATCACCCCCTTCCCTTACTTTATACGGTTATGTTTTATAGTGTTGCTTTTGTTTTATAATTGTCCTGTGAAGCACTTGTGATGTCTTTTTACATCAACAGCACTGTATAAGTTGTTTCTGCACATGCCAATATGACTAGATAATGATCCCACACTCACTGTCCTGGATTCCAAATAAAACGAAGTGTGACAATCTAAATGTAGTGTCAGAGGCCAGAAAGTGCTTACAGAGCCAACAAGAATGCAGTCCACCAGAAGGAGAAGGAACAACGTTAGCCAAAGGAAAAACATTGTCAAAGAGCAAAAGCAATACATTCACTTTATAGGTGGGATCTCATCGTGTCCCTGAACATTATCAGTAACTGTTTATAATCCAGCTGCAATGTAGAATCTCAAGGCAAACCGGCTCACAGCTTCTTCTCTACTGCACCAATATCTTCAGCAGACAGCTGGAATACTTTAGTTACAGATATCAGCATCACAGTCGGAAACCACAGTTTCTGATAAGAGTAGACGGTACTGAGATTGCTCGAAACAGAGATCTTCTTGCATTCCTGCAGCTTTCTGTATCTTTAGGAATCATTTCAAAATACTTCACATAGACCGAACTACTTTGATGTACGATGTAGAAAAAGGCAGCTGCTATTTTTGCACCTCACAACCATGCAGACAGTATTGAAATGAACGTTCTCTCTGTTTCTGCTACGTGGTGACAGCTTATAGCTGGGCCATCAGGAAAGCTCAGCAATCATCATATTATCAGCAAGCAGGACAGTCGGCTCTGACTGTAGTATCACAGGGCATAGGTTTAAAATGATTGGTAGGATTAGGGGGAGAACAAGAAAAGCGTTTTCATACAGAAGTGGCAGGGGTCTGGAACTCGCTGCCTTCAGGAGTCAGGAACGCGTAACTCTTAAAAAGGTCCAGCATATACACTTGAATTCCCACAACTTCCGGGGATACATTCCAAATGCTGGAAAACGGGATTAAGTTTTCCTCTGGCGCATACAGTGGGCAGAGTGGCCTTTCTCTCTCTGTAGATTTGTCTAAATACCTGAGGAGGAAAATGTGAATGGATATGGGGAGGGAGCAATCTAGTAAATTGCACATTAGCGGGAGTCAGCAAAGATCAAATGGGCTCCTGTGCTGTAATGATTCTATTCTCTGGAACGTCAGTCTATTATTGACTCAACCACTAAACAATATTCGGACCGCGAAGAGCTCTCTACAAACAGATGCTTTCTTTAAACAAAAGACGTATTACAGAAAATTAACTGATCCCCTGGAACTCACTAATCTTCCTAATTGAAAGATAATAAATTAACTTACAGAAAGTCAATCTCTACTCAGCTACATTAGAGATGAACTAAGATCCCCAAGGATTGGGCGTCAAAATGAAACCAATTTCAGGGAGTTCTGAAAGTATTTTTATTTTGATGTAGCCACAGTATTTCGGTGAGTGTCTGCTTTTCTCCTCTCCTGAAGATATTGACTCACTGGAGTAGGTTTTCAGTTTGTGACAACCTTTCCACTACCACAACCTGGTTTCTCACTCTTCACACGGGAGACGAAAATCTGATTGTCAGCACGCTATTCAACCATGCCTGGCACTGCAGTCGAGCCCATTCTGGTCCTCAACGATTCATAAGCATAAACATGTAAAATTAAATCAGGCGAAGGCTATTCAGCCCCTCTAGCTTGCTCGACCACTGGCATGTCCGGTTGTGGTCTCAACTTTACCGTCCTGTTTATCCCTATCAAAAATCTAACTCTACCTTGAATAAATTCAATAATATTGCTTCTACTGCTTTATGGGGAAGAAAATTTCACAGACAAACGAGGGGGTTAGAAGATCTCATCTTCATTTTAAATGGGAGACCTCTTTTTAAACTGTATCCCCCTTGGTTCTGGTCTCTCCCACGAGGGGGGTAACATCTTTTCATCATCCAACCTGTCAAGTCCCCTCAGGGTCTTGTGTGTAGAAGATACACTCAGTACCCAGTGGAGTTCACAGCATAATGATAATGAGCAAAATTCCAGTAACTATTTCGCCTCCTAACCAACCGGTCAGAGACATGTAAATCGTCAGTCAAGCAATATGATAACGAGCCCTCTGCGGAACGGCACTCTTTCCCCCCACTCCCCATTTGTATATTTCTCAAACACGCCTATTTGGACGCTTCCATGGCCGTTTTGCAAAAATGGAAATGTTTAATCACAATATATATGTCTTTTTTCGGTTACCGTAATCCTTGCTCTTCCGAAACAGCAATAACTTCACTTTCCCCCCAGTGACCATGACCATGTCGATATTAAATTATATGGACGAGACTGGCATTATCAAAAGACAGTACCAGACGGCAGCTGTATCCGGGGTAAGAAACTTCGAACGATTTAAAAATAAACAAAGAAGAACACCGTGTTAAACTGCTGCACATTCCCTCCCCAGCCTCCTAAATAAACCCACAAATCTATTCGAATAACATTGCTTGCTGCAGCCGTAAGATTAAAGAATAAATCACTGGAAACACCGCCTCAGGATCTGAAATCTCCATTTGCCCATCTGAGAGGAAAGCGGGGCCAGTCAGCAAGGTAACTGACATGGATTAGTTCCACCCCAGTCAGCCCTCCAAAACAAAATTCCTTTCGATTCGCGTTGAATTAAAATAAAGTGAAGAGGTTTTAAATGCTCTTGTATTAAAGCTAGTACTTACTGCTGTCGCTGAGTATTTAGTCAGGAGTGCCATCGAAGCGTATCTTTGTAACAGCGAATGGATACAATTGAGTGGGGAATTGAAACTGCACGTTGGGCCGGGCCCCGTCTGTCAACAAAGGCTGGGCGGGGCAATCATGCGTTAATTGATAGTGAAACCGACCAATCCTCGAAGCCAGAGCGTGATTGACAGTCGGAGCATTACCCAATGGCAGCTGGAGAAGGCGAGCATTTGACAAGAAGTAAAGCCAAGGATTGGAGGTGCCCGTGTTGGTCTGGGGTCTACAAATTTAAAACATCACTCAACACCAGGTTGATGATGGAGCAGCACTCCGAAAGCTAGTGCTTCCAAATAAACCTGTTGGACCATAACCTGGTGTTGTGCGATGTTTAACTGAATCCAGGAAGTGGGCGTACAAGCAATGGGGAGGCCAATCAGCCCCTCCAAGGCTGTTTGGCTGCTCAAGTCACGCATAACTGATCCTTGCTTTCCATTTAACCCATGTACCTCAATAACTTTACCAAATAAAACAAAATCATTTCACCTTTGAGCATTCCATTTGATCTTTATCATTCACATCCTAGAGGGTGGAGGTGTTGTAGATTTTAATTAACTTTGCATGAAAAGGCTGATGGGCTGTCTGGTCTACTCTGTTTCACTTCTTGTAGAAATATAAGAAATAAGAGTAGGCCACTTAACTGCTTAAGTCCACTACCCCATTCAATACATTCATTGTTGATCAGCTTCAACAACGTTTTCCTGCACAATATTCACTGACATCATTCTTCTCCAAAAATCCACCTATCTTGCCTTAAACATACTCAATGGCTGATCCTCCACAACTCTTGTGGCAACTCATTTCAAAGATTCATTTCTAAGTAAAGAATTTCTCCTCCTCTCAGTCCGAAATTACATGTCCCTTATTCTGAGACTGTGACCCCTAATTCTAGACCCCATAGTCAGGGGAAATATAACGCAATTACCTTGTCAAGCCAGTTGTATATGTGTGTGATAAAAGGACTAATTCAGAGAGATGCCATAAGCACACCCATTACAACAATACCAAGTGGTCTTGTGGGAAGAACAGCTTAAGATCTCGGAGCAATTAAGCGATAAAATTAGCATCCAGGTACTCCTCATAACAATGTAACTGGTGTGCTCTAATTAATGTGCTCTAATCTCATTCTTGTTCAATGCAAGAGCCTCTTCTAGTTGAAAATGTTTCTCCTCAACCAAATTTGACCAAGCATGTCCTTATTCATAAAAGAAGATGGTGATGAAGAACCTACCATATGGTGAGGTGCAGACTCACCTTCAATGTAAGTACAATGTGGTGAGCAGTGGTGCAGATTTAACTTTGTGTACAACAGAATCCTGAATGAAGATCAATTCTCACCCTTCCAAACTCGAGAGAATAAATTAAATCAATTTAATCTTTCCTCACAGCACAATCTCTCCATCCCAAGAATTAATTTATTCCTGAATGGCCATGTTCTTATTTTAAGATGATATCCATTTGTTCCCTGGATTCTGCCACCAGGGAATATATCTTCTCTCTCATTAATATTTTTGCCATTGTCAGTCTCTTGAAGTGAGTCTGATGTCTGCTGGGCATTATGATTTGTGTGTGCTCAGATGACTTGGCACGTCCAACCTGGAACCACAGATTCTAGGGAGGTTGCCATGAATAAGGGGTTTCTCAAGTCAGAGTAAATATGAAGTGTATTTAGTGTTGCATGTGTTTAACAGACCAATAGATTTGATTGTAAATGCAAAGCTTAGTGCAAATATCAGTTCTCATCTTTTCCCCACTGGAACCATTCCCTGTCCAGAAGTCAAGCCCCCAATCGGGAGGAATCCACCACCAAATCATCTGTGGCACTTTTTCTCTATTATTCACCATCAATAAATTGCCTGTTTCCAATATCAAATTACAGGCAATGTCCAATATAGAAAATGAAGAATTCAACTCTTTTTCTTTCTTTTAGATCCAGAAGGTTGCCTGGGGTCAGGAAGTCCAGAACTAGAAGGCATAGGTTTAGGATGAGAGGGGAAAGATACAAAAGAGACCTAAGGGGCAACGTTTTCACACAGAGGGTGGTACATGTATGGAATGAGCTGCCAGAGGAAGCGGTGGAGGCGGGTACAATTACAACATTTAAAAGGCACCTAGATTGGTATATGAATAGGAAGGGTTTTGAGGGATATGGGCTGGGTGCTGGCAGGTGGGACAGATTGGGTTGGGATCTCTGGTCGGCATGGACAAGTTGGACTGAAGGGTCTGTTTCCGTGCTGTACATCCCTACCCATGTACAACTCAACTTTTTCTTTCCCATCACTTGTGTATTTTCCTATGTGTTAACCTACCACCAGTGAATCATTCATGTTTTCCAATTGATTAATTTACATGCAGTGCCTGTTTAGGGGATCAAAGGGGAGAGAGGGAGGAAGCTAAATCAAAATGAAGTTGGAAGGGGAGAGTTCAACGCTTCAATAAAAAGTCGATTGAGCATCATCTGCTCTCAATCAACTTTGGAACTATGATGTGGAGGTGTCGGTGTTGGACTGGAGTGGACAAAGTTAGAGGTCCCACAACACCAGGTTATAGACTCACAGGTTTATGTGAAATCACAAGCTTTTCAGTGTAGCCCCTTAATCAGGTAACTTGAAAAAGGGGCTATGCTCTGAAAGCTTGTGATTTCAAATAAACTTGTTGGACTATAACTTGGTGTTGTGTGACCTTTAACTTTGGAGCTGTTCTTGTTGCTCCTTAAAATGGCCTTATTTTCAAAGACTGACATCATGCAGAAATTGCAGCAACCAATTTGCACACAGTAAACTCATACAAACCGCAATATGTCAACAGCCACATAAACATTTTTGATTGAGGAATAAATATTGGTGAGACACCAAGGAGAACACACTGTTTTTTTCCCAAAACAGTGACATGGGGTGTCTTACATTCATGTGTACGAGGAGCTGAGGCCGACACAGTGCAGCACCCCCTCAATACTGCACTGAAACGTCAGTCTGGGTTTCTCATTTTAAACATGTTCCATTTAGTGCACAAGAGATAGATATTTAGATTTTAAAGGCATCAAGGAAAATGGGGAGAAAGCAGGAATATGGTAAGTGAATGAAGGATCAGCCATGCTCAAATTGTTCCCCATCGCCGACTTTTTTCTTTTCTGTGTTCCTGTTGGGATTATGGTTTGTTTGGAAAAATGTGATATATTTCCTGTTTGTGACTATTGGGTATATATTCTGGAATTCCCTAACTCATTGCTTTGCAGGAGCATCTTTACCATATAGACTGCGATGGTTCACTAAGATGGTTCACTAAGACAGTTCATGAACACATTCTCATGGGCAATTTAGGATTGGCCATAAATGGCAAGTGTGTTGAGAAATCCCATAATCAAAGAGAAATGGTTAACACTTCAGGTTTGTGAGTTTTCATCACTGATGTGAAACATTAGCCCTATTTCTCTCTCCATCTTACTGCCTAACCCACTGAGTATTTTTGACATTTTCAATTCAGATTTCCAATGTCTGAAATACTTTACATCAGTTTAGATAAAAGACTTTTGCTGTCAGCTGTGGGTTCAGGGGTACCAATCACTTTTACCTCTGAGTCAGAAGACTGTTTGCTTGAAGATGTGTTCCAGAGACTTGAGCACAAATGTTTAGGCTGACATGCTGGTGCAAAAGGGATTAGGCAAAAGGGAAGACTGCAGATGCTGGAAATCAGAGTATAGATTAGAGTGGCGCTGGAAAAGCACAGCAGGTCAGGCAGCTTCTGAGGAGCAGGAAAATTGACATTTCGGGCAAATGCCCTTCATCAGGAATGAAGGGAGGGAGCCTCAGGGCTGGAGAAATATATAGGAGAGGGGTGGGGCTGGGGAGAAGGTTGCAAAGAGTACAATAGGTGGATGGGGGTGGGGATGAAGGTAATAGGTCAGAGAGGAGGGTGGAGTGGATAGGTGGGAAGGAAGATAGGCAGGTAGGACAGGTCATGAGGATGG
>NC_057745.1:6378943-6389329 GCF_004010195.1 Chiloscyllium plagiosum | reverse complement strand
AGGACAGGTCATGAGGATGGTGCTGAGCTGGAAGGTTGGAACTGGGGTAAGGTGGGGGGAGGGGAAATGAGGAAACTGGTGAAGTCCACATTGATGCCCTGGGGTTGAAGTGTTCCTAGGTGGAAGATGAGGCGTTCTTCCTCCAGGGTGGTGAGGGAGTGGCAGTGGAGGAAGCCCAGGACCTGCATGTCCTCGGCAGAGTGGAAGGGGGAGTTAAAATGCTGGGCCATGAGGTGGTGGGGTTGATTGTTGCGGGTGTCCCGGAGATGTTCCCTAAAGCGCTCTGCGAGAAGGCATCCAGTCTCCCCAATGTAGAGGAGACCGTATCGGGAGCAATGGATACAATAAATGACATTGTTGGATGTGCAAGTGAAACTTTGATGGATTTGGAAGACTCCTTTTGGATGGAGGTGAGGGAGGAGGTGTGGGCGCAGGTTTTGCAATTCCTGCGGTGGCAGGGGAAGGTGCCAGGAAGGGATGGTGGGTTGTTGGGGGTCGTGGACCTGACCAGGTAGTCATGGAGGGAACGGTCTTTGCAGAAAGTGGAAAGGGATGGAGAGGGAAATGTGATCCTGGTGATGGGGTCCGTTTGGAGGTGGCGGAAATGTCGGCAGATGATGCGGTTTATGCGAAGGTTGGTGGAGTGGAAGTTGAGGACCATGGGGGTTCTGTCCTTGTTACGGTTGGAGGGGTGGGGTTTGAAGGCGAAAGTGCGGGATGTGGATGAGATCTGTTGGAGGGCATCTTCAACCACATGGGAAGAGAAATTGCGGTCTTTAAAGAAGGAGGCCAGCTGGTGTGTTCTGTGGTGGAACTGGTCCTCCTGGGAGCAGATATGGCGGAGGCGGAGGAATTGGGAATACGGGATAGCATTTTTGCAGGAGATAAGGTGGGAAGAGGTGTAATCCAGGTAGCTGTGGGAGTCGGTGGGTTTGTAAAAAATGTCAATGTCAAGTCGGTCGTCATTGATGGAGATGGAGAGGTCCAGGAAGGGGAGGGAGGTGCCAGAGATGGTCCAGCATTCCATAAGGGATCATGTTTTTTTTTTCAGATGAGACATTGAACTGAAGCTACATCTAATGTTAGTGGAGGTCTTGTGATGCAGTGGATAGCATTCTGCCTCTGACCCAGAAGCTCCAGGTTCAAGTCACAATCTAGGATTCCAAGGCCATGCTTCATGATCCATTCTTGTTTTCATGGTTTAGATATTTTTGGATGGCCTAGTCAAATCTGGAGCAGAGACTCTATACTTCAGAACTATGTTGAATTATTAAACTGGAGTGTTTAGAACAGCAGATCTTAATGGGAATTAAAGGCTTCAGGAATACAGGTAGATAACAGGTGTCTGCATACTGCTGGATCTGAGGCTCCAGACTTCAAGCTTGGCACCAGAAAGAGAGCACTTTAGCAGAATCTAAAACTGTAACTTACGGTTTGTTTTAAGCAGTTATTTTTAATTTCTCTTCACTGAGATCTGCACTGTTTTGGAACTTTGATTTCATTTTTATAATGCAAGATTGAATTATACTTTTATAAAGAAAAACATTTATTTTAGAATTGTCTTAAATATGTTATGGTTAATGTGCAAAAAGGATAGTTTGTTCATTTCAGATGTTTATTTTCCATTCAGAAAAAGGAAGATGGTGTGAGTTGCTTTATTTCACCAGTAAGTATGGATAACTACTACACTTGAACACCAGGGTCCCCCGAAATGCATAGCACCAGACTTTAAATTTATGAGTCACTGCAATTTCATTCCTATCTACTCTGAATCCCAAACAACAGTAATTAGACACTATTTCAACACAGTTGAAAGCAATCTACAATTAGACCTGTGGTGATATTTCATACAAAAGTACCCAACCCTATTACTCACAAAGCAAAGGAAAACTCATTATTGGTGTTAAAAGGTGTTGCGTGCTTTTTATAGAATATCATACATCACAAAGGTTAAATTAAGAAGTCAACATCCAGACAATTTATAGAAGATTAGAGAAAAATAAGTGAGACTTTTAATCAGGGGTGGGTGTAGACCAGGAAATATTTTTAATCTGTACTGATGAAAGGGATACCTCTGATGTTGGAATTCTGCAGGGGATAAAAAACAAGTTCAGGTTAACAAAGGCAGTGGATAACTGAGCCATCTGACCCAGAAAGACCACCAACTCTGTACTAAATTTGTCACAATTGGCAACTCAACCTCAGGCCCTTGAAGGAAATTTATGTGGTGTCTTTCACAATGAGGGCTCTGTGACATAATGGTAGTGTCGTAACCCCTGCATCAGGGTACCTGAATTCAAGTCCCACCTGTTCCAGAAGTATGTAATAATATCTCTCCACAGGTTGATGAGCAAAATATTTATGTAGTGTTTGTCATCACAGTTATTACAGTGCAAGAGGTAACCTGTCAGCCCATCATGCCTGCAAAGTGGGCATACTGAGGAAGTCAAAAATAAAATAGCTCAGTGGGTCATACAGCATCTGGAGAGACAAATTGAATTAATATTTCACATCTGGGACCATCTCAGAGTTCAAACATTGGCTCTTGTTTCCCCTCACAGATTTCCTTGACCTGTTGTATTTTTCAGCTTTTTATTGTTTTTATTGTGAATTGAGAGGCTGAATCTCGCACCAAAGCTCGGTTGGGATTAATCATCAGGAAATGCACTTTGCAGCAGGAACTGAAAACAATGTTTCAGCCTCCCCAATATTAATCAGGGGAATTTTATGTTTCTTCTTAACAAATAATTTTAGCCATATTTTTGGACAGGAAACCTTATCGTACGAAATCAGCCTGGTCTAATCTGTCCAGATACGCTCCCTTGGTTGATATCCCACTTTATTTGTGCAAATCTCTGCCACCTATAATCTAACATTCACTAAGTGTCATTCAAGTACCAATCTGGCTGGGATCTCTGACCTACATTGACTTCCGATTTGGCAATATCTCAATTTTAAAAATCGGATCCTCATTTTTACATCCCTGCATGGTTTTGCACCTTCGTGTTTCTAGAATTTCCTTCTCTCCCACAGCTCTCTGAGATGTCTGAGTTCCTCCAGTTCTGACCTCTTGCACATCCCCAATTTCCATCCCTTGACGATCGGTGGGCATTGTCCAAGGCCCTTAACTCTTTGGCTTTCCCTTCCTAAACCTTTTTACAAACCCACATCTGTCTTTGCTTTTTAGGCGTGCCTTAAAATCTGCCTCTTTAACAAAACTATTGCTCACTTATCCTAACATATCTGTATGTGACGCAGTGTCGAAAGCTGTTCAAGAGCACTCCTGGGTCAAACAAGTGTGGTGCTGGAAAAGCACAGCTGGTCATGCAGCATCCAAGGAGCAAGAGAGTCAACATTTCGAGCAAAAGCTCTTCATCCTGGGCAGCTGTTTCAGACGTTTTGCTGTACAGCATTAAAGGTGCTATTTCAATTGAGGTTGCTGTTGTGATTGCAGTTTAAAAAAAATGTTGCAGACCAATGCATGAAATGCAGCCAGGCAGGGGCAGACACAGAAAAAATGAGTTCCCAGTGTAGAAGAGAAAACCAGTAAAACTTCCGAATGATGCATGATAGTCTGATTCATCTTGCATACATTAAAATGGAGCTGCAGCGTGATTCAGTACATTAATTTCCATGCATCACCTCCTCTTCTAACTGTTTTCATCCCCTCAAGCTTTTATTGGACCCCGATGTGCACTCAGTATGTAGCCAGGCGAAAGTGAGGACTGCAGATGCTGGAGATTAGAGTCGAGAGCGTGCTGCTGGAAAAGCACAGCAGGTCAGGCAGCATCTGAGGAGCAGGAGAAACTACGTTTCAGTCAAAAGCCCTTCATCAGGCTATATGTAGCCAGGCAGGTGACAGAAATGTAATATCAGGACTGCAAGGGACTGCATGAGAAATATTAAGTATGTTTGCGTGTGTGTTTGGGGGTGGTTATTGATGGAGAATGTGTGAATGGGAAGGCGTGAATGTGAAAGACTGGATAATCTACAGCACCAGCTATACAATGATGACATCTAGTGTCCAAACTCTTTAATGTCCCACTGCTCTGTATGATCTAGGTTTAAGCTTGGCTCACAGACGTTTGAGAAATAAATAGAAATGTACCTGGGTTACTGCGGCAAGAGATGCCAATCAAATTGCAGTAAATGAGGTTGACACACAGGCCAACACAAATCCAACTGAATAGCAGAACATGTTCAAGGATTGAACAGCCTACTCCTTTTGTTATGGGAAATAGAGAAAATTTTAAATAGAGTCACACGGAAACAGACCCTTTGGTCCAACTCATCCATGCCGACCACATTTTCCAAACTGAACTAGTCCCATTAGCATGTATTTGGGCCATAGCCCTCTAAACCTTTCCTATTCACGTACCCATCCAAATGTTGTAATTGTATCTGCATCTACCACTTCCTGACGGTTCATTCCATGTATGAACCACCCTCTGTGTGAAAAAGTTGCCCCTCAGGTCCTTTATAAATCATAGAATCCCTACAGTGGGGAAACAGACTATTTGGCCCAACAAGTCCACACCAACCCTCTGAAGAGTCACCCACCCGGACCCATTCCCCTTCCCTATATTTACCCCTGACTAATGCACCTAACCTACACATCCCTGAATATTATGGGCAATTTAGCATGGCTAATTCACCTGGCCTGCACATCTTTGGACTACGGGAGGAACCAGAGCACCCAGAGGAAACCCACACAGACACGGAGAGAATGTGCAAACTCCACACAGACAGTTGGCTGAGGCGGGAATCAAATCCAGGTCCCTGGTGTTGTGAGCCATTGTGTTGCCCACAAATCTTTCTCCACTCACTTAAAATTCTGCCCTCTAGTTTTGAACTCCCCTACCCTAGGAAAAAGATCTTTGCTATTCACCTTATCAATGCCCCTCCCCATGATTTTCTGACCTCTATAAGGATTAAATGGCCTACTCCTTCTGTTATGGGAAATAGAATGAATTTTAAATAGAGTCACACTGAAACAGACCCTTCGATCCAACTTGTCTATGCCGACCACATTTTCCAAACCTCCCCAACCTCCTATGCTCCAGGGAAAGAAGTGGCAGTCTATCTAGCCTCTCCTTGTAACTCAAAACCTCCAGTCCCAGAAACATCCTTGCAAATCCTATTGACAGGGTGAGTGCTGAGAGGATGTTTTCCCTCATAGCAGAGTCTAGGATCAGAGGGCATAGTCTCATAACTAAGAGATGCCAATTTGAGACTGAGATGAGGAGGAATTTCTTCACTTAGAGGGTTGAAGGTCTTTGGAGCTCCTTGCCAAAGAGAGCTGTCAACGGTTAAGACAAGAGGTCAATAGGAGAAATCAAAGGTTATGAGGAAAGAGCAGGAAGATGGATGTGAGAGAAATGTTGGGTCAACCATGGTACTCTTGAATGGTGGACCAGACTCGATGGGCAGAATGGCCTACTCCTGTTCCTATTTCTTATGGTCTTGAAAATTAGACCTTTTTTTGGTGTAGCATTCGTTGTTAACAGAGTTTCAACCAGCAGTTCTGATGCAGAAGGCTGCACTCTGCTTGATGTTTTTCTCACTGAATCACTGAATTGTTACATTGCAGAAGGATGCCATTCAGCCCATTACACCTGCGCCAGCTCTTTAAATGAGCATCTCTACTAAATAAGAGCAAAATACTGAGAAAGTTGGAAATCCGAAATAAAAATGGAAAATCCTGGAGAAACTCAGCAGGCCTGGAGAATTTGAGACTGAAATAAGAGTTAACGTTATGAGTCTGATATGACCATTCTTCAGAACTGAACTGTGGCATCTCCATGGGAATCTCTCACTACAGAAGCAGAAGCAGCACAAAGGTGCTAAAGGCAAATTTCTGCGGATGCTGGAAACTGAAACCAAAAAAGAGAAAATGCTGGAAAATCTCAGCAAGTCTGGCAGCATCTGTAAGGAGAGAAAAGAGCTGACGTTTTGAGTCTAACTGACTCTTTGTCAAAGGTGCTGACTGTTTTCAATGATTATGACAAGCCCTACAAAAAGACTCCACCACCAGGGATATGCTTCCCTCCCCACACCTATCTGTGTCCCGGAGAGACCATTCCCTCTGCAACTACCTCGTTAGGTCCACCCTTTACTCCTAGCAACTTCCCCCACAACCACAAGAATTGCAAAACCTGTGCCCACACCCCACCCTGCTACCTCTGTCCAAGGCCCCCAAAGGATCTTTCCACATTCGGCAGAGATTTTCTTGCACCTCCACACACATCATCTATTGTGTCCATTGGTCGCAATGTGGTCTCCTCTACATTAGGGAGACAGGACGCCAACTTGCAGAATCTCTCAGAGAACATCTCCGGGACAAACGTACTAAACAACCCCGCTGCCCTGTGGCCGAACACATTAACTCTCCCTCCCACTCCGCCAAGGACATGCAAGTCCTGGGACTGCTCCACCACCAAACCCTTACCACCTGAAGCCTGGAGGAAGAATGCCTCATCTTCCCCCTTGGGACCCTCCAACCACATGGGATCAATGTGGATTTCACCAGTTTCCTCACTTCCCCTCCCCCCACCCTATTCCAGATGCAACCTTCCAACTCGGTACCGCTCTCTTGAAACTGCCCTACCTGTCCATCTTCCTTCCCACCTATCTCCTCCACCCTCTGCTCTGACCTATCACCTTCACCCCCACCTTTATCTACCTATCCCATTCCCAGCTACCTTCCCCCCAGCCCCACCCCCTCCCATTTATCTTTTAGCTTTTTCGGCTCACAAGCCTCATTCCTGATGAAGGGCTTATGCTCAAAAAGTCGATTGTCCTGCACCTTGGATGCTGCCTGACTGGCTGTGCTTTTCCAGCACCACACTCTTTGACTCTGAAACCCATGTCACAGCCAAGTACAAATATTGGAGGGAGCATGTGGAAATCCGAGCATCGCACCCAGCACTGCACTGTGAATCACCCCATGACTCACAAATCTGGAGTGCATCTCTTGGCCTCAAAGGGACTGACTGAGAAAATTTTACAGGCCCTACTCCTGGCCTGACCCCAAACCTGCCCTCAGCTCCCTGTCTGACCCCAAAAGCCAGCCCCCACCCTCTGTTTGACCTCCAGCACTGTGTGCAGTTCAGGTCCACTTGGATTCCCTCTTGCCCCTTTGTGCACTTAATTTTTTTTCCTGAAGAAAGGTGTTAAGGGATATGGGCCAAAGACAACTATATGGATTTGGGTCATGGATCAGCCATGATCCAATGGGGAAGTAATGGTTTGATGGTATAGTTGCAAGGCTATTAATCTACTAATCTACGTAATATTCTGGGGGTCCTGAGTTCGAATCTCATCACGGGATGTGTAATTTGGATTAAATAAAAAGTATCTGGAATTAAGAATCTAATGGTGACCGTGAAACCATTGTCAAGAAAATCTTATATGGCTGACTAATATGCTTTGGGAAATCTGGCATCCTTACTTGACCTGGCCAACACTTGACTCCAGACCCACATCAAGGTAGTTAACTCGAACTGCCCCTGGGTAATCAATACCAGGAATGGAGTAATAAACATTGGGGATGAGTACTTACTGGAAGAGTAATAACTACAGGGGATGGAGTAATAAATACTGGGTATGGAGTGGGGAATGGGTAATAAATGCTGAGGATTAGTAATAAATACTGGGGATGGAGAATAAAGTAATATATACTGGGGCGGGGTAATCAATAAAGAGGGTGGGTAATAAGTATTGGGATGGAGTAATAAATGTAGGTGGGTAATAAATACTGGGTGTGGATTAATAAATGCGGGGGTAGGTAATAGAACCTGGGGTAGAGTAATAAATGCAGGGGTGGGTAATAAATACTGGGGGTGGAGTAATAAATACAAAGGTTGGGAATTACTGGGGGTGGAGTAATAAATACAGCTTGGGGAATAAATACTGTGGGTGGAGTAATAAATACAGGGGTTGAGGAATAAATGTGGGGGTGGAGTAATAAATACAAGGGTTGGGGAATAGATACTGGGGGTTGAGTAATAAATACATGAGTGCGTAATAAATACGGAGTGGTGGAGTATCAAATTCAGGGGGTGGGTACTAAATAGTGGGGTTGACACCCGCATCCTGTGACGAAAGAAAATCCACAGACCAGCAGCCAATGAGGTGTCAGAATATTCAGCGCAGCCAATCAGGGAACACCCAGCGCAGGGTCTCATTCATTGGCAGAGAGCGGGTCTCAGATGCCCCTGGGTCACTGCCCTGACCTGCTGTGCTTCTCCAGCACCACACTCTCTGCAGACCTCACAGTCTCCTCAGGTACATCAACAGTGAGGGCCATAGCGACCAATCACAGGGAGCGGTATTGAGGGGTAACCAATCAGCAGGCACCAGCTTTGGCACCGTGGCCAATCAGCGGGCGGTACACCGGAGGGACCAATCGGCGATCGGGGAGCCATGAGCCAATGAGCGGGCGGGCCCTGGCACGCACGTGGCCGGAGCCGGCTCGGGTGGAGCGGCGGGATCTGCGCGAGTCACGGGGCCCGGCACCGGCTCTCGGCGGGATCTGCGCGTGTCACGGGGCCCGGCACCGGCTCTCGGCGGGACCTGGGGCCTGCGATCCGCCAGCTCACGCCTCTGCCTCCTCACGGTTCACCATTCGAGCCCGTGCCCCGGGAGACGGGGTAAGGCCCAGGGAGGAAAGACCGAGGCCTGGTCCCTGGAGAGAGTTAATGGGGCGGCCTGATCAAAGATCAGCAACAGACGGGGGGTTGGGGAGAAGTAAAGTATTTGCTGGAGAACAGAGTCTGGGGATGAGGGACAGACCCTTCAGGAGGAGGGTGGGAGGGACGTGGCCATCGGGTAAACCCACATGTTGGGAAGCAGTGCCCCATTCAGGGGGTGGTAGAGCTTTGGAACTCTTCCATAAACGGCATTGGGTGCAGCATCAGGATTTAACTTAAAATATGAGACGGCTTTTTTATTCCCAGAAGGGATTTAAGGGACATGGGCTTTAGGCAGTTCCAAGGATTCAGATCACAGATTAACCAGGGTCTTATTAAATCATGGAAGAGGCTGAATACCTTCCTCCTGGTCAGTGTAGAAGGAACATTGCACTGTCAGAGGGTCAGCGCTGAGGGAGCGGGCACTGTCGGAGGGTCAGCGCCGAGGGAGCGGGCACTGTCGGAGGGTCAGCGCCGAGGGAGTGGGCACTGTCAGAGGGTCAGCGCCGAGGGAGCGGGCACTGTCGGAGGGTCAGCGCCGAGGGAGCGGGCACTGTCGGAGGGTCAACGCCAAGGGAGAGGGCACTGTCGGAGGGTAATTGCCGAGGGAATGGGCACTGTCAAAGGATCAGTGCCGAGGAAGCGGGCACTGTCGGAGGGTCAGCGCCGAGGGAGCGGGCACTGTCGGAGGGTCAGCGCCGAGGGAACGGTCAGGGTCAGTTCCGAGGGCGTGGGCACTGTCGGAGGGTCAGTTCCGAGGGCGCGGGCACTGTCGGATGGTCAGTTCCGAGGGAGCGGGCACTGTCGGAGGGTCAGCGCCGGGGAAGCAGGTACCTTCGGTCAGTGCCGAGGGAGCGGGCACTGTCGGAGGGTCAGTTCTGAGGGCGTAGGCACTGTCGGAGGGTCAGCGCCGAGGGTGCGAGCACTGTTGGAGGCTCAGCGGCGAGGGCACCGTCAGAGGGTAATCGTCGAGTGATTGAGCACTGTCAAAGGGTCAGTGCCAATGAAGCAGCACTGTCGGAGGGTCATTGCCAATGAAGCAGCACTGTCGGAGGGTCAGCCCCGAGGGGGCGGGCACTGTCGGAGGGCCAGCGCCGAGGGAGCGGGCACTGTCGGAGGGTCAGTTCCGTGGGCGCGGGCACTGTCGGAGGGTCAGCGCCGAGGGACTGAGCACTGTCGGAGGATCAACGCCAAGGGAGAGGGCACTGTCGGAGGGTAATTGCCGAGGGAGCGGGCTCTGTCGGAGGGTCAGCGCCGAGGGAGCGGGCACTGTCGGAGGGTCAGCGCCGAGGGAGCGAGCACTGTTGGAGGCTCAGCGGCAAGGGCACCGTCAGAGGGTAATCGTCGAGTGATTGGGCACTATCAAAGGGTCAGTGCCAATGAAGCAGCACTGTCGGAGGGTCAGTGCCAATGAAGCAGCACTGTCGGAGGTTCAGCCCCGAGGTAGTGGGCACTGTCGGAGGGCCAGCGCCGAGGGAGCGGGCACTGTCGGAGGGTCAGTTCCGTGGGCGCGGGCACTGTCGGAGGGTAATTGCCGAGGGAATGGGCACTGTCAAAGGGTCAGTGCCAAGGAAGCGGGCACTGTCGGACATGTCAGCGCCGAGGGAGCGAGCACTGTCGGATGGTCAGCACCGAGGGAGCGAGCACTGTCGGAGGGTCAGCGCCGAGGGAGCGGGCACTGTCGGAGGGCCAACGC
>NC_057745.1:6345416-6378348 GCF_004010195.1 Chiloscyllium plagiosum | reverse complement strand
GGGCACTGTCGGAGGGTAATTGCCGAGGGAATGGGCTCTGTCAAAGGGTCAGTGCCAAGGAAGCGGGCACTGTCGGAGGGTCAGCGCCGAGGGAATGGGCTCTGTCAAAGGGTCAGTGCCAAGGAAGCGGGCACTGTCGAAGGGTAATTGCCGAGGGAACGGGCACTGTCAAAGGGTCAGTGCCAAGGAAGCGGGCACTGTCGGAGGGTCAGCCCCGAGGGTGAGGGCACTGTCGGAGGGTCAGCGCCGAGGGAGCGAGCACTGTCGGAGGGTCAGCGCCGAGGGAGCGAGCACTGTCGGAGGGTCAGCGCCGAGGGAGCAGGCACTGTCTGAGGGTCAGCGCCAAGGAAGCGGATACTGTGGAAGGGTCAGCGCCAAGGGAGCGAGCACTGTCGAAGGGTCAGCGCCAAGGGAGCGCCGCACTGTGTTGTGAATTTCTAAAAACATAGTGTATGAGTGCAAGCCCCTCCTGCATAGTAATCGCTGGAAGAAATGACTATTTCTTGGTTGAGGGATAATAAGTTGTGTGTCTATTTCTGTTTTCTGCTCTTAAATAACGCAACATGATCTTTTCATCTGAAAAGGCAGTGGGGGAGGGAAATGAGGTATTTCTGACTACATAGCTCTCTCAGTGATGTGTCAGTGTGGACTATGTGCTGAAATCCACAAATGAAGCCTGAGATTCTTGACTGATAACTATGTGAAAGTGTCAGCAATAAATTAATGAACTCCAGATCGCTATCTGGTAGAGTGTGATGATGAAGAATATTTAGTTTGCCAGTGCTGAGATTCTTTCTTCTGCACTGACCATTTCCTTCCAAAACCAGGGGAACTTATTATTACTAGGATTCTCCCCTTGATTAAAACGACTTATGTTGATTTTGCAGATTCCACGAAGCCTCCATTTGGACTCTGATTAAAGGATGCCAAGTATAGTTAGCATGCGTGTAGACTCCGCCATCCCCTCTTCTGAAGGCTCAGATTTTAGACTACTCCCTGGGTCTTGCAGGTTGAACCAATTCAGCTGCTGCTCGCCTATGGCTCCGAACCTCAATAGCCAGACCAAGCGGAAGAAGAAGCTCAGCCGAAGGCATGCACGCTTCCTGGAGAGAAAAGCTTTCCTGGAGAAGGAAGGGATCCTCAAGCAAGATCGGATGAAAAGGAAGCGACGACCTTTGGACCAAACAAGCTGTCCGACCACCTGTGATCCAAACCACACGCTTCAGTCTGGAGACACCAAGCGAACAAGTGGTTCTGATGTGAATGAAAATCACTACCATCTGATTGGTGCTTCCAATCTGTGGCCTGAAGCTGAAAGGAGAGATGTTCACTCTACTTGCTCTTCAAAGTGCATGGACCCGAGCAGTAAAACGTGTCCTGTAGAAAGGACTAACCTGCTAAATCCTGAGGACCCTTATAGTTTGCCGCAAGCTGCACTCCAATGCCAGACAAGCTCATCACCTATCTGCTGTAATCCTGCCAAGTATGTGGCAATCGACTGCGAGATGGTTGGAACAGGCCCCTATGGGCGTGTTAATGAAATGGCTAGGTGTAGCATCGTAAACTATCAGGGCCAAGTCATCTATGACAAGTATGTGAAGCCCAAAGAACCCATCATCGATTACCGGACCCGCTGGAGTGGCATTCGAAAACGCGATATGGCAAATGCAATTGAGTTTGATGTTGCTCAGAGGGAGGTGAGTATATTAACCATCTTGAATGTTGTATTCACTTAATACCTATTATCCCCAAGTCTGGAATTAATGGGTTCATCAGTCATTACCCCTGGGCTGACATCCCTGATGTAGCGCTGAAAGAGGTCCTGCCTTTCAAATGAGACATTATACTGAGACCCTGTCTGGTTTTATGGGAAGAGGTTTGTGCAAAGGATCTCAGAACACTACTTTGCAGAAGAGGTGGTGTGTCTTGAACCATTTTTTGACCAACTTGACCACAGTGTCTCGACCAATTTTTATCCCTTGACTAGAATTATTGTGCAAGAGCATCCACTCATTGTCATGTTGTTTGCAGGCTCTGACTATAAATTGTCGGGTCTGCAGACCTGCAGTTTCCTGGGGCATGTTATCAAAGCTGAAGTAGTGAGCAGTGATCACAGAACTGCTCTTGCTCACCCTGTGTTTTTTCCCTAATGTGTTTTATGTAATCACTGTCCTGGCCACGATGGGCAATTCCTGCAGTGGGAAGCAGACATATCCATTTCACTGATATCTGGAAGTAAATACCAGTCTCAAAAGTATTATTTGAACAATCTGTACATGCTGTATTTTTTTGTGTCTATGTAATTATAGTTTTTAACTGTAGATATTGTGGGGTAGGAGGAATGGATTAAATGTTTGAAAAGCATTTGAGAATTAGAATTTCCCATGGATTCTGAAAGATGATTTAAATTTGAATAATCTGCAAGAAGTACTGTTGGGTTCTACCTTACCTGATGTAATTGAAGTTATTGTCAAAATATGACATAAAAACAAAGATGTTGTAAAAACTTGCCAGCTCAGGCAGCATCCACGAGGAGAGAGCAAGAAACAGATTTAATGTTTCAATAAGGTAGACTGCAGAATTGACAGACTTTGGTAACCATTTTAGACTAACCAATAAACATGCTCCATTATGACTAACCAGCAATCCTCAAACTGCAGAGACATTGCTCCCATAAATCTTGTCTCATTAAAAATTATATTTGGTATCAGTACAACCTTAACACTGCAAGTTTAGAGAGGTTTTGCATTTGTCATTTTTGTGACTTCCCTCATAAGTGAGGCGGAGATTGGAGTATAACTCCAGTGAAGGATAAGGACATAATTAGGTCTGGGCCTTTTTTAGACAACACGAGGTTTGGAAGAGAGCTTCTTCAAGGAAGGCATCCTTGCAAGAGGATTCGCAGGAAGTTAAAATCTTCTAGGAGAAAGTAAGGACTGCAGATACTGGAGATCAGAGCTGGAAATGTGTTGCTGGAAAAGCGCAGCAGGTCAGGCAGCATCCAAGGAGCAGGAGAATCGACGTTTCGGGCATGAGCCTGAAGAAGGGCTCGACGTTTCTGAAGAAGGGCTCATGCCTGAAATATCGATTCTCCTGCTCCTTGGATGCTGCCTGACCTGCTGCGCTTTTCCAGCAACACATTTTCAGCTCTGATCTCCAGCATCTGCAGTCCTCACTTTCTCCTAACACGAGGTTTGCCCAGGTCTGAAGATTGTGGTTGAAAGTTAGTGTCGCACAGACATATCTGCATGGGTACAAGTTAAAAGTAAATTCATTCTCATCGATGTCACTCAAAATATTCTCCATCTCTTGCTTCTCTTGGGAAGATCAACCTCCACATTGATCTGCTGTTATTTCTACAATGAAAGGACTCCTATAGTGTTATTAGATAGTGAATTCCAGGCTTTTTCACCCAGTGACAATGCTGGAATAGCTGTTTTGTGCCCAAAACACTTAGGGGACCTGACGGGGTAGAGGTGGAGAGGTTGTTTCCCCCATATGAGAGAGTACAGGACCAGAGTGTATAATCACTGAGTAAGGGCCCATCCATTTAGGACCAATCAGGAGGAATTTCTTCCAAGGGTAGTGAATCAAGTGTTATGGGGGAAAAGGCAGGAAAGCAGAGTTGAGGATTATCAGATCTGCCATAATTTCATTGGAACAGACTAATTGGGTTGAGTGGCCTACTTCTGGTCCTGGGTCATGAGATCCAAATTAGGATGATGCAGATTAGGGGTGGAATGCAGGTAGGGTTAATAATTCCAAAAGTTAATTAGCATGTTAAATTTTTGCTTCAATTTAGATTTTGAAGATATTGAAGGGGAAAATTGTGGTGGGCCATGCATTGCACAATGACTTTAAAGCACTGAAGTATTTTCATCCAAAATCTCTGGTAAGGGACACGAGTAAAATCCCATTGTTGAAGAGGAAGGCTGGTTTTCCTGAAAGAGAATCCGTTTCCCTGAAGAATCTGGCAAAGCTACTTTTGGGTAAAAGCATCCAGGTGAGTATGTGAACTGACTATTCTTTTACTCTGGGAGTTCAGTTGCAGAAAGTGGGAGTACAAAGTGCAGCAGAGCTGGAACACACGAAACATTCAGGTGGCGGTAAACCTTGGGCTCTTTTCTACCTCGCCACTGTTTTTCTGCAATATTTCCATATCCTTTGGTGTCTTGGAAGTTTATATTGATTTGACTTGGCTGTACTCAATGACTGTAACTGAATTTCTCCACTGCCTTTGGGGTAGAAAATTCTAAAGATGCACCGCCCCCGAGTGGAGAAATTCTTCCTGCTTGTATCCTAAGTTACCTGCCTCTTCTGAAACAGCCCCTTGTTCTCGATCCCTACAGTTTGGGGAAACATCCTTCCAGCATCTACTCTGTCAAACCTTGTAAGAATTTTGTATGATTTAGTTAGATCACGTCTCATTCTTCTAACGTCTAAGGAATACAGGCCCAGTCTTCCTAATCTCTCCTTGGACAATTCCAAGTGTGAACCTTGCACACTTTGTGTGATGAGTAGCCCTTCCTTAATTAAGGAGACCAAAACCCCAGGTATGGTCTTGTCAAGACTCAAGAAAATCATTACATTTAGGTTGTGCTTGTAAAATCTTAGTATGCTCTCCTCAGTGGGTTATTGTTGAAGTGCAGTTGGGTGAGTGCAATTTCCAGACAGTACTTCCACCTCAACTAGAGAAGGTTTCATTCTAACTTCTCATCTCTTTTTCTCTTGCAAATCTGTCAATAAAATTCAGTCACCTCCAACATGGATTATCTCTCTGCTACTGTACTGAAATTTTGCCTTGGTTTTGCATTCTAATCCCAGAGTGGGGCTTCAACACACATTACAGGCTCAGAGATTAGTGTTACTCATAGACCACATGGGGAACTTACTGGTTCTACATAACGTGTAACGTTCCCTCTAAGCTGCACGCACACACAGCAGTTGCAAAGTTCCACAATATCCAATTGCGGCATTGACTTGGGCTCAGGAGGTTGCTGCCATGCACAGACTTCTGAAGCCTGTACAGCCAGAAAGAAAACTAGAGAGTATGTTGATAATGTGTGTGCATTTTTGCCCTCCATTGAGAGTTCTGCTTCATTCACCCATGAATGTTCCTGTTTTCATCTACACCTTGTTGACAAATAGCTGCCTCCAGGAAACAAATCTGGTTCTTCAAAGTGATTCTGCAGGATGTTTGCCTGATACCGGGCAATTTTGCAAACAGCGTTTCACTTTCTTATCAAAGTAAAACCTGTGTGTCAGGCAAGAAGGCCTCTCAGACCTGGCGCTGGCATCTGTAGAGTGTGGGTGACTGGTGTGATCAGTATAAGATTATATTGAAGTGCCTGTTGCCACTTGTCAAACCTAATGTATGTGAACTGAGCACTTGGATAAGGTAATGTATGTTGTTGGTTTTGTTTGCACTTGTGGATCTATGCGCCATCAATTGGCACTTTAGGGGCAGAGGCGGGTCTTTTAGGAGGAATGAAGTTGGGGAAATAATTTTTTCCTTAATTTGCTGTCATTTGTTCTTGTTGTGGCAGGTTGGTAACGATGGGCACTGTTCTGTGGAGGATGCCTGCACCTCAATGGAGTTGTATCAACGAGTGGAGAGTCAATGGGAACAAAAACTGTGCGATCAATTGTCGGTGGCAAATGAACAAGTGGCTTCTGAAACAAACTTTGAAATCAGTCAATACATGGATGACCAATATTGGCCCACTGATCTTCACAAGGACAGTAAATGATCTGAGCATACATACATTCTTCAGCTTTCGCAATCACCAGTAAAGATGAAGACTCTTGCAGCAGTCCAAACACTTGAGGTCATGGGTGCCATCCCTTGGTTTCATTATTCTCAGGTCTTTGCAGCTACTAGCCAATGCCACACATGGTTAGCTCTCCCCCACCCTGGTGATCTTTACCAATGCAGTTGATCAAATGCAGTTGCTAATGGTCACAAATGGAGATCCACTGATTCAGCCTATGTCTGGAGTTCTTTATAAGATCTTTTTGTAATGTGTGGCTCAATACAATGCAAAATGGTGTGGTTCACCACCTGAGGTGTCTAAACACAAAGGAGCATGGATGTTGCATTGTGTCTTGTTCTTCCATACCTGCGACCTATATAAACATTCAGATGTAAATGGCAGGGGACTATAAAATTGTTCTAAGATAACAGGATGCTGAATGTTGTCCTGAAATAATTCCTGAGGCCAATAATCGGGGCTCAATTGAGGAGTCCTGCATTTTGTAGCCTCACTTTACCCCATCCAATCAGGCCAATGCTGCTAATTATTTTACACTTGTCTTGTTGTTTGAATTTATATATAAGTTTATAATTTAGAGATGCCGGTGTTGAACTGGTGTGTACAAAGTTAAAAATCACACAACACCAGGTTATAGTCCAACAGGTTTAATTGGAAGCACACTAGCTTTCAGAGCGACGCTCCTTCATCAGGTGGTAGGTCATCAGGTCTATCACCTGATGAAGGAGCGTCGCTCTGAAAGCTAGTGTGCTTCCAATTAAACCTGTTGGACTATAACCTGGTGTTGTGTGATTTTTAACTTTATATAAGTTTAAGCCTCGTTTATTTCCCCAGAATGATACCTTATTTACCACTTTTAATGTATGTCTTCTAAACTCCTCCTTCACCAGGGCATTATTCTCCACTCTGTCTGTTTTGAAGGGAATTGCAGGTTAAATGGAGCAGAATGTTTGCCCCTCCCCCGTGACATCAGTGGGGCAGTGGTTTGTGGGTATCATTCCCCATTGATGATCTCATATGAGAGGAGTTCTATACAAAATGTCTACTTCGAGGCTGTCTTACCAGTATAATTCAGACCAGCAAAGCATGATGCAGAAAGCAGTAAGTGTACAGGACCAGTCACTTCAGTAAATGGTAAATTAACACACAATGGGTGAAGATCTGCTAGTTTTGGGAGGGAGTGGAGATAGGATTTGCCTGGTACTTTTTTTGTAATTGAACTTTAATGCCACTGTTTTGTCGATTAATGATGGACTTCAGTCAACTAGAAACCGCTTGGCTCGTTATTAGCTCATCACTGGAGTTCTATAATCCCAGTTTCTCCATTTTGTTCTTTTGAACTTTTCCCTTGAATTTAATTTCCCCTCAACTGTCAACAGGTTCACAGGCATATGTATTCCACGTTCTAGTTTTGCTGTCTCATATCTGTGGCTGCAAAGGGTTTCAAAATATGTGAAAACGAACACAAATAATAACGCTAAGAATCTACAGAAGTATTCTACTTAAAAACTTGTGGTCTGAAAACTTTGGTGTGAAACATTGCAGCCTTGAGTTCCTGCTGTGTAAACATTCCTAGTTTTTGGGGTCAAATGTTGTGTGTGAAGACTCTTGCTTGGGTGGGGGGTGGAGGGGGGTTGTGGGGCGTAGAAATGGAAAAGTATGAAGGCCTACACAGACTCACTTTTGTTTCTTGTGCTATCCCATTTATTGTGACACACCTTATTGAGAAAGTCACGTGCGCTCAGAGGCAGCTCTTCAGCTGAGGCCTGATTTCCTCAGATGAATGTTAAATATCCCATTGCAGTATTTGAAGAACAATAGGTGAGGGGTGGGTAGGGTTTCATCCACTACCTTGATTAAATCTTGTGGTGGGGAAGAAAAGATACTTGGAGCAGTGGGGGAATATAGGGGAGAGATGAAACACATTTCTGGCATTTTGTCACATAGCTTCTTCCTATGCTCAAAGTGCTTGCCGCTACGCCGCCATTGTTTATCAAAATAACTACCTGAATGTAAAGAGTTTTAAAGTATTGCTGAGAGATGTGATAATGCAGAGCTTCCTTTGGGATGACTATGATGCATCAGGTAGCACTGTTAGCTTTCTGTCACGTGAATGTGGGCAAAGTCCTGTCCCAGCGATTTCACGGTTCTATGATGCTACATTCCTTTGGTGCCCTGGCTAATACTATATATGTAGTCCATAACCATCATCTACAAACAAATGATCCGGTCATTATCACATTGCTGCTGGTATTAGATTAGATTAGATTACTTTCGGAAACTAGTTGGCACACTTCCTCCATTTCAGCATTTTAAAAGTGCATCATTGGTTGTGAAGCATTTTGGGACCTGCTGAGTTATGAAATCCACTATTGAAATTTATTTTTTTTTAAACATTCAACTTAATTGTAGTGTAGTCTGCTCTTTATTTTTTAGGTTGTTTCTTTAGGTTGAAGACTTACAAAACCAGTTTAGAATTTACTCCAAACAATTAATATCAGCTTATTATCCAGAAGGATGGAGCTAATACCATGCCTGGCTGTAGTTGTGTGGTTTGATTTTTAAGAATTTCTAGCACTCCTCTACGGTGGTTTGCATGCCTTATTGGTTGCTCTGATAGCTACACAAATTCTCATGTGTTTTTTGCAGCTTACTGCATCATGGTGCAAGCTTTTTTTTGGTGTGTTCTGTTGGTTTCATTGGTAATCTCTGTGCAGCATTGCACCAAATTCTGACATGCTAATACTAGATTAGGAAGTGCATTGGAATCAACAAACCAGTGTTATCATTCCCTTTTGGTGCTTATTTGACTATTCACCATGTTGACCCTGCCCTGACCTGCCCCGCCCCAAAAAAAACAGTGGTGAAGTTTTCCACTGTTGAATACTTCAGTGATAACTTCCCACATTTATGAAGGCGGCACTTGCGTGAGATTGCAGGACTCCAGCATCCTATACTTGATTGAGCTGGTGACTTCCGAGCTGGGACGTAAACTCAATTGGAAGTGTTCACAGTTGCCTTTCATGAATAATTGAACATTAATGATAAAGAAGGCCCTTGGCTCATCCAGAAGGGAGCAGGCACTGTCCATTATTCCCTTTAACAGGGTTTTGTTTCATATGATTAATTTGTTATTCCTCATAGCAATTCATTACAACTTGATCACTCTGTGACAAGAGAATTTCTGACTTAAGTCCAAATGTTTGTGGTTCACTACTTGCAACTTGTTCACCCCGTGATTGGAAAGCTGAAACATTTGGTTTGTTTTGGAAGAATCTGTCATGTGGCTGTTGGACAATAAATTATTTTCAAACAATTGGTCATTCTCTTTCTTATCCTGTCAGATATTTGGATTTTAATTGCATATCATCTTACACCTGCCTCATCTCTGGATTTTCATTAGAACTTTGAAGACCAGGGCCATACTCGGTACAGCTATGCTGTATGGGAAGAAAGGTGTAACTTGTGGGTCTTAATTTGAGGTTAATAGTAGTACAAAAACCTTCCAGAAGAATAGCTAGTTTATCAAAGGAACCTCATTGTATTCACAGTGAGTGAGTTTGTCATTGAGTGATCTAGTTGTCTTTTGTCTACACCAGAGCTGACATAGGTCTTGAATATCAGTGTGTCCTGTTACTCTTGATTTGGAGACTATAGCAATTCCTGCTACCTTAGCTTGGGGCTAATTGGTTATGCCAAGGAGTTGGAGGCAATGAGGGAAGGGCAAGTATTAACCATGTGGAACAGGCAGTGATAAACTGCTTGATGTCGAACTGAGCTGGGAGACTGGTGATTGAAATATAGTAAGATTGGGTAGAACTGTGCTGATTAATGAGTTTTGACTCTTGCACTCCCAGAATCAATGGAACTGGAGCAGGATCTCCATTTGATTTCATGACAAATCAAACCAGCCACCTCAAACAGTTATGTTGATTTTAGAAGTTAAGAATTTCTTTGAAACTGTAAGAGGTTGTTGGTTCTACAAGTGTCAACTCCACCCATCAGAGCTCTTAGTCTTTCTCTTGGGATCTACCTGAAAAACATGTTCTCATCAGTGATACCAATGTCAGTCATTTTGCTTAGTGGAGTTGAAACATGCCAATGCTGGAAAACATTCCAATTGAATATCAGATAATGTAGATTCAAGTGCTGCATAGCTATGCATCATTCTTTCACAAGACATCGTGGGCAAGGCCCAAATTTATTGCCCGTCCCTAATTGCCTTTGAACTGAGTGACTTGCTTGGCCTTTTTAAATAGGAACTTTAGTCAATCACATTTCTGAGTTTGGACTCTGATGTAGACCATGCGGCGTTAGAACAGCAGCTTTCCTTCTCTAAAGCAGATTAGACAACTAGAAAGTTTTTCATGACCATCAATGATAGTTTCAGAAATAGTGACACAAAACAAATTTTCAGAATTGAAATTCCACCAGCTATCACAGTGGGATTTCAACTTGTATCCCCAGAGGATTTGCCTCAACCTCTGGATTACTAGTCCTTCGATGTTACACTAGATCTCTACCAGTAGGGGTCAGTACTTTATTACTGCTTTTTATTACTGTGACCCAATTTCAAGCTTGAAAACTTTCATGACCCCTTGATGAGGGAGGGGGCAAAGACCTATTAGAGCAGGCAGATGGTGAATGTTGGCCATTTGTGTCTTGAAGATCATCAAAACGTGCAGCTTGCAAACCTCACTTTGGAGAATCCTCATGTATACGCTTGCCAGTTAGTAACTGGATTAAACTCCAAATTAATTTCATTATCATACACACAACCAATGAAAAGGAAACCTTTGAGGCAAGTGAGTTCAGATTAGACTTGATTTTAAATCTTAGAAGTGAAATTCAGCTCCAGAACATAGGAATGCAAGTAGCCATTAAACTGTTGAACCTGATCCACCACCACTTAGTAAATTACACTCGATCCTTGCGTTATTTATTCATCTCCATTTTGCTTGATGATCTTATCCGATACAATTCTATTATAGAGTCATAGAGAGGTACAGCACGGAAACAGACCCTTCGCTCCAACTGGTCCATGCCAACCAGATATCCAAACCCAATCTAGTCCCATTTGCCAGCACTTACCCATATCCCTCTAAACCTTACCACCCAGATGCCTTTCAAATGCTGTAACTACCAGCCTCCACCATTTCCTCTGGCAGCTCATTCCATACACGCACCTTTGAAAGTGTTTCCTGATTCCTAAAGGGCCTGGATATAATTTTAAGATCCTATTACCTTGTTCAGGGTTCCCACACTAAATAAGGTGCATTTCTCTTGATATACTCCCATGCCCTCCCAAATCTGTTAATCTAATTTAAACGCTTACATTGATTGCTTCATAATTCTCAATGTATTGAACTGTGCAGCCACCCCTGCCCCAACCCTCAAATGCTGATGGGTTTTTGGTAATTTCTCATTGTCTACTGGTTAGAATAGTGGATAAACAATCCAAGCATTGAATGTTCAAACCCCATTGTAATGCTAGAATTGGGTAAATTTGATAGTTTGTGGGTAACACAGAAAGAGTGATTGTGGAGGCTACTGTATTGTTCATGGTGATTGGTTGATAACTTGTATTAAACCAGAGTTCAGAAGAGGAAATCTTCATTCTGGAGGATGTCGGATCACATTCAGTATTGACCTGTACAACAAGGTACGTGGCAGTACCAGTATTCAGCGTCAGACAGGCTGCTTCACAGTCGGTACTGATAGTTCCAGTCTGAATGATTCAGTCCTGTCAAAAACTGGGTACCATTCCAATAAACGTCAGCCCCAGAGAGTGGTGGCTGTGTGGAATGCTCTGCCCCAGAGGGCAGTGCAGGCCCAGTCTCTGGATTCATTTAAGAAAGAGTTGGATAGAGCTCTCAAGGATAGTGGAATCAAGGGTTATGGAGATAAGGCAGGAACAGGATACTGATTAAGGATGATCAGCCATGAAAATATTGAATGGTGGTGCAGACTCGAAGGGCAGAATGGCCTACTCCTGCACCTATTGTCTATTGTCATTGGCCTTGTACTTTCATTCTATTGAGTACAATTTGTACAGATATTAAATGGAGATACATTCTGACCTTTTCATATTTGCTTAGCTCAGAGTTGAAGATCCTTGTTTGGCTCCACTCTCAACTCAATGTCACCATGACACCCCCACATGATCTTCTCATTCATCTCCAACTCCACCTCTCCTTGACCATCAAAACTATAATCCATACATCCACCTGCAACATGCCTAAAGGGATAGACAGGGCCGATACAGGTAAGACATTTCCCCTGGTTGGGGAGTCTAGAACTATGGGCCACAATTTCAAAATAAGGGGAAATCACGTGGAACCAGGATGAGGAGAATTCTTTTTGTTCAGAGGATTGTGAATCTTGAGTCCTCTACTCAAGAAAGCAGTGAAAGCTTTGTCTTTGATTAAGTTTAAAATAAAGATTAATAGATTTCTAAATACCAGTGCTTTTAAAAAGATATGGAGATAGTGTGGGGAGAAAAACATTAAAGTGCAGGATGAGCCATTATGGTATTGAGTGGCTGAGCAGGATGGACAGGCAAATTACTTAACTCCTGCTTCTATGTTCTTATGAATGATAAAGATCTAGAATGCATTGCCTGTGAGTGTGGTGGAGTAAGATTCAAATAATACATTCAAAAGGGAGTTAGACTGTTATCTGAAAAGGAAGAATGTAGAGGATAACAGAGAGGAGGCAGGGGAATGGCATAAAGTGAATGCTTGTTAGAGAGCCAGTGTACACAAGATGGGCCAAATGGCCTCCTGTACCATAATGATTCTGTGATCACACCATAACCAAACCCTCTGTCTCTCCTGCCTGTTTCATTATTTTTGTTCACATTCATAGTTTGACCAGTTCTACACCTGTATAGTGTCATAAGTAACCCATGGCAAACATTATATGCATTATAATAAAATTGCAATTAGAAATGTTGATCATCCAAACATTGATTGTCTATTCTGCAGCAATCACGTTTATGTAGGGCTGGAACATGGAGTAAATGTTTTAGATTGCTCAGAGGCTAAAATTGAAAGAATGGGTCACACATAGAACAAACATTGTGAACAAAAGTGTTATTTCTTCACACAGTTTACTCTTAAATCAAGTTTGCCTGTTCATAACCTCAGAAGCAACTGCCTGATCCATAGATTAGAATCAGAATTACATGTTTGACCTCCTTGCCTGCTGCAGTATGGTCAAAACTATATATCTGGTTTATCAACCTACTGCAATCTTTCTACCTTTGCATTACAGTAACATCTGTGAGAACCATTGAGTTACTTGGACAAGAAACAATCAGCTCAGTAATACATCAAGCATGTTTCTTTAGAATGAGATGTTACACTTGAAGTGATTGTAACGTGGTCAGCCAGGTGGACCTGATAGAATATGATTTGCCTGATTGCCGGATTGTTGTCAGGGCCCGGAGTCTTTGCAGTATCCAGTGCCTCCACCGTTTCGTGATTTTACATGGAGTGAATCGAATTGGCTGAAGACTGGTATCTGTAACGCTGGGACCACTGGAGGAGGCTGAGATGGATCATCCACTTGGCACTTCTGGCTGAAGATTGCTGCGAATGCTTTAGCCTTATCTTTTGCACTGGTGTGCTGGGTTCTTCCATCATTGAGGAGGGGGGTATTTGTGGACCGTCCTCTTCCAGTGAGTTGTTTAATTGTCCACCACTATTTACGACTGGATGCGGCAGGACTGCAAATCTCAGATCTGTCTACCAGTTGCTGCTTAGTAGCCCTGTTTGGCATGCAAGTAGTCCTGTTTGGTGACTTCACCAGGTTGACACCTCATCTTCTGGTGTGCCTGGCGCTGCTTCTGGCATGGCCTCCTGCAATCTCCATTGACCAGGGTTGATCCCCTGGCTTGATGGTAATGGTTGAGTGGGGGATATGTCAGGCCAGGAGGCCACAGATTGTGTTGGAGTACAATTCTGCTGCTGTTGATGGCCCACAGCGCCTCATGGATGTCCAGTCTTGAGTTGCTAGATCTGTTTGAAGTCTGCCCCATTTAGCACGGTGATAGTGCCACACAATGGGAGGGTAATCTGAGTGTGAAGGTGGGACTTCATCTCCACAAAGACTGATTAGTGGTCGCTCTTACCAATATTGTCATGGACATTTCCATCTGTAGCTGGATATTGGTAAGGATGAGATCAAATATGTTTTCCCTTTTGGTTCCCTCACCACCTGCTGCAGACCCAGGCTAGCAATTATGTCTTTCAGGTCCTGACCAGCTCAAGCTGTAGGACTGCCACTGAGCCACTCTTGGTGGTGGACATTGAATCCCCCAGCCAGAGTACATTTCATGCCTTTGCCATCCTCAGTGCTTCCTCCAAGTGTTGTCCAGCATGGAGGAGTACTGATTCATTAGGCATGGGAGAACAGTATGTGATGATCAGCAGGAGGTTTCCTTACCCATGTTTGACCTGATGCCACAAGACTTTATGGGGTCAAGAGTCAATGTTGAGGACTCCCAGAGCAACTCCCTCCTGAATGTATCCACTGTGCCGCCATCTCTGCTGGGTCTGTCCTACCAGTGCGACAGGACATATCAGAGATGGTGATGGTGGTACCTGAGACATTGTCTGTAAGGTATGATTCCATGACTCTGATAGTGCCAATTTTGGAACTAGCCCCTAGATGTTAGTGAGGAGGACTTTGCAGGGTTGACAGGACTGTTTCGACTGTTGTCTTTTCCGGTGCCAAGCAAAGATCACCACAGAAACAGGCCGAACTCCACTAGGGTCATGCAGGGGTGTCCAAAATGAAGATGTTGGTGAGATGTTATGTCTGGTGGCCAGGTTTGGATAGCTGCATAGCTGCATTTCTGGGGAAGTGCCCAGAGTTCCAATAAGGACAAAGATTATCGCAGTAGCTCCTCCATATTTGTGGGAATGGCCAAGTAAACCCTGGACTCAGTTACATGTCAACTATGCAGATCCTTTCATGGGCTCAATGTTCTTGATCATTGTGGATGCCCATGCAAAGTGGCTGGATGTATATAACGTTCATTCACAAAACACGGGGATGAAAATAGAAAAACTGCACATGTCCTTTGCAATACACGGGCTCCTGGAAGTGTTGGTCACAGATAATGGGTCATTGTTTACCAGCAGGGAATTTGAGTATTTCCTAAAGTCAAATGGTATCCATCATATAAAGATGGCTCCATACCATCCACCATCCAATGGTCTGGAGGAAAGAACAGTCCAAACTTTGAAAGCAGGCTTAAAGAAACAGCTTACAGCTTCACCAGACACCAAACTGTCTCTGTTCCTGATTGATTATATGACAACCCTTCACACAACTATAGGGACAGCTCCAGCAGTTGTGAATGGGGAAAAGACTCTGCACCAAGTTATATCTTATCTTTCCAGACCTGGGGTGGGGGGAGGGTGAAACGGCATCAAGACCACCACGGCCCAACACAAGATCTGTCTAAGTAAGAGAGACAGTATACTTCAGGGGATGAGGTTTGGTGCCAAAACCAGGGCGTGGTCGCTGCAGGGTCAGGTACAATGTTCGGGTCGGTGAGGCAGTCCTGAACAAGCACATGGACCACATAAAAACTGCAAACTCACAAATGAGGTAGGATCCAAACATTACCAGGCCTGTCAGAACAGCCAAAAAGGCTCTCACTTAGACAGATCTTGTGTTGGGCCATCCCCATTCATGCGGTCTCCCCTTCCATCTGGTGTTGAAGAAAACTTGCAGTCCGAGATGGACACAACGGATGTTGCAGCCTCACGCCTTTACCATTTGAAGAAGAGGATGAATTTCTTCTGACACACTCCAGATGTAAGGGCCTGGTACCCGCTGCCCGTTTCTGAGGATGAGACAGAGGAGCTGGACCCGGTGCAAAAATGCTCCAGGAGAAGCTACAGGAAAAGAATAGGCCTGGGTCCCAGACTTAGAGGAGCAGGTATGTAGTGATTGTAACGAGATCAGCCAAGTGGACCTCAGAGAATATGAGTTTCCTGATTGGTTCAGTGAGGGAGCCCTGGCTGACAGATATAAATAGGAGTGTCAGAGGTTCTGTTCACTCTGCGAGCTGACTCTGAGGAAGCCAATCCAGTGTCAAGGACTCTGCACGAGTAAGTAAAGGGTGACTTGGTGACGAAATACTGGCCCCTGTACAGTTATTTCAATGCCCTGTCTCCTCTGTCAGGTGAATGTAAAAAATTCCAATGGTACCGTATGGTTGAGTACTGGGAGTGTTACCCTGATTCAATTTTCTATTAAAATTTTCAAATAGTAGTTTCCTTTTCCTGTCTTATCTGTGTTGGTTAATGCAAATGCCAGGGTAATTCACTTGGTTCAGTACCAATGATGGATTAAAATGATCTGAAGTCATGGATATTTTTCACAAACCCCAAAGTACCATGTTTCTTAGATTTGAGAACATTTCTTTCACAGAGGTACAGCTTCAAAATACATTTGCCAACTGCATGATTTATCTTTTTACGATTATACATGTGATAGCTATGAAGGGAATTACTGATGAAGGGCTTTTGCTCAAAGCACGATTCTCCTGCTCCTCGGATGCTGCCTGACTTGCTGTGCTTTTCCAGCACCACTCTAAATCCAGCATCTGCAGTACCCACTTCTGCCTAGCTGTGAAGAGAGCTGTTCAGACAGTGCCCTTGATCACTGCTGTACTCCTCTGTTTGTAAAGATGAGACAAAGCTTTAACTGTCTGGTATGTTAAAACTGTAGTCATCCTACACCTCAAACCCATTGAATTATAGTCTCTACTCTGAAACTGTACAACAGGACTGAGTGACTTCTCAAACAAAGACTGGAAGCAATATTTGCCCATTGGTCAAGCATAGCAATGTGATCAGGGCATCCTAATATGACAGTTCTTGTGCAGTACCACAGAAGAAAATATTTTTTCTGAAGCTTTTTGTCTTGCTTTCATCAGGACGAGAAATCACAAGAAATATCAATATAAAGGGAAACAATATTTTGAGACTACATTAGGAATGTGTCTTGATTGATTGACAAATGAACTCTGATTGCTAAAGGTGTTGCCATGGAGAATGTGCCAGTGAGGTGATGACTGAGAATTAACTACCAAAGTTTTGTTTACATTTTACTTGTCCAATCAGAATCAGGCTGCATGGTGATTCTACAGATCGCAAAGAAGCACCTGTAAAACAAATGTGGAAAGACTGTACAAATCGATAAGCTATTTATATATCTAGTTTTAACCAAATTGCAACTAACAAGGAGGGCTAACGTAATAAGATATGTAATTCAGTTCAGAATGCCAGTATAAGGATCAGACAGTTGCTTCTGAGAACTATTGGAGAATCTGTGGTGACAATGAATAATGGATAAGAGATTGGGAGCAGGACCTATTTGAGTAGGTTGTAGTGATTTGTTCATGTATGGAGGATGAAATGTTCAACTTCTTGAATACCAGCAGAGAGATAGCTGGGGGCAGAGGAAGAGGAAGCTCAACTGATTAAGCCTGCAAGCCCTCTCCCCTCAAGCAATGGATTTGTGACATTAAACCCAATTATGTTGTTCCTCACTATTAGCTGAGATGTGCTACGTCATAGGAACATGGGAAGTTAGGAAAATGGGGAGAGGATGAGGCCATTTAACCCATCAAGCCTTTTCTACCACTCAACTATATTTTGGCTCTGGTATGTCTCGTAACTCCATCTACCCAGTTTGTTCTGTAATCCTTAAGTCCTTTGCCTCACAAAAAAAAAGTTTTAAAATTTCCAATTGATGCCCAGATCGCAACAGCTTCATGGGACAGTGAGATCCAGATTTCCAACAGCTTTAGTGTCAAAAAGTACTTCCTGATATCACCCCTGAATGTTACAGTTCTAAGTTTAGGGTTATCCTCTGTTGCCCTGGTTTCCCTCAGTCACCGGAGCTCAGCACAGACTTGGGACAGAAGCCCACAATCTGACTTGTGCTCTCTGGTTGGCATGACTCAGCAGCAGTACCATGTGGTGCATTAAACTAATGAGATGTCAAGGGAACAGTATGTCAACCATGTATAATCAGAAAAAAAGCAAACAAGCTATAAAGGTATTAAGACAATGGGGTTTGAAAAGGGAAGAAACTATGGACTGAAACAAAAATTGACAATGCTGAAATGCAAAGTAGGCCCACTGGTACTTGCAGCCAGTAAGATAGGATTTTCTGACAGGGCAATGGGACCCTTTGTCAAAATCCCATCCTGCTCAGGAAAATTATGCCTAAAACATATCTTATTTCGATTGTCTCTTGCGTTCCCTGTGAGTGTGTCACTAATTGATTGGGCATTTGGGTGGCAGCTTTCCAGGAAAAGATTACACCCTAGGCCTCTGCATTAAAATAAAACCAAATATTTTTGAAAAAGAAGACTTAGTGCATGATCATGCCATGGAAAACCATCAGAAAGATAAACAAATAAACCAGCAGTGTAACCGTGAGCAGTGTTGAGGTGTAAGTGTACTTCAGCTCTGTTGCTGATGCAGTGTCATGCTGTCATTTCACAGAGCAGGAAATAGTGACACATTGTTTAAAGTTCCTCTGTTGAAATTGTGTTTTTGTTTGTGTTTTGGCTCCAGGCCGGTATCCAATACAAAGGTGACGCCCTCGAACTTGACTAGGCGGATGAGGAATTGTTTAAAAGAGGAAGATAAAGCTGCTGTTTTGTTTTCAGTTGGACACAGTTTGCAGAAGAGAGCTGTGTCTTGAGGGATTGAAAAATGATCGATTCCTCAAAGTACGTTGCCATTGATTGCGAGATGGTGGGACTTGGACCCAATGGCTTTGAGAGTGGCCTGGCACGGTGCAGCATTGTGGATTACAGTGGGAATGTGATCTACGACAAATTTATTAAGCCAGATGGGAAGATAACTGATTTCAGGACCCCTGTGAGTGGGATTCGTCCATTAGATATGGATACAGCTTTGCCGTATCCTATCGCCAGGGAGGAGGTAGGCTTTGCATTATTGCCAATGTAAACAATATACTTGTAAAGATGTTGTAATTCACTCTCTGCTTGTAGCGCCCTTTCTTACAGGGAATTGTCTCTAAACAAAAGAGTAACTAGGATCCATTTAACTGAGAGATGTAGTGAGGACAGCATAGTGGTTCAGAGTTTAGAACTGCTCCTCATGTCTGTGTGGATTTCCTCCCTCAGTCTAAAGGTATGCGGGTTAGTTGGCCATACTAAATTGCCCATTGTGTCCAAGTGGGTTAGCCATTGGAAATGTGGGGATATAGGACTAGGGCAGAGGGGGTAGGTCTGGGTAGGATGCTCTTTGAAGGGCCGGTGTGGACTCAATGGGCCAAATGGCCTATTTCCACACTGTAGGCATTCTGTGATTCTATAAAGACATTTCAATTGTGAAATGTTCACTGACATTGTAGAGGTTAAAAGAGCTAAGTGGTAACAGGTTTGGGTTTTAAAAGCTTATGGTATTGAAGATGTTGAGAATTGATTTGTAAATTGGAAGAGGAGCCGTGATTTTTTAAAAGTTTGCTAATGATATAAAACTGAGGAGAGGAAGCCCCCTCAAATAATGGGCAACAAGTCGATCAAACTGAGAGGGCAAAGTACAAGCCAGAGGATTGGGTTAGCAAAACAATTGTTGTTTACTGAGGACAAATGCAAGTGAGTGAGACACGATCAGTGTCAAAATGCATGGTAATACAAGACAAATGCCATTATCTTCTCAAGGCCATTGGGGTGGGCAACAAATGCTGGCCTTGCCAGTGACACATCACACAGTTTCAATTTCAGTTTCACTGAGTGAGTAACCATGTAATTTGTTGTAAGGTGTGTTTTTAATTGGTTTTGAGGAAACGAAACTCACAGGCTGATGTGAAACTGACAACACTACGGTGGTGTTACAAAGCAGAGGTTGATCCCTCTCTGAAAATTAAAACTGAAACACCCAAAGAGGTGCGTCTGACCATACAATCTGTCAAAAGGGTGTGGAAATTGGTGAAATAGATTGCCGTCTGGGATGTTCTAGGCTGGAGTTGCTCCTCCTGGGAGCGGATGCGGCAGAGGTGCAGGAATTGGGAGGAAGCGATCATGGTTTTACAAGAGCGGGGGTGGTAGGTAGCTGCTACTTCAAACCCACTGACTCCCACAGCTACCTGGACTACAACTCCTCCCACCCCTCTCCTTTAAAAGCGTTATCCCTTACTCCCAATTCCTCCATTTCCACTGTTTCTGCTCCCAATTTCACTCCAGGACACCCCAGAGGGCCTCATATTTCCCTACCCATGTGGTCGATGATGCCCTCCAGCACATCTCCTCCACTTCCTGCACCCCCACCCTTGAACCCCACCTCTCCAACTGCAACAAGGATAGAACCCCCGGGTCCTCACTTTCCATCCCACTAATCTCTGGATTCAGCGCATTGTCCTCCACCATTTTGGCTATTTACACCAGAGATATATTTCCCTCCCCACCCCTATCAGTGGATATATTTCCCTGCCCACCTCCACAGAGACTATACCCTCCGACACTCCCTCGTTAGGGCCACGGCCCTCCACCAATCCACCCTCCACTCACCTTCACTTGCCAGTGCAAGAGGTGTAAAACCTGCACTCACACCTTCCCCCTCATGTCCATCCAAGAACCCAAAGAATCCTTCCACATCTAGCAGAGATTTTCCTGCACTTCCAAACACCTTATCTACTGTGTGCGTTGCTCTCAATGTGATCCCCTCTACATTGGGGAGACAGGATGCCAGCTCGCGAAACATTTCAGGGAGCATCTCTGGGACACAACACCAAACCGCCCCACTGTCCTCTGGCTGACCACTTTAACTACTCCTCCCACTCCACTGAGGACCTTCAAGTCCTGGGCATCTTCCACCTCCAAATCCAGGCCACCTGACACCTGGAGAAAGAATGCCTCATCTTCCATCTTGGGACCCTCCAGCCACACAGCATCAACATTGATTTCAACAGTTTCCTCATCTCCCCTCCCCCCACTTCATCCCAGATCCAACCTTCCAACTCGGCACCACCCACTTGAAACTGTCCAATCTGTCCATCTTCTTTCCCACCTATCCGTTCCACCCATCCCTCCAACCTACCACCATCATCCCTTACCTGCATCTATCTATCGCCTTCCCAGCTACTTCCCCTAGCCCCATTCCCACCCTCCTATTTATCTCTCAGTCCCTTTCCCCCTCCCTCCCCCACATTCTTGAGGAAGGGCTTATGCCCAAAACATCAGTTCTCCTGCTGCTCGGATGCTGCCTGACCTCTGTGCCTTTCTAGCACCACACTTCTCAACTGCAGTCCATGGCTGTACAATATGGCATTTCGATACAAATGGTTCAGTTAGGGTTGTCTGTGTACTAGCAAACTCAATCTGCTGTTCACCGACATCCATTTATTCTCAGCACAAAAAAACACCATCTTTCAAAGGGACCACACAATGCTTTTCACAAATTTGCACACACCAAATTCTAACTTCCTGCCTCCCAATCTACAGTTACTCTACCCAACTTCGCAATGAAGAGCACTTGAAAACAAAAAGTTTAAGGTTTTGGTTTTGGGTTGAGAGAAATCCCCAACTAATGCCCTAAGCAAGGTTACACTGAAATGGGACTTGATCATTGGAAATATATGAGCCACCCATGGATAAGCCAAGAAAAAAAAGAAACACAAATAAAATTTTAGAGGATGGTATTTAGGTCCTGAAGAATCATTTTGAACTTGTAGATTTATCACTGTATGGAACATGCTGAACATTTCTGGTCATTATCCCATTTTGAGGCTTGATCTGGCATTAAAGAGAATGCAGCAGAAAGGAAGGATGTGAAGGGAGCATCTGAACTTCAAGAAGAATAGATGTTTAGAATAGCACAGGGCAGGAAGACGATATTTATTTCATCAGATCTGTGTTAGTGCTTTTGAGTGCAATCAGTTAATTTCATTACCTCACTGTTTCCCAATAGCCCAACAATTTCTATTTTCCTCCTTCAGAAATCTGAACGTCTTTTACAGGGGAGAAAAGATTGTAGGGAGGATGATAGTGAAGATCTCTGGATTGTAACAATAAATTTAGCCTTAATCATTTATCTGACCAACATTGTGAGTCTGGGCACTGACCCAAAGGGAAGATGTGTGGTCCATCTGAGTGAAGATTCTCCTTCAAGATTGAGCCTTCTCATCAAAGTTCTTGGACAATCCTTTAGCTCCTTTGTTTTTGAATCTGATAACTTATTGCAAATTTGGACTGCTCACAATTTTACCCACATTAATTTTACTGAGAGAATCGTCTTTACATTCATTGAAAAACTCACAACTCTGCAAGACCAGTCACAGTCTGATCCTCAGACAGGAAAACAGCTGTAAAGATTTATGCTTCTGATAGCAAAGCAGTGAGCTTTCCTGTGTGTGGGGATCATGATAACCCCATCCTCCTATGGTCAGTGAGTTAGCCAAAATTTCTGGAGTAGACTTAGCTATGATCAATAGCCAATCAAATGTGAACCTGGCAAGTAACCACTTTCAGTTAAACTATACACAGATGAAAAAAAAACTATAGACAAATATCAACAAGAATTAGCAACACCAAGGGATTTGAGGATTCTGCAGGAAAATGATGTTGAGATAGATCAGCCATGATTGAGTTGCAGAAAAGCTGGAGGGAGCGAATGGCCTACTCCTCCTCTTTCCAATGTTTCTGCACAGCCATTATCTGCAGGCACAATGGGCTGAATGGCCTCTTTCCATACTGTGTGGTTTAGCATCTTCAGAAGAGGAGGAATTGGGGAGGAAGCTGCAATTTACCATTTGATGAGAATTTTGTTTCTTAAGTATTTCAAAACATGTAAGTGCAATAATTGTAATGAAGTCAGCGGGGTGTATCTCATATTACATGAGTTCCCTGATTGGGGCGGTTAATCTGGTCCAATGAGGGAGCCTTGGCTGACAATATGAACAGGAGTGTCAGACTTCCTGACACCCTGAGAGCTGGCTCTGAGGGAGCTGGATCAGTGTCAAGCGCTCTCCACTTGGTAATAAAAGGTGACGGGATACCGATCTCTGTGGAGTTATTTCAGTAAGAACTTGGACCTAGGTTTGAGAGGTTTCTATTCAAAGCCTAGCTCGTGACCAAGGCTAAATTCAGCTGAGACAAACTAAATCAGGAAGGATTATGGGTGTCAACTGTTGGTTTTAAAAGGTAGTATTGTAAGAAGGTTGGAGATGGAGGAAGGTTCTGGACAAGAGATCAGTGAAAATTATGAGTCAGATTAGAACCTTCATGAGGTGATGTTTCTTGGTTTCCATGCATAAGTTTGCAAACTAAATGGAAAACTCAAGGTTCGAACAATTCCAATGCAATATTTTGACCAAAATATGTACAATACAGGAATATGATGTGGCCAAACATGATGGTGCTGCTGGAGATGTACAAAGAGGTCACATTCTGTCTCCATATTATATAAAAGATGGTACATAGAACACTGGGTGAGATGCATAAACAGGTTTAATTGGGTGAACAGAAAAGTGATGCATTTTGATTAATCAGCTTGGAATTCCTTTCTCTCGAAATAATAGAGCAGTCTCACTGAGTTCACGAAGATCATGAAAGGCAGAGTAAATGTAGGGAAGGTGACCAGGGGCATCATAAATATAGGACATTGGTAAATCCAGTTGAAAATCCAGAGAGTGGTGAGAATGTGGAACTCACTCCTCAGGCAGTTGTTTGCATAGATCCTTTTTAGAGGAAGCTAGGTAAATACTTGAGGGAGAAGGATATAGAAATCTATGTAAAGTGGTTGGATAATAATAATATAAGACACTGTTAAACCTCAGCTGGAGTATTATGTACAATTCTGTTCACTACATTTTAGGAAGGGCGTGAATGTATTGGAGAGAGTGCAGAAGTGATTTACAAGAACAGTGAGGAATTTCACTGAATAGAATAGAATAAAGAAGTTGAGTCTTTTGTCTTTAGAGAAAAGAAGGCTAAAAGGAAATCTGATAGATGATTTCAAAATTATAATATTTAAAAGGCTGGATAGGTAGATAGGGAGAAACTGTTCCCACTTGTAAAAGGAACACGGATGAGAGGACATAGATTTAAAGTAATCTGCAAAAGAAGCGAGGGTAATGTGAAGAAAAGCTTTATCAGTCAGTGAGTAGTTGGGGTGTGGCATGGACTGCCTGGAAGTGTAGTGGAGGCAGGTGCAACTGAGGCATTGGATGACTATTTGGATAGAAATAGTGTTCAGGGGTATGGGGCAAAATCTGGAAGTTGGCATTTAGTAATGATAGGCAAAAGTGAAGACTGCAGATGCTGGAAACCAGAGTTTAGATCAGAGTGGTGCTGAAAAAGCACAGCAAGTCAGGCAGCATCCGAGGCGCAGGAAAATTGACATTTAGAGCAAAAGCCCTTCATCAGCCCATCATCAGCCCTTCCTGAAGAAGGGTTTTTGCCCGAAACATCGATTTTCCTGCCCCTCGGATGCGGCCTGACCTGCTGTGTATTTCCAGCACCACTCTGATCTAAACTTAGTAATGATGTTCATTTAGAGAGCCAATGCAAATACAATGAGTTGAATGACCTCCCTTTATGCCTTAACACTCAGTGATTCTGGTTTTGAAGATAACATGACCTGTGCTGTTTAAGTGCCTGTTCTTTCTGCTAATTAGGTTTCCACCAATTTCATTCAGATTTTGAAGATTATACAAGGGAAAATTATTGTGGGCCATGATCCTAGATCTGACTTCCGGGTCCTGAAAACGGACATCTCAAATTATGCCATACGGGACACATCTTCATGCAAGTTACTGATCATGAAAGCAAGACTGAAAACCGACAGGCGTGCCTCGTTAAAAAGCCTCTGCCAGAATCTACTGGGGAAAAGGATACAGGTAAATGTGCACCATGTAACGGGCACTCAGATACACTTGAGAACTTTGTTCCTAACCTTTTTCTCTGTTTGCTGTATGTTCTGTATGTCACTACAATGTCTTCTCCGAGTTCACTCACTGCTAAAATCATAAGATATAGAACATTGAAAAAAAGGAGCAGGAGGAGACTAGTCAGCCCTTGAAGCCTACATCGCTATTCAACGAAATCACGGCTGATCTCTCACTTTGACACAATCCACATATCCCTTGATGTTTTGAATATGTAGAAACCTATCATAGAGTCATATCACGGGCTGTGGTGACACTGAATAGACCCACATTTTTTTTTACCCCGTACCTAATTATTCTCAAGGAACTGGTGGTGAGTCACCCGCAGTGCTGTCGAGAGTGAGTGGGAGAGTTCAATGGAGTGGGATATATTGTCCTTTAAAAGGGCAAATGCCAGCACTTTCTGATTGCTGAAGAAGAGTCATACCCCACCCAAAATGTTAACTCTGTTTCTCTCTCTACAGATGTTGCCAGACCTGCTGAGTTTCTCCAGCATTTTCTGTGTTTGTGCCAGCTCTTCTCTGTTCCTTTGATGGGCAAAAGGGCCTTTTTCCATGCTGTAAACCTCTACGACTCCCTGACTTTGCTGAGAGAACTTCGTCTCTGCATCAGAATGTGGGCGGCACGGTGGCTCAGTGGTTAGCACTGCCTCCTCACAGCGCTAGAGACCCGGGTTCAATTCGCCGCCTCTGTGTGGAGTTTACACGTTATCCCCGAGGGTTTCCTCTGGGTGCTCGGGTTTCCTCCCACAGTCCAAAAAATGTGCAGGTTTAGTGAATTGGCCATGCTAAATTGCTACGTGGAGGGGTAAACATAGGGGAATGGGTCTGGGTGGGTTACTCTTCTGAGAGTCGGTGTGGACTTGTTGGGCCGAAGGGCCTGTTTCCACACTATAAAGTAATCTAATCTAATCAGTTTAAAGAATTCTTGAGCTCATTTCTAAACAGCACCATTGATGAGTCTGACCTACCTGACCTACATTGGTTCAAGAAGGCAGCTCACCATCACCTTGTCAAAGACAACTAGGAACTAGGGATGCGCAATAAATGTTGGCCCAGCCAGTAAAGCTCACATTAAGGAAGATCAGATTTCAAGAAAGTCAGATGTTGGGTAGCCAGTATCAGCCTAAGGAAAAATACAAGTGATACTGCACTTGCAATGTTAATTAACTCTGTTTCTCTCTCTCTGTAGATGCTGCCAGACCTGCTGAATTTCTCCTGCATTTTTCTGAGTTTATTTTGGTCTAAAGTATTTTCAGATCCATTAGAGATTAGGTACAGAGTAAAGCTTCCACCCTATATTGTTCCATCAAGTATTCCCAAGATAAAGTTTGGTCTGTAGAACGCTGCACTGCCCCAGCAACATGCCTGAATCTTGTTTCAACTGAAGGTGCATTTGATAGAGCCAATGAGCACTTTCCACTCTAAGACCTCCACTGACTGCTGCAATCTTTTATTTTCCTTTAACAGGATAGCCACAAAGGACACTCCTCTGTTGAAGATGCGAGTGCGGCTATGGAACTTTTTAAACTCGTGGACATAATGTGGGAAATGCACCTCCGTGAGGGACGCAAAGTGGAGATAGTGAATCGTTTTGAGAATCGAAACAGATATCAGTGAATAAAACAGCATTGCCAGATTACAGATAGGAACTCTGATTTTCGTGTGTCACAGCGAACATGGAATGGTGTCTGCTGTTAACTCGAGATCAACATGCTGCACTGCACTGTTTCATTTTTCTCTCTGCTTACATTTTCTCTCACTTCCTTTTGGGTTTTGGTCTCCACATTCAAATGGCTGTTTGCCATGTGTGACCCGAGACTATGAGCCCGCTGACAGGCGGGAGGTGGAAGAGGTGGGGGGTGATTCACAGCTGCTCTCATTACCCCCCCACCCCTTTACAATCCTGCATCCTCTCCAGAAGCCACTGGGAGGTGATCAGGAGCATGAACCCTGCCTGTTTATCGACCCACCTCCCCAGCCCTCCTAGCCTTAGCTCAGGGATTACGGACAATTGCAATCAGTTCATTTGTGTCCGCGTGACTGCAGATTAACCATGGATCAGGGTGTTGTTGGGGGGGAGGGGAGGTTGAAGAAGGGGGAGGAGGATGGTGGACCTTCTGTTCTGTCCAACACAATACACTGCACTCTGTTGTTCATTCACTCATTGAGGCACGGAGGCAGTTTTAATGCAGCTGCTCCTGAATAGATTACAAGAGCTCTTATTTGATCTGCTCTTAAATACTTGGGTATGTGTCCATGTGCGTGAAGGAATTTCGTGCTTCTCAGGATGAGGGACAATGCCTTTAAAGGTCACATTTATCCATCCAAGGCATCTCCATCACAAGCACTTCTAAGGCCAAAGTTATCACTATTTAATATCAACTCGTTTTGGAGCAACCTCGCTGTCTCACACTGGATTGTTTACAGTCTCATTGCTCGACAGTCTGTTTATTAATTCTGCAAAAGTCTTTTGCTCGTTCTATATAAAATTACATCAAATAAACAGCACAGAAACAAGGAATTCATTCAATCCTGTTTGTACTGGTATTTATGCCCAAAACAATGATCTTCCACCTACTTTCCCTCACCTTAAGCTACCTTTACAATGCACGTGTTCCCTTCTCCCTCCGATGTTTGACTGTTTCACCTTAAGTGGACTAATACTGTTCTCCTCAAGCATTTCCAGTAGTAGTGAGTTCCACATTCTCACCATTCTTTTGGGTAAATAATTTTTTTTTGAGCCCGCCCCATTGGATTCCTTGGTGACCATCTTGCATTGGTGGCCTCTGGCTATGCTCTTCCCCTCTGTTTGTTGCACTGCTACTCTAGTAGTTTTGAAGATCTCTATTAGGTCACCGTTTAGCCCTCCTCAAAAGAAGAAACCCAGTCTGTCAGTTCCTTCCCTTTGTGTGAACGCGGTGTCCGATACAGATAGTTCTTCTATAACGTTCTTGTGCAATCCCGCATTATCGGAAAATTGTGCTTTAGACACAGCGCTTAAAGTGTTGGCGATGTAATCACATTTTAAAAGTTTGCGCTTCAGAAACTGCGTCCCCAATCTATCAATCATATTACAGCGAAGTTGCGTTATCGAAACGCGCGTTATATCAGAACTACCTGTACTTGGCTTGTCCCATTGGAGTTGCAAAGGGTGGTGCTGGAAAAGCACAGCAGGTCAGGAGGCTTCGGAGTAGCAGGAGCCCTTGACTTCCTGATGAAGGGCTTATGCCTGAAATGTTGACTCTCCTGCTCCTCAGATGCTGGCTGACCTGCAACCACACTTTTCAGCTCAGGTCTCCAGCATTGGCAGTCCAAACTTTCTCCTTGTCCCATTGGAGTTTTCCATTACGCTAACTGGATGGCGAGTGACTGCAATGCTCCATCTGCTGGAAAGTACAAGTATTGCACCTGCGCACCTTGACACTTCAAATATCAAACAGCCAAAGGTCCATTGCCTAGAATTAGGGCAGCTTCACAAAATTTCCCATTTAAATGTGCAGATTCATTTGAAATGCTACAGATGAAGAAAAAGGGTGAGATCAGACCATGTCAAGGTACATGAATAGGAAAGGTTTGGAGGGGTATGGGCCAGGAGCAGGGAGATGGGACCAGTTTAGTTTGGGATTATTTTCGGCATGAGCTGAAAATGTGTTGCTGGAAAAGCGCTTCGGGCATGAGCCCTTCTTCAGGAATCATGCCCGAAACGTCGATTTTCCTGCTCCTTGGATGCTGCCTAACCTGCTGCACAATTCCAGCAACAGATTTTCAGCTCTGATCTCCAGCATCTGCAGTCCTCACTTTCTCTTCGATTATTTTCGGCATGGACTGGTTGGACCGAAGGGTCTGTTTCCGTGCTGAATGACCCTATGGACTGTATGAGGATGAGAGTGTCATAGAACATAGAAAAATACAGCGCTGTACAGGCCTTTTGGCCCTCGATGTTGCGCCGATCCAAGCCCACCTAACCTACACTAGCCCACTATCCTCCATATGCCTATCCAATGCCCGTTTAAATGCCCATAAAGAGGGAGAGTCCACCACTGCTACTGGCAGGGCATTCCATGAACTCACGACTCGCTAAGTAAAGAATCTACCCCTAACATCTGTCCTATACCTACCACCCCTTAATTTAAAGCTATGCCCCCTCGTAATAGCTGACTACATACATGGAAGAAGGTTCTCATGGTCATTTAATGAAAAGTCAGTGAATAGTTTTCAAGTAATCCAACCAGGAGGAAGTAGCAAAGGCAGGAACAATGGGGGTTGTTCAAAGTGTTGAAGGCTGCATGGGTAGTTCGAGAACAAAGGTAATAGACTTCCAAGTCACTTCTCACCCTTTGTCATCTTATTTACGTTTTGAAAAAGAGAAATTATGGATGATGTGTTTCATGAAGACCTCTGTTATTTCATATTTGTACTGTTCTCTGACTGCTTTGCCAGGTTAAACAAAGTGAATAACTTCAGAATCCCTCTTATCCATTGTGTTTTGCTGTGTACAAATTGGCTACATCAACATAGCAATGACTGCATTATGTTTTCTTTTTTTCCGCGCAACCTTAGTGAGGGCCAGCATTTGTTGACCCTTCCTCGTTACCCTTGAACTGTGTGGCTACCTAGGCTATATTAGAGGATAGTTAAAATTCAACCACACAGCTAGGGTCTAGAGTCACATGCAAGTCAGACCAGGTAAGGAGGCCACATTTCTTTCCCTAAAGGATGTTAGTGAACCAGATGGATCTGACACCAATCATTGATAGCTTCATGGTCACAGTTTTGGAAATTAATTTTATATTTCCAGATTTAAGAACAGAACTTAAATTCTGCAAGATGTCATTTGAATGTCGTGTGTCCCAGAACATTCACCTAGGCTTCTGGTTGACTCATCCAGTAACATTACCAATAACCATCCATCTCTCCCCAAAAACTATTTCCAGTGTAACTTGTGCTTTGGGAAACCACCCAGATATATGAGAAGCACAATATAAAAGACTGATGATATTTTCTTTCATAAGTAATGAGTGGAATTTGAACAAGTGAGGCCAAAGCTACCCACTGTCCCACTGCCCAAGGAACTGTGCCTGGGCAACTTGGGATGAGTCTGTTATTGGTGTGATCCTTCCTCCATGCAGAAAGGCACAGATTCTTCCCTTAACCAACACCATCAAGAATAGGTCATTTATTCCAGTGGCTCAGTGGTTAGCACTGTTGCGTCACAGCACCACAGACTAAGGTTCAATTCCAGCCTTGGGGACACTGTGTGGAGTTTGCACATTCTTCCCGTGTCTGCATGGGTTTGCCCCAGTTTCCTCCTATAGTCCAAAGATGTGCAGATTATGGTAGATTGGTCATGCTAAATTATCCATAGTGTCCAGGGATGTGCAGGCTAGGTGCAGGGATGGGGGAGCGGGTGGGTTTGGATCAGAAGCTTTTTGAAACATCAGTGCAGATTCGATGGGTTGAATGGCCTCTATCTACACTGTAAGGATTCTATCCTAAGCTGCTAATTGCAGGGCATTGGATGATTGCTATGTTTTTCAATGGAACAACGACTACATTCCAAAGCAAAAAGAGATAATTACTTAAAAAGATGCTTTGGAGTGTCCCAAGGCAAGATTCTTTATAAATACAAGTTATTTCTTTAAGACGGTGTTGACACAATATTTTTATACTGTGGGATGTAGAAGGTACATCACAGACAAGTTGGAATGTATTGGTTGATCCCAAGGCAAACCCAGCTAACGTCACAAGTTGGATATCAAAAACTAGTTCTGGCTTTAAGCTAAGACCTAACTGTATTCCACCTGAATCATGTTACCCAATGGTACCATCAGGGAGGCAATGAACATGACATCTTTGTCCCATTTAATCTCACTGTCAGAGAAACGCTATCTAATTCCCTCTTTTCTAAGTTGCTTCCTCCTTGCAATAATTCTAACAGCACTTCCGGATTAAGGTGAAAATTAAACTGGAACTAGAATCAATCAGTCATTGAGGTGGGTGAGCGAAAATTGAAATGAACTAAACGCGTACTGATTGACAGAATCAAATTTATGATTGAAATCACACCAACACATTTGATCTGTACAGCTGTTGAATAAATTCATGCATTACTTGCAGTATGAAAGGACTGTGCATCTCCTCAATATACAGGATTTATGTCCCTGATTTAATCCCCTATACACTATCCCTACAGCATAATATTTCATGGACACCATGGGAGAGTGAATCAGATTGAGAGTCGTGAGGTTGCATTGATAGGAGAGATGCTACTGTCTGGGATAAATGTGTCTAGATGCCAACTGCTGACTCCATAGCCAACTTTGGCCCTGTTTAATATATGGAACAAGAACAGAATGTGCTGATTGTCGTACCAATGTGTTCTCCTCTGTCTGCAAGGTCCACATGCCCTATGAGGCACCATGACCCAGGACAGCATGCCAGCATGTCTGAACTGGCATGAAATGGGAAAAAAAGAAGTCAGTGTGGCTGTAGTGACATTGCCATTAGGGAAAGACAGTGATAGCTAATGATCTCTTAGCCTCTAGCTCTCGGAGCAGTCCAGAGTTGGGCTGGAGGTTGGGTGGGAGGGGTTGGAGACACCATTCCTGGGGCCACATCAGCTGCTGTGTCTTTGGGACCAATCATTGACTCTTTCCAACCATTCCATTTCCCCTCCCTCTCCATGAGGTGTTGGCCACTATACTGCTGGAAGTGTCAACTTCTTCTGGGCATTGATGTAGCCTTTGCCAATGACTTTGCCCTGTTCTTAACACGACCTTTTCAGGAAACTAACACAAGTAGGGAACTGGACTGGTGGAGATAGTCTTTTTTCTAGTGGGATGCTCCAGTCCAATCTGCTGTTGGCGGGATGTAAACAATCCGTGATTGTTCAACAAAACTGAGGCCCTTTCCTGCACTCCTGCCCTCAGTCACCATTTAAAAAATACATTATCAGGTCAATATCACAATGCTATATGCAAGAGTTTGCAGTGAACAAATTGGCTGTTGTGTTTTCTGTATGACAACCCTTCTAAAGCATTTAATTGGCTCTGATAAACTTGGCACATACTGAGATCATGAAAAGCATTACATAAGTGCAAGTTGTATATTCCACGGGTGAAGATTAACAGATTAGTCGACAGAACCTAGCATGCCAAGAAAAATTAGGTTTCCAGTTGCAAAGAGCAATGGAATTGTACTGAGACTACTCTGCACCTATTATATACTCAATTGATCCTGTTTAGTGGCACTCAAGCCCTCATTTAACAGGATTCTTTAAAAGGGGTGAGTATATAGTCTCACTTATTCTCCGTCTGAGCTACTGCCTTAGTGAGTTCTGTTCAGTTAAGAGCTTGCAGTCAGTAGTCTTTATACTGAACGTGTTTAAACGCTATATGTGGTGTAATAATTATTCTTAGGATAAACTGTCCTGGTACTCACAACAAGTGGTTCGGCATCAGTGCCCAACCAAGTAGCTACTTGAAATGTTTTTTAAAAAAAATCATTGAGGGATGTGGGTATCGCTGGCTAGGCTAGCATTTATTGGATCAGTGGTGCTGGAAGAGCACAGCAATTCAGGCAGCATCCGAAGACAGGCAAAATCGACGTTCCGGGCAAAAGCCCTTCATCAGGAATAAAGGCAGAGAGCCTGAAGCGTGGAGAGATAAGCTAGAGGAGGGTTGGGGTGGGGAGAGAGTGGCATAGAGTACAATAGGTCAGTGGGGAAGGAGATGAAGGTGATAGGTCAGGGAGGAGAGGGTGGAGTGGATAGGTGGAAAAGGAGCTGGGCAGATCGGACAAGTCCGGACAGGTCAGGGATCGAGTTGCTGGAGGTTAGAAGCGAGGATGAGGTGGGGGAAGGGGAAATGAGGAAACTGTTAAAATCCACATTGATGCCCTGGGGTTGAAGTGTTCCGAGGCGGAAGATGAGGCGTTCTTCCTCCAGGCATCTGGTGGTGAGGGAGCGGCGGTGAAGGAGGCCCAGCACCTCCATGTCCTCCGTAGAGTGGGAGGGGGAGTTGAAATGTTGAGCCACGGGGCGATTTGGTTGATTGGTGCGGGGGACTCGGAGATGTTCCCTAAAGCGCTCTGCTAGGAGGCGCCCAGCCTCCCCAATGTAGAGGAGACCGCATCGGGAGCAACGGATACAATAAATGATATTAGTGGATGTGCAAGTAAAACTTTGATGGATGTGGAAGGCTCCGTTAGGGC
>NC_057745.1:6318340-6345264 GCF_004010195.1 Chiloscyllium plagiosum | reverse complement strand
TGGAACTGGTCTTCCTGGGAGCAGATACGGCGGAGGCGGAGGAATTGGGGATATGGGATGGCATTTTTGCAAGAGATAGGGTGGGAAGAGGTGTCATCCAGGTAGCTGTGGGAGTCGGTGGGTTTGTAGAAGATGTCAGTGTCAAGTCGGTCGTCACTGATGGAGATGGAGAGGTCCAGGAAGGGGAGGGAGGTGTCAGAGATGGTCCAGGTAAATTTAAGGTCAGGGTGGAATGTGTTGGTGAAGTTGATGAATTGCTCAACCTCCTCGCGGGAGCACGAGGTGGCGCCAATGCAGTCATCAATGTAGCGGAGGAAGAGGTGGGGAGTGGTGCCGGTGTAATTACGGAAGATCAACTGCTCTACGTAGCCAACAAAGAGACAGGCATAGCTGGGGCCCATACGTGTGCCCATGGCTACCCCTTTGGTCTGGAGGAAGTGGGAGGATCAGTCTCTGCTATGGAGTGAGATATTTATATTCCAGTCCAGGTGCATCAGCCACCTGTTACGATTATTTTCATTTGGGGGTAGAATAGAATTTCACACTTGCTGACAACTCACCAGCACAGACTAGAGGCATATCACTCAACTCCTCACATCCAATCCCTTAAAAATAGTCTATTTGGCAGTGCAGAAATTAAGTATTGCTTTAAACAAAAAACACATCTTGTTGAAGCCTTTCATCTTGCACTTATCAGGACAATTTGCAAGAATACCAATGTAAAGGGAAAACAACATTGATACCATATGAGAGGAGATTGGTTGACAAGTAGACTCTGGTTGAGAGGTATTGCCAGGACAATGTGATGGGTAATGATGCCTGACAGTTAATTGACAAACTCTGTTTAAATTTTAAACCAGGAATGTTGATTGACAAGGTATTGTCTCAAGAAATGAGCCAGTGAATGTCTGTTAGCTATTTTGTTGAATTGAAATAGGTGCTCATGTGTATATGTGTTTTCTGCCTGCAAAGACATGACATTTTATATTAATTTACAGAATATATTCCACACTAATGCACCACACTGCGAACCTGATAGGCAATCCTAAATTGATTCCCTGCATAATTCTTAGCACACTCAGGATTGTTTAGTCCATGTTAACCAATTGCAAAATTACACCAAATGTTGGACACCGTATTGTGAATTGTACAAGTTTGGGTATAATCAATAACTTGCTGATTTCAAACAGCTGAAGGGAGCCATGTTGTTTGATACGATTGACAGACACACAGCTTACACGCTTGAAATCACAGCATTTCACGTGTTTTATCTATCACACAAATAAATATCATGGTATATTGAATTCCAATGCCTCATAAATGTTGTTCTCTCTTTATAATGGTATACTTGTGAATTGTCTGATGAGTGCAAGACAAAAGGTTTTAACAAAATATGATGGAAAAGGTGCAGTTTGTTGATGTCACTAAAGCAGACTCATGAAGTAATCAGAGCGGTCTTGTGATATCATTATTACTGAGTTTTACAATGCTACACCAAGAACTCCATACAAAACAAATCTCTTTTCTTAAACTCTCACATATCCTCTCCCTTTGAACAATGAGCAGGGTTGGAATGAGTCCACATGATAAGCATGATCATGCCATATCAAATGGCATCTCTTCATAAGCATTTTTAGCAACGGGCATTAGACATGTTCCAACTGAATATCAGAACAGATCTGAGACCTAAATAGCGTTCGTTTGTTCTGAACCCACATTGAATGGCTAAAGCCCCAAGTATAGGCTGCCTGTCACCTGGAAAGAATGAGGTGAGCAGACAAGGTAAACCAGGTTTGTTTGATTGTTGGGAGAAGTGAGGCTTCATTATCAGGATTCTGAGATCTATGTGAGGAAGACAAGGTCTGAGGCATCTACACTTCCAACAATGGTGAAGAGAAAGTGAGGAGTGTAAGACATAGCTTTGAGGGAGCAAGATAGGAAATTGCTGTTGCTAATTATTTCATTAAATTGGCAAAATCAAACAAGGATGGCATATGCAGTGAGGAAGGGCATGGTTGGTGGAACTTAAAGGTATTATTTGGATTTGCTAATCCAGATGGTTTGGTCTTTCCTCGTTTCTGCATCCGGGGAGTAAGGGGTGTTGAATATGAGAGGCCCATTCACATGATCTGAGGTTCTATAAGCAGTGAGACACTGTTGAGAGATCCAGCAATCAAAAAGGAAATCAAATGTTGTGAAGGCCAACTTAGAGATTGAGGAGATGAAGCAGCTTCACTTGAGATCAAACGAGACAGTGAAGCCAAGAGCCTCAAAATGTGAAGATTCACTGGAAGTGTGGAACTATTAGAGGTGTCTCACTGCACATTTCAAACTATGATGTGGCTTGGTCACCTGACACCAGTGATATAGTCTGTAGTGAAGTCTGTTACATGTGAGCCATCATTTCTCCCTTTACTAACACCACAAACACCCTTAACCTATGCTATTAACTCCCTTAACCAACATTACAGACACGCTCAATCAATGCTATAACTTCTCCTAACAAACATTACAAACACCCTTAACCAACACTACAGACACCCTGAACCAACACTACAGACACCCTGAACCAACACTACAGATGCCCTGAACCAACATTACAAACGCCCTGAACCAACATTACAAACGCCCTGAACCAACACTACAGACACCGTAAACCAACAGTACAGACACCGTGAACCAACAGTACAGACACCGTGAACCAACATTACAAACGCCCTGAACCAACATTACAAACGCCCTTAATAAACATCTCAATTTCCCTTAAGCAACACAATAAACGCCCTGAACCAACACTATGAACACCCTTAACCAGCACTAAATCCCCCTTAATGTATACTACAAACACTATTAACCAATATATAAATTCCCTTAATCAACCCTATTAACTTCCTTTAACTATATCTACAAGTGCAGTTTATACGGTTAGGCATCCATTTGGCATTTTGTGAAGCTTGCTGTGTATAAATTGATCACAATACCCTGCATACTGTATAAACATTGATAACACTTCAACAAATTAAATAATTGGGGACATCCTAATGTCATGATAGGCATTTTATGTGCAAGTTATTTGCTTTTTTTATGGTTGTCAGCTTGTCCTACGGTTGAAGAGGTTTTCTCCATCTTAAGAAGTGGTAACTATTAGCCACAGGTACAGATATCTCTCTCCCTCACTTTGCAACATGTAGTTAAATGGGAACTAGTTTCACTGACTATAATCTTCTCTTTGACCACTGCACGTTGATTGTCACACAATGCCTTTGCTACAGTAATGTTGCATATTTATTTCCAGTGGCCAATGGATGTTAGGTGGTTATGTGGTGGCCACACTTATATTGGCCCTTTGATCAGTGAAGAATCTCTTCACGATAATCAACTGGCCCACAGTAACCAGGAAAAGGATGATGGTCTCACTAGATGCCCAGTAGATAATGTGACTGTTCACGTCTTCTGCGTGCAGGTGATCAATCAATGCCTGCACCCGCTGTTGTGTCTGCATGCTCATCACACTCCGCAGTGCAGTATGGATGGAAAGGCAGGAGGCTTCCAGCTGAGGAGATAAACAAATAGGATAACACTGCAGTATAACTGCCTCGGCCATTAATGACTGCACATTCGAAAGTGGATCTCAAGTCTGGGCGACATGTTCTAAGGTGAGAAGAGAGAGATTTTGAAAAGACACAAAGGGCAAATGTTTTGCACACAGGGTGTGGAATGAACGTCCTGAGGTAGTGGCGAATGTGGGTACAGTTACAATGTATATCAAGTATATCAAAAGGAAAGGTTTGGAGGGATGTGGGCCAGGACCAGGCAGGTGGGATTAGTTTAGTGTAGGCTTATGATCGGCATGGACTGGTTGGACCGAAGGGTCTGTTTCTGTGCTGTATAACTATGACTCCAACAACAATAGCGATGATTCATCAACCTTCCCTTTTCCTTAAATGAGGTGTGGGTATCACTGGTCAAGTCAGCATTTATTGTCCATCCCTAATTGCCCTTGAACTGAGTGCCACACTAGGGCCATTTCACAGGGTCAGTTAAGAGGCACTGCTCAGAGTTCCACCAAGGCCAGAGAGGGCAATAATGGCAAATTTCCTTTCCTAAAGGACATGAATTGAATTGAATTGAATTGAATTGATAGCTATATTGTCATATGCACTCAAATATGTAGTGTGAAAAGTTTATAAGTCACCATCTTCGGTACAAAGGTGCCTTGGCACAGCTTCTTCAGTTACAAGATCTGTAACAATATCACCCACACATGGGTGATACAGATGGGCTTTTACCATATTTGATGATTGCTTGATGGTCACCATTATTGAGACTAGGTTAATATTCCAGATTGATTAATTGAATAAAAGTTTCACTAGTTGCCTTAGTGAGATTTGAGCCAATGTCCCCAAAGCAATAGCCCTGGCCCTCATGATTACTAGTCCAGTGACATTAACTATACATCACACTCTTCTGATCACCCCTATTAATCATCACTGTCATTCTCCAAGACCTTTGTTTTTGGACTCAGGATTGTTGCTGTTTGACCAAGCATCCTGCATGCATTGGAATGTAATCCTTCTGAGGCTCAGCCAAAGTGCCCTGTGTGATTTATCTACAAAGGCACAACTGGGAGCTGTGGAGAACTTGTTTTTAAATGCAGTGACTTATTAATATATGGAATGGACTACTTGAAAATGCTGTAGAAGCAGGTTCAATTATAACTTTTGAAAGAGAGTTGGATGAATACTTTAGCAAGAACAATTTTGCCATTTTTTGGAAGGAAGGGGGAAAATAAAGGCAAGGGAATTACACTAATTAGAGAGGTCCTTCAGAGAGCCAACACTGGCATTTGTTTCTTCATTCTTTCATGGGATGTGGACATCATTGGCAAGGCCAATTTGTTGCCCATCCCTAATTGCCCTTGAGTGGCTTATTAGGTCATGTCATTGGGTACTTAGCAGTTAATCATAATGTTGAGTCAGAAGTCACATGTAGACCAGACTGGGTAAGGATGGCAGAATCTGTTTGCTAAAGGGCATAAGAGAACCAGAAGGGTTTGTACTACTATTGGTGATAGTTGTCATGGCCACTACGTTTCCTCTGATCGTTCCTGTCATTGTACGGACTTTCAATGCAGTGACATCTAGGACTGGAGGTCAACTTGTCTACACACCATCAGCTTTGCAGAGCTTCCCTACAGTTGCACAGCTTAGAGGGAGACTTGATGGCCATCTTTGTTGAGACTAGCTTTATATTTCAGAGTTAATAAGTGAATTTAAATTCCACCAGTTGCTGTGGTGGGATTTGAACTTGTGTCTCCAGAGCATTAGTTTGGACACCTAGATTACTAGTCCAGTGATATTAATATAGAATAATTGAGATGTACAGCACGGAAACAGAACCTTCGGTCCAACTTGTCCATGCCAACCAGATATCCTAACCTAACCTCGTCCCATTTGCTATATCCCTCTAAAGCCTTCCTATTCATATACCCATCCAGATGCCTTTTAAATGCTGTAATTGTACCACCCTCCACCACTTCCTCTGGCAGCTCATTGCAAACACGCACCACCCTCTGTGTGAAAAAGTTGCCCCTTAGATCCTTTTAAATCTTTCCCCATTCACCTTAAACCTATGCCCCCTAGTTTTAGAACCTTTCACTCTTCAAAAAAGACCTTGTCTATTTATCCTATCCATGCCCCTCATGATTTAATAAACCTCTATAAGGTCACCCCTCAGCCTCCGACGCTCCAGGGAGTACTACTATTGGTGATAGTTGTCATGGCCACTACGTTTCCTCTGATCATTCCTGTCATTGTACGGACTTTCAATGCAGTGACATCTAGGACTGGAGGTCAACTTGTCTACACACCATCAGCTTTGCAGAGCTTCCCTACAGTTGCACAGCTTAGAGGGAGACTTGATGGCCATCTTTGTTGAGACTAGCTTTATATTTCAGAGTTAATAAGTGAATTTAAATTCCACCAGTTGCTGTGGTGGGATTTGAACTTGTGTCTCCAGAGCATTAGTTTGGACACCTAGATTACTAGTCCAGTGATATTAATATAGAATCATTGAGATGTACAGCACGGAAACAGAACCTTCGGTCCAACTTGTCCATGCCAACCAGATATCCTAACCTAACCTCGTCCCATTTGCCATATCCCTCTAAAGCCTCCTATTCATATACCCATCCAGATGCCTTTTAAATGCTGTAATTGTACCAGCCTCCACCACTTCCTCTGGCAGCTCATTGCAAACACGCACCACCCGCTGTGTGAAAAAGTTGCCCCTTAGATCCTTTTAAATCTTTCCCCATTCACCTTAAACCTATGCCCCCTAGTTTTAGAACCTTTCACTCTTCGATCCTATCCATGCCCCTCATGATTTAATAAACCTCTATAAGGTCACCCCTCAGCCTCCGATGCTCCAGGGAAAATAGCACCAGCCTATTCAGCCTCTCCCTGTAACTCAAACCATCCAGCCCTGGCAACAGCCTTGTAAATACTTTCTGTACCCGATCAGGTTTAACAACTTCTTTTCTATTGCAGGGAGACCAGAATTGAACATGATGCCAATCTCCCCAAATAATGGACCAAGTGGCCTCCTGTGGTAGAGCTCTGTGAGCTCCTGTGGCCATTGCAAGGATCTTCCACGGTTTAGCCAAAGTCACAGAACTATCCTACAAGCTGTGGGATTGAATATCTGAGTCTGCCTTCACACAATCACCCCTCTCACTCAATCCTGGTGCAATGGAGCCATCTGCGAGGTCTCACTATTAAAAGAAATATATTTGAAACATAGTAAAAGTCTGAGGCTCTGTGAGGGTGAGTAGCCAGATTACTTAAGGACTGTCAAGACCAACGAACCTGTGTGAGAGCACTGTCCTTGCCCTCAGCAGTGGCAAAAATGGGAATTTCCTCACCGACTTCAAGGTGGAAGTAAATCTTTTTGTGGCTGAAGGTGGAGAACTGGTTGCCAAAGCAGAAGCTGTAGACACCGGAGAGCTCCACTTTCACAGCCAAGCTGTCCTGCCGTATCTTGTGCTTCCTGTAGATCATTCGCCTTCTGGGATCTTCGATGAAGCAATCCACATCATAGTGACCACCTGCAACCACCTTGTGAGAACACAAATGTTTAACTGGTGTCAAAGGATCAAAGACAAAAAAAAAACTGCAGATGCTGGAATCCAAAGTACTCAGGCTGTTCTTCCAGCCTCCTGCCTGTCTACTTCAAAAGATCAAAAACTTATCCAGGTAGCAGGTCCTATCATAAGAGAGCTCAAACCAAAACAGCTGTCACAGTAGCTGCCTGACCTCTGTCTTGCAAGGTCCCCAAGTTCATGTTTTACTCCAGGTATTAAACACAGAACTGTTGCAGAACTAAGGGAGTGTTGCACTGTAGGAGGTGCTGCCGATAAAGATACGACATTATATCGAAACTCCATCTGCCAGTTTGACCAAATCATCCATCCTAACATCTCCTTATGTGAGAGGGTGTCAAATCACATTCTTGGGGAACATTTTTATGATGTTATGGGTACTACATAAATTCAAGTTATCATTCTATTTGCAATGTGACAATTTTAAAACATTTTCTGCTGTTCCATTGAAGTATCAGAGACTGTCTGATTTCAATTAACAAGCTACCCTTGGGTTTAGCGCAAACAGCCCAAGTCTCCATTTGGCTGGCTGATCTCAAAATCGTTGGAATTGCAAAGGTTTCAGACAGGATAAAACTGATTTTCAGAACTTTAACTGTCCCATATAAGGGCAGTGTGCATACTGGGATATTCCCTAGCTCCAGACACATATCAGTGACAGAGGGCTTGTTGGAGGCCTCTCCCCATATCAGGAAGTTTGGAACATTAACTGTGAACCATCATTTAATGCATTGGCCTAGGTACAAAGGAACTGACTATTTTTATCATTCTTTCCACAGACAATACAGTGCTGTGCACCGGGGAATACACAGTGGGGCTCCCAGTGCTGGTATCATGCAGTCAAGTTCAATTTCCACTCACCAGTTAATGTTCTAAGTTCTTGATATGCAATAAATTACAATGAAACACACAGGCCAAGGTTATACAGGCAAACATAGCAGCCATTTTACACACAATATTCCGCACACTGCACAATCAGTTACCGATGTAAAAACAAAAGCACCGAAAATGCTGGAGAAACACAGCGGTCCTGACAGGATTTGTGACGGGAGAAACCGAGTGTATGTTTCAAGTGCAGTATGACACTTCTTCAGAACTGAAAGATGTTGGGAACTTGTTTTTTGTAATTTTGACAGAAGCAGAGGAAGAACATGAGAGTGGATGATGGAGAGACCCTGTGTAAAAGACACAGGACTTGTTGATAGTGGTGAAAGAGAAAAGATGTAAAAATGACGGTTGGCTAATGCACCAGGAGAACCCCCTTCAGCCTTGAACAGCTGATGCAAATCTTAGCACTGGTACAGTGGCTCAGTGGTTATCACTGCTGCCTCACAGCACCAGGGACCCAGGTTCAATTCCACCATCGAGCGACCATCAGTGTGGAGTTTGCACATTCTCCTCCTGTCTGAGCAGGTTTCCTCCAGGTGCCCACAAGTCTGAAGATGTGCAGGTTAAGTGGATTGGCCACACTAAATTGCCTATAGTGCACAAGGATGTGCAGGCTAGGTGGATGAGCTGTGGGAAATGCAGGGTTACAGAGGGAGGATGCTCTTCAGAGGATCAGTGTGGCTTTGATGGATCAAATGGTCTGTTTCCCCACTGTTGTGACTCTATGGTAGTTGGCAGAGCATCTTCTGTGTGAATGTAGTGAAGTAACCACAAACCCATTCTCTCATTAGGCAGAGACAACTAGCAATAGTTCAACCTGAGCATCACCACATTACAAACAAGAGAGACTTCACAGTGGCCTTAAGCTGGTGCAGGAATTGACCCCACATTGTTGGTATACAAGTGTGTCACAAGCCAGCCAACTGAGCCAACACTCTTACCTCCAAGTTACAAAGTTGAGTCTTCAAATGCACCAGTCTATGATTTCAGCACAAAACGCCAGGCTATCACTCTAGTGAAGTAGTGAGAGTGTGCTGCAGTATCAGAGATGCTGCCACATGGATGAGATGCTAAGTCAATGGCCTTCTCATGATGGCCCTGATGTGGAGGTACTGAAGTGAACAAAGTTAAAAATCACACAGCATCAGGTTAGAGTCAAACAGGTTTATTTGGAAGGAGCAACGCTCTGAAAGCTTGTATTTCCAAATAAAGCTGTTGGACTATAACAGCTTTATTTGTGTGATTGTGTGATTTTTAACCTTCCCATGATGGACACAGCACTATTTCAAAGAAGAGCACTGAAGGTGAGGCCCGACCAATATTAATGTCAACAAAAATAATTATTTGGTTGTTATTACGTTGCAGTTTATGGGACCTTGCTTCCTATATTATGACATTTCAAGATTACTGAAATCATAAAGTATTTTAGACTAGGTTCCCTACTGTGTGGAAACAGGCCCTTCAGCCCAACCAGTCCACACCAACCCTCTGAAGAGTAACCCACTTCTGACTAATGCACCTAGCACTATGGGCAATTTAGCATGGCCAATTCACCTAACCTGCACATCTTTGGACTGTGAGAAGAAACCAGAGCACCCAGAGGAAACCCACGCAGACATGGAGAGAAGGTGCAAACTCCACACAGACAGTCACCCGAGGCTGGAATCGAACCTGGGACCCTGGCACTGTGAGGCAGTGGTGCTAACCACTGAGCCACTGTGCCACCCCCTGAGCCACAGTACTGCCCCTGGTGGTTATGAAAAGCACTATGTAACAGCAAGTGGCCCTTTTTGTGACATCTCATAAGAAAGACACCAACTTCTGTCTGACATCACATTGCGCTGGAGTGAGAATTCAACCTTCATCTCACAGGTAAGCTCAGTCTGACCATAATTACACCATCCATCTTGCTACTTACCAAAACAAAACTCCCAAAAAGCTATAGAATAAAAGGTTATGAAAAAATAACCAGCCCATTGGAGATGCTACCATATGGCTGCAAAACCAGACATTATTCCAAGTTTGGGAGAAGATTTGTAGCTCGGGTGATCCTTGTTGTTGTGGTTCTGTTTGCTGAGCTGGGAATTTGTGTTGCAAAACAGATTCCCAGCTCGGCGAACAGAACCACAACAACAGACATTATTCCAATTTATTTCCCACAAAGAAGATCCTTTGAGAGTCAACGAGGGTCAGAGTCATACAGCACAGAGGAGGTCCTTTGGCCAGTCGAGTCTGTGTTGAGACTCACTAATCCCACTTTCTAGCACTTGACCCATACTTTCGAATGTTATGACATTTCATATGCTCATGGTGGAGCTTTCCCTTCACTTTCTTCTGTTGGTAATACAGGTTTTAAAATTAACGTTCAGCACCATTAGGAGAAAGTGAGGACTGCAGATGATGAAGGGCTAATGCCAGAAACGTCAATTCACCCCCCTGCTCCTCGGATGCTGCCTGACTGCTGTGCTTTTTATTAGCCTGTCGAGTAACTACCATACCCTGCCTTAGGAAGCTCCACAATGTCCGGGAGCAAACTCTAAGGTCAAGTCAAAAAGAAAAATTTTCTTCAATCCATGTGGAGTAAAACCTGGTGTTTAGATCTCCCATGTTTGACAGTTTACAGCTAGGTTAATCTGGTAACTGTGTGACTGCACTTTACCTGGAAAACGAAGTTGCACTTGGCATCTTTCTGCAACTCTTCGTAGAAGCACTGAATCTCTCTGTCTGCCAACTCGAAGGTCAGCTCGGTTAAATTGGCGGATGCCAAAGGCATGAATAGCAAGAAAGGAAATAACATGATGACCGGAGAGGAGCTGGGAGGGGGAGACTGAGTGCTGCCCGGTACCGAGTGGCTGGTTTGCCCTCTCTCCTCCCCGCGGCTGGTACTCGGCTTCTCTTTGTGTTTCGTGGAAAATCCTTTCACCTTGTTCCCATTGCCCCGCCTCTCGCCGACCACAAGCGGTGTTAGGGTCGGTCTGAACCCTGACGTGGCACCAAGGGATCGATCCTTCCGGGAGCCGTGAGAAAGGGAGGGCATTCGGGACAGATTTGAAGAGTTACTTATCAAGATTTCCGCACCACTGACTTGAATAATGCGGTCAAGCTAAACTCTTGACCCCGCCTCTCCTTTATCTCTCAACGTGGGAAAACAAAAAGAAATAAACTGTTCGGCCCTTTGGATTCGTGCTAGCTCTTTAATGCTGTGCTCCGCTCCACCCCCATTCTCATGCCCCTCTCTCAGTTTTAGTTCTTAAATATGCACCCACTTTCCTTTTAAATCCTGCTAACTTGTAAACCAAAACAAAAATTGTAAAAATATATAACCATATCAAATACTTGAAATACTGAGCCGGTCAGACAGCATCTTCAAAGTGGGAAATAGTTCAGGGGGTCAGGTCTGTGAGCTTTCATCTTTTGTTTTGGATATGTGTCTCTTTCTGGGAGCTTTATGGCTAATCGACTGAGAATTGGTTCATAGTTCACATCAGTAACTTTGTTCCTTTATTTCCACCTGCCCTTTGAATGTAATTAATTATAGGGCTTGGGGAAATATTAATTAACTATTTTTTAAGACTTACGTGACAACTCTCGCTTTGTTTCAGGATTAGAGCGAGACAGGTTCCATTCTAACAGTTGCAAGTGTGACCAATGTATGGAACACTAGGCTGAGAAGGGCTCTTTAACAGCTTCAAGTTCCTTTCCTCTTCCCTAATTATTCTGTTCCTGTACACCCCCTTCTGGATTTGCTGATACTTATGTTTGAAGTGATGTTCAATTAGCTTAGAATGAACCTGTAAAACCACAGGAAGCACTATTCGGAGGAATAGCTGTTAAGGAATTCCGAACAGCTGCTCAACATGTGAGTTGGTGGCTACCTACATTGGGAGGGGGATGGTGTCGGTCAGTCAGATTTGAGGGAAGAGAGAAGGGAGGGGGGCGGATTTAATTCAAAATCCTTTCCTTTCGTTCCCAGGTTTCTCTCAAGATACTGGCCTTCTGGAAGACCGTAAATCCATCCGGTCCAGTCAGAGCAAGTTGGCCAGAAAAGCAATCAGAAACAACTCCCACTGGTCTCCGAGTCCAGGTCTAGGGGACACAGCTTTGAGTTTGGAGCCACATTGTTTAGAAATAAAGTTAGGACGCATTTATTTGTAAAAAAAAACAGGGTGAAGCTTGGAACTCTGTTTGCAAATGACATTTCATGTTGGGTCCATTTTTTTTCAATTTAAATTTGGGATCAATAGATTTTAGTAAGTATAGATATTAATGATGTAGAACAATGAAAGGTTTATGCACTTCACAGAATCACAGAGGTGTGACAGTGCAAGAGTATTACAGTGTAGAAGAAGGCCATTCAGCCCATCATGCCTGCCCTGGCTCACTAAATGAGCATCGTTACCTAGTCCCTATCTCCTGCTTTTTCCCATTCCTTGTACACTATTTTTATCCAAATAATCCTCTTGACTGTCACTTTGGTCATAGACCAACCATAACATCTTAGAATGATGCAACAGGGCTCGTGATTCAAAATGGCTTCATCTGACTCCTATTTCTAATGATCTAAATGGCCAACTATGTTGTCTTCTTGCAGAATTTACTGGAGTAAGACCATAACAAATAGGAACAGGAGTTTGCTCCACCATTTAATAGGATCATGGAGGATCTGCCATTCCTCACATCCACTTCCCTGCCCTTTCCCCATAACCTTTGATTCCACAACTCATCAAGAATCTATCTGTCTCAGCCTTAGCATACACACGGACTCTACCCCGCAGCTCTCTGTGGCAAGGAGCTCCAAAGATTGCAATTCTCTAAGAAAGGAAATTCCTCCTCATCTCAGTCTTAAATTGGCACCTCTTTAGTTTGAGACTGTTCCCTCTAGGCTTAGATTCTCCCATGCAGGGAAACATCTTCTCAAATCCCTGAAAGAATCCAATATGTTTCAATGAGGTCACTGTTCATTCTGCTAAACTCCAATGAGTACAGTCCTAATCTGTTTAGCTTTTGCTCAAAAGATAATCCTGCCACTCCAGGATCATCCTCATGAACATTCTCTGAACTGCCTCCATGAAATTATATCATCTTAAATAAAGGGAGCAAAACGACTCACAGTACTCCAGATGTGGTCTCCCCCTCACCTTGTACAGTTCTCACAAGAGTTCCCTACTCTTATAATCCAACGCCTTTGAAATAAGGATGTGATCACACAAGAGGGAGTACAGAGGAGGCTCACCAAGATGTTGCCTGGGTTGGAGAAATTGAGCTATAAGGCTTGACTGGGTAGGCTTGTATTGTTTTCTCTAGAGCAGAGAAGGCTGGGGTTGGGGGGGGGGGGAGGGGCATGACTGAGATGTAAAGATTATGAGCAGAATGGACGGCATGAATAGGGAGCAGCTGTCCCCCTTTATTGAGGCATCAGACATGAGAGGGCATAGTTTTAGGGTAAGGGGCAGAAGATTCTGAGGGGATTTGGGAAAAACATTTTTCACTCAGTAGGTGGTGAGAATCTGTAATACACTGTTTGGGCAGGTAGGAGAGGCTGGAGGACTTACAATCTTTAAAAGATATTTGGATGAGTACTTCAAATATCATAAAATTTAAGGATGTGGGACAAGTATAGGAAATTGGGATTAGCCCACTTTTAGTGGGAGTTATGTCAGTGCAGAGTTGATGGAATGAAGGGCCTGTATGAAACTATAAATCTTTGAATCTATAAAGGCCAAGATTCCTCTAGCCTGATTACCTGCTGTATCTGTGTACTAACTTTCTTTGTTTCGTGCCCTCTTGAATGAGTGCACATTTGATTCTTCCATCCATTAGCTAAGTTGAAATTTATTTTAAACACATTAGTTATGTTCCACCTTCCACCATTTACTGTCTCCAATGTCGATCATATGTTGCCTGAAGAAATCAAGGCTAAATTCACCTTTCTCCATTTGGAAACTGTGTCCTGATCTGTCTGTATTCTTGGCCTTGTTTTCAATGGGTTTGTTCCTTGCTTATGAATAGTGCACTGTCACAATGTGCTTTAGCTTCTGCAGGATGGCTGACTAGGACACTCTCCCACTCTTATCACTTGCTAAAAGGCATATTGGAAGGATTTACAGACTGGTAATCAACCTGTTTTCTCACACTGTGAATGTACCATCTAAGGTTATGGAATCAATGAGTGGGACTCAAAGTGAGAGCTCGCACCCTGAGTTCGGAACCTGACCCACTGAGCCACAAGGCTTTCTTCTGTCCTTATTTACTTTTAAGGTATTCCTCTGGGATTATGGTTAATAGCTTTTACATGTTGATCACATCTTGTTTTAGCCACAAACTTACATCTAATAGCACAAGGGTAGCAGACACATGGGAACACCACAAGTTTTGCCCCAAGCCACTCACCATCCTGACTTGGAAATATATTGCCATTCCTTCACTGTCACAGAGTTAAAATCCTGGAATTCCATCCCAAAGGGCATTGTTGGCCAACCCACAGCAGGCGGACTGCAGTGGTTCAAGTTGGCAGATCACCCCCACCTTTTTAACCAGGGATGGGCAATGAATGCTGGCCCAGCCATAAATGCCCATACCCTGCAAATGGAGAAAAAGAAACTGCCTTCTCTTTCCAGATAGTTTGGATGTTAAACATTGACTTTGTGGTTTCTCTCTGTCCTATCAAAACATTTCACTTTTGTTGACTGAAACTAGAACCAGCATTTATGGTTAAAAATAGATCAAATCACAATTAGGGTTCGAATCCCTACAGCATGGAAACAGACCCTTTGGCCCAACAAGTCCACACTGACTGAAGAGTAACCCACCCAGACCCATTCCCCTACCCCATATTTATCCCTGACTAATAACCTCCACTATGGGCAATTTAGCATGGCCAATTCACCTAACCTGCACATGTGCAAACTCCACACAGACAGTTGTCTGAGGCTGGAATCGAACCTTGGTCTATGGTGCTGAGAGGCAGCTTTGCAACCACTGAGCCACCTTGTCACCCCACAATAATCCATCTATATCTATACAATGCAAGAACCAACTGGATAATGAAACACTGGAAAAGTTGCAAAAAGAATTTATGAGGATAATACTTAATCATAAATTGTAGAACTCAAAGAGGGAGTTCAGAAGGAACCTCTCTGACCAGAGAGTGTTGAGAATATGGACATGCTACCATGGGGAATAATTCAGAGCTGAAAATGTGTTGCTGGAAAAGCGCAGCAGGTCAGGCAGCATCCAGGGAACAGGAGAATCGATGTTTCGGGCATAAGCCCTTCTTCAAGAATCCAGACACATCTCTGAATAACTCAGAGAAATGGCATAGATATACTTAAGGAGAAACTAGACACACAGCTATTGGCAAAAATAATTGAAGGCTATGCTTTAAGGTTCAATTAGGAGGAGGCCTATATGGCGCATCCAATACTGGCAAGGACCAGTTGGGCCAAATGGCCTCTTTCAGTGCTGTAAGTTCTGTCTAACTGTGTACAAGACAGGGGTGGGCCAGTTTTTTCCCAACTATCTGCAATGTTGTTCAATTCTATCAGGAGTAATCGACATTTTAATCTTTATCCACATTTACTCCATATTCCAAGAAAGATTAATTACTTTGAAGACTTCAGGGAACAAAGTTTAGATATTTGTGACCTTGGTTAGGAAGAGATATCTCCTGACTTAACTCTTCAGCATCTGGAATTAAAATTAAGATTGTGTCGCATTAATCTGGATTCTCCCAACTGCAGGAAATCATTTCTCTTTTTTTATGCAAACCAATTGATATTGTTTTAAACACTGTAATTAGTTTGATCCACCATCTTCAAAACTCAAAGGAATCCAGGCAATGTTAATGCAACTTCTTTACAATTGAAATCTTTGAGCTGCCAGCACAAAGGAATTTTGAATTAATCGTACATCCAAATGTTCAAACATTACCTTTTAGTTCAAATTGTTCACCTGTAAGTTCTTGGCTGGAATCTCATGCCTGGCACTACTTTAAAAAAATTATTGTGCATCCCACACTTTTTTAACCAATGATTAGAACATAAGGCCAAAAGAAATAGGAACGGGGGTAGGCCATTCAGCCCCTCAAGCATGCTCCACCATTCATAGATCATGGCTGATCTGACAGTCCTCATGTCTGCTTTCCTGCCCTTTCCCCATAACCTTTGATTCCCCGACTGATCAAGAATCTATCTGAGCCTTGAACATACACAAAAACTCAGTCCTCCCACAGCTCTCTGTGACAATGAATTTCAAAGACTCGCAACTCGACGAGAGAAGAATTCCACCTCATCTTGGTCTTAACCTGACATCCTGAAGAACATAAGAATGTAAGAAATAGGAGCAGGAATTGGTCATCTAGCCTATCATGCCTGCTCCACCATTCAATAAGATCTTGGCCAATCATTTCATGGACTCAGCTTCACTTACCATCTCACTCACTATAACCCTTAATTCCTTTACTGTTCAAAAATCTATCTATCTTTGCCTTAAAAACATTCAATAAAGTCACCTCAATTGTGTCCCAGTGAGGGAATTCCACCGATTCACAGATCCGCAGTTTTATCTCCTAATCTGAGAAGGGATGTATTGACGCTGGAGGGGGTGCAGAGGAGGTTCACTAAGTTGATTTCAGAGTTGAGAGGATTGGCTTATGAGGAGAGGTCTCTCAGCCCTGACCCACAAGCCTCATTCCTGATCAGTGGCTTATGCCCAAAACATCGATTGTCCTTAACCTCGGAAGCTGCCTGACGTGCTGTGATTTTCCAACACCACACTCTCGACTGGGATTTCAAAAAATATAAGGGTGTCTAAGAGAAACATATAGATTTATGAAAGAAATAAATAAGATAGAAGCAGGGAGTGGTGGGTGAAACTAGAACTAAGGGGCCTAGCCTCAAAATAAGTGGGAACAAAGGGACAGATTGGATATTTCTCACAGTTCTCAAACATCCCCAAGAGGGGATGCTGAGTGGCTAGAAGTTGAGTTTGGAAGATGTTTAAGGTGAGACCAATCTAGTGTTGTGAAGGGGGTGAGCAAGAGGGATGTTTGAAGGAGAAACTGCAGTGTGATAGGATCTACAACGGCTTGGGGTCTGGGAAGGAGGCCAACATGACAGTGGGGGTGTGGGGAGAGGAAGCGAAGGTACATGGCAGAGGAAGCTCTGCATTAGCGCTGGTCTTGGAAATGAGTACATGAATCCTTCACACTTAGCATTGAAGGCCACACTGTATGAGATGGCTCGATGTGGTTGAGCCAGATCAAGCAACGGATTACCAAATGGGCGACAAATGTGCTCCAGTCTATTGCCCTTTGATTTGAAGTCATGGGAAAGAGGGCTTTTGGGAGAGGCGAAGTATTTTGGAGTAAAATAGGTGGCAAAGGAAAGGGCAAAGAAACAGGTAAGTGGGAATATTGTAGCAGAGATTCCAGGGTGCATTGATGGTCAGAAGGAAAAACATAGGGAAATTGAGTTAGTGAGGCAGCTGGGGGGAATTTTTCTCTCAGGTAAATGGTGGGAATGTATCACTGTATTCTAACAGATGAAAGGCTTAACAGACAATCAATTCTTCAATGTATAATTTCAGTTACATCACACTGCAAATTTTTGCTATAAATTCTGTGTTACGATCGAGCCCTCCACAATCACCTGATGAAGGAGCGTCGCTCCAAAAGCTAGTGTGCTTCCAATTAAACCTGTTGGACTATAACCTGGTGTTGTGTGATTTTTAACTTTGTACACCCCAGTCCAACACCGGCATCTCCGAAAGGTGGGAATGTAGTAATGGAAACAGAGTGGGATAAAATGGTTTGGATGGTGTGGTAGATGAGGAAAGGAACTACAATAGTCTTATCAAGGACTCACATCTTGGGGCAGTAATGAATAATGATGAGATTGAAGAAGTGACTGTGGACATGGGACCTGCTCTATGTAAAGGAAATTCTCCTCATCTCTCCCCTGATCAGATTTGTTGTGTGCTGAGCACTGGACACTGTGAATAGCAGAGTACTGGAGGTCCATTGGGAATGGAGCCCTGCTGTCTTTCATAGAATCATACATCACGGTCCAACTAGTCCATGGCGACCAGAATCCCAAATTAAATGGGGGCACGGTGGCACAGAGGCACAGTGGTTAGTACTGCTGCCTCACAGCGCCAGAGATCTGGGTTCAATTCCCGCCTGCACATTCTCCCTGTGTCTGCGTGGATTTCCTCCGGGTGCTCCGTTTTCTCCCACAGTCCAAAAACGTGCAGGTTGGGTGAATTGGCCATGCTAAAGGGTGTAGGGGAAATGGGTCTGGGTGGGTTGCTCTTCAGAGGTTCGGTGTGGACTTGTTGGGCCGAAGGGCCTGTTTCCACACTGTGAGTAATCTAATCTTAAACTAGTCCCCACCTGCCTGTGCTTGGCCTATATCCCTCCAAACCTTTCTTATTCATGCACTCATCTAAATGTCTTTTAAATATTGTACCTATACCCGCATCTACCACTTCCTCTGGAAGTTTCTTCCACACATGAACCACTCTCTGTGTAAAAAGGTTGCCCCTCATGTCTTTTTAAAATCTTTCTCCTCTCACCTTAAAAACATGCCCCTCTAGTCATGATATGTCCCACCCTAGGGAAAAAAACACTTGCCATTCACCTTATCTATACCCCTCATGATTTTACAAACCTCTATAAGATCACCCCTTAACCTCCTATACTCCGGTGAAAAAAATCCCAGCCTATCCAGTCTCTCTTTATAATTCAAATCCTCCATTCCCAGCAACATCCTGGTAAATCTCTTCTGAACCCTCTCCACCTTAATATTATCTTTCCTGTACATCTCTATGACTCTATAACAGCCGACCAGAACTGTACACAGTACTCCAGAAGAGCCCTCACCCACATCCTGAACAACCTCAACATAATGTCCCAAATCCTATACCCAAAGGTCTGAGCAATGAAGGCAAGCATGCTTAAGACATTTTTAACCACCCTATTTATATGTGATGCAAACTTCAAAGAATTATGTACCTGAACCCTGAGGTCTGTCTGTTCTACAACGCTACTTTCATAGGGGGCTGGAAGCATAGAACATATAAAAGTACAGCACAGTGCAGACACTTCGGCCCATGATGTTGTGCCAAGCGTTTATCTTAATCTGAGATCAACCCAACCCACAAACCCCTCAATTTAATGTCATCCATGTGCTTGTCCAGCCGTCGCTAAAATGTCCCTAATCTCTCTGACTCCACTACCATGGCTGGCAGTGCATTCCATGTACCCACCACTCTCTGCGTAAAGAACCTACCTCTGACATTTTCCCTATACCTTCCTCCAATCACCTTAAAATTATAAGCCCTCATGACTGCCATTTCTGCCTAGGGGAAAGTCTCTGGCTATCTACTTTATCTACACTGCTCATTATTATGTACACCTCTGTCAAATCAGTTCTCTTCCTTCTTCTCTCCAGTGTGAAAAGCCCAACCTCACTCAACCTCTCTTCATAAGACAAGCCATCCAATCCAGGCAGCATCCTGGTAAATCTCTTCTGCGTCCTCTCAAAAGCATCTACATCCTTTTTATAATGAGGTGACCAGAACTAGACACAATATTCCAAGAGTAGTCTAACCAGGGTTTTATAGAGCTGCAGCAAAACCTCATGGCTCATAAACTCAATCCCCCTTTTAATGAAAGCCAAAACACCATACATCTTCTTAACAACCCAATCAACTTGGGCATCAACTTTGAGGGATCTATGACATGGACCCCAAGATCCTGCTGTTCCTCCACACTGCCAAGAATTGTGTCTTTAACCCTGTATTCAGCATTCAAATTCGACCTTCTAAAATGAATCACTTCGCATTTATCCAGGTTGAAATCCATCTGCCAATTCTCAGCCCAGCTCTGCATCCTGTCAATATCTTGTTGTAGCCTGGAACAGCCCTTAACACGATTTACAAGACCACCGACCTTTGTGTCATTGGCAAACTTACTAATCCACCCTCCCACTTCTTCATCCAAGTCATTTATAAAAACTACAAAGAGCAGAGGATCAAGAACAGATCCCTGCAGGACACCACTAGTCACCGACCTCCAAGCAGAATACATTCCATCCAATACCACTCGCTGTCTTCTTTCAACCAGCCAATTCTGTATCCAGACAGCCAAATTTCCCTGTATCCCATACCTTCTAACTTTCTGAATGAGCCTACTGTGGGGAACCTTATCAAATACCTTACTGAAATCCACATGCACCACAATCACCATAAATGAGCAGGCAGCTGCAAAAGCAAATATAAAAGAGACTCTCCCAGTGGCCCACCTGATTCAGCCAGTCTGGAGCTGAGGCCATTTAGATCAGTGTTATCCTTGACCAGTGCTTTGTCCTAATCTTGCCAGGGGCAGCAGGGGAAAAAGTAAATTGGCCTCAGATATTGCTGACGGCTTGAGAAAATTAGCTTGCTTTACTCTTCACTATCAACTGCTGAAAGACTCGTTGGTTTGGAACTTGTTCAAGCTCTCACAATGGAGGATCAAGAGCGACACACTGGTGCAATGCAGGATCTGGTTGGAGAGACTGTCTGTATACCAGTTGGGTTCAGCTGTCATGTATTCAATGTTGAATATGAGACCAATATGCACTATCCGGCCATCAGTGAGAAGAATGGTGTCCCAGCTAATGAACTGAAGGATATCAAATGCCTATATAATCACATCCAACAAAATGTCAATATCAGTGTGGAAGGACATGAAAGTAACAATGAGAGTGCTATTTCGTGGCCCTCTTGTGGTGCAATGGTAGTATCCCTACCCCTGGACCAGGAGGCTTGGGTTCAAAACCTGCCTCCTCCAGAGATGTGTGTTAACACCTCAATCAGGTCAATTAGAAAAAAAGAATAAGGGTTGTAAGGATGTGAAAAGGCCAATACTGAGGAATCCCTTCAGTAATTTTTTTTATTTCAAAAATAAACTTTATTCATAAAATTATTTGGATCTCTTTACAATTGGTCATGTCATTCTTGTGCCCACATTACATTGCTTTACATACAGACATCAAAATTTATTTTTCCTATATACAAGTCTGTACATTTACTATCCAGCTCTTCTGCTGAGGCGTCAGCAGAGCCCAAATGACTGGGTGGGCCCCCTGTTCTTCTTAGGCAGGCAGATGTTACATGGTGGTCTTTCCCCACCGCGCCTTGGCAGCAGCTGCCCCAAGCTTCAGCATGTCCCTCAACACGTAGTCCTGGACCTTGGAATGTGCCAGTCTGCAACACTCAGTTGGGGTCAACTCCTTCAGCTGGAAGATCAACAGGTTTCGGACCACCCAGAGAACGTCCTTCACCGAGATGATGATCCTCCAGGCACAGTTGATGTTCTTCTCCGTATACGTCCCGGGGAACAGACTGTAGAGCACGGAGTCCCACGTCAAGGCGCTGCTTGGGATGAACCTCGACTTCTTCTGCATAGGCACATTCCAGAAGGAGGTGTGTGACAGTCTCCTCCCCCCCGCAGCCGCTTCGAGGGCAGCGTGCAGTGTGGCTGAGAGTCTGGGCGTGCATAAAGGATCTCACAGGCAGACCCCTTCTCAACACCAGCCAAGCCATGTCTTGGTGCTTGTTGGAAAGTTCTGGTGATGAGGCATTCTGCCAAATGGCTTTGACAGTCTGCTCAGGGAACCGCTCGACAGGATCCGCCCTCTCCTTTTTCCGAAGGGTCTCAAGGACACTACGTGCTGACCACTTCCTGATGGACTTGTGGTCAAAGGTGTTTTTCTTCATAAACTTCTCCACGAAGGACAGGTGATACGGAACAGTCCAACTACTCGGAGCGTTCCGCGGCAGCGAGGCCAGGCTCATCCTTCGCAACACCGGGGACAGGTAGAACCTCAGTACATAGTGACACTTGGTGTTTGCGTACCGGGGATCCACGCACAGCTTGATGCAGTCACACACAAAGGTAGCCATCAGCGTGAGGGCGGCATTGGGTGTGTTTTCCCCTCATTGCCCAGATCTTTATACATCGAGTTCCTTCGGACCCAGTCCATCTTTGATCTCCATATAAAATGGAAGATGGCCCGGGTGACTGTACGGGCATAGATTCTGGGAATAGGCCAAACCTGTGCCACGTACAACAGCAATGACAGTGCCTCACACCTGATGACCAGGTTTTTTCCCGCGATGGAGAGTGACCGTAGCTTCCACCTGCCCAGTTTCTGCCTCACGTTGCTGATACGCTCCTCCCAAGACTTGGCGCATGCCCCAGCCCCCCTGTACCAAATACCCAGCACCTTCAGGTGGTCGGTCCTGACGATGAAGGGGATAGAGGATTGGTCGGCCCAGTTCCCAAAGAGCATGGCTTCGCTTTTGCCATGGTTTACCTTGGCCCCCGAGGCCCGTTCGAACTGGTCACATATGCACATGAGTCTGTGCACGGGCAATGGATCCGAGCAGAAAACGGCGATGTCATCCATGAACAGGGAGGCCTTAACTTGTAGGCTCCCACTACCAGGAATAGTCACCCCTCTCAGGCTCGCATCCTTCCTGGACTCGGCAAATGGCTCTATGCAGCACACAAACAAGGCAGGAGAGAGAGGGCAGCCCTGCCTGACTCCAGATCTGACTGGGAAGCTATCTGATTCCCACCTATTGATTGAGACTACACTGACAATGTTGGTGTAGAGCTGTCTGATCCAATTACAGATTCCCTCCCCAAAGCCCATTTTGGAAAGAACATCTCTCACATACATGTGTGATATCCTGTCAAAGGCTTTCTCCTGGTCCAGGCTGATGAGGCAGGTGTCCAACCCTTGTCCTGCACAGGAATCCCTTCAGTAATACTCACTATGATGATGTCACACAGACCTGGTTAGAGCATAGCTCAGAATCTCGAAGGAGTAACGTGTACCATTCGGGTCCTCCTCATGGTCACTGCAACAATGTCTGTCATATTGTGAGTGACTGGCCCATGCAACAAACTACATCTTGTTGAAGACAAGCACCTCTCCTCATTAGACCAGCACCTGGACCTCACTCCGAGTCCTACCCTGAAAGAAGGTGGTGGTAGCAAACCTTCCCCACGGTAAGCAATAGTGCAGCGACCCTCAGACAACCTGTGGATTAGCATTGATGATTATTCACAGACCAGAGAGAGGAATGGGGAGTACAGATGGGGAAGAGGGTGGAGGAGAAAATCTACTGAGAAAGAAGAGGAATTTAAAAATTCCATGAATTTATGAGTCTATTTAAATGGAAGAAACTCTACAGGATTCCTGTTCTGGTACATTTATAATTCATTCTCAAGATAATTGGCATCAATGGTAAAGCTGATATTTATTGCACATTCTTAGTTGACCCACTTCTTTGAACTGCTCCAATCTGTCTTATCGAGGTGGTCCCACACCGGATTTAACAGACGTACAATTGTCATTGATTCTCTCATGACAAGTGACTGCTCTTCACATGAGGGAAGGACCATAAGACTGTCCTTATCAGCTAAAGCTGATCCTGTCCTCAACTTGTATTCAAAGGTGAGTAAGTAAAATATTTGAATTTTATTAATAGTAGTATGTTACAGATGTCAAACAATTAAATTGAGAGTCCACTCACAACACTCTACACTTTAATGATTTTTAATCTAGATTGTAACCTTTGAGGTAATTTTTTTTGGCCTGTAGATGGTTCCTTCAGGGAAAAACCCACCTGATTGTCTGGTGGAAAGTCCATTGTTGATGAGCTGTAGGAATTTCCTGGGCTGTGCATCACTATAGTTTGGAGGCTAAATGACTTGCATGAACTCCATTTCTCGGCTGATTTAAACTTGTGTTATCATTGTAAGCATTTTAAAACAGCTTAACATCACCATTAAACTAAGTCCAAGAAAATATAACAATATATATGAACCTAGTTTGTCCACTCATGACTGCATTTGTGCTTTAATCATTTGAAGTTTTTATTAGACAGTTTTATTTCAAAATTGAAGAAAGCCTTAGAGTTGAGCTGTGATTGTATCAGCAGCCTGAGTCAGATCCTGCTCCTTATCCGGACCCAGATTTGGCAGAAAATGCAAGGTAAACATGCATTGCAATCCCAATTGTTCTTAATTCTCTAGCACCTTACCGAGTTTGCATGTGCTCAGAGGATATTGGATGTGAGGCAGTGGGGAAGGGACTCCAGTCCCTGACGTTGCAGTAAGCGGCACGGTGGCACGGTGGCACAGTGGCACTAGTGGGCGGCACGGTGGCACAGTGGTTAGCACTGCTTCCTCACAGCGCCAGAGACCCGGGTTCAATTCCCGCCTCAGGTGACTCTCTGTGTGGAGTTTGCACATTCTCCCTGTGTCTGCATGGGTTTCCTCCGGGTGCTCCGGTTTCCTCCCACAGTCCAAAAAAAATGTGCAGGTCAGGTGAATTGACCATGCTAAATTGTCCATAGTATTAGGTGAAGAGGTAAATGTAGGAGTATGGGTCTGGGTGGTATACGCATCGGCGGGTCGGTGTGGACTTGTTGGGCCGAAGGGCCTGTTTCCACACTGTAAGTAATCTAATCTAATCTAAGGTCAAAGTGGTTGAAGCCACTATTGACTCTGACCTTGACAGCTTGATGTTTCAGTGAGTGACTGACAAAAGACAGGAGCTCAATGTTAAGTCACAATGAGTTCAAATGCATGGCACACACCTTGAATACATCTAGTGTGCGGCCCACATGAAAATCACATCCAGACCACAAAGACCTTGTTCATACCGTGTCTATGTTCTGCACAAGCCCTGTCCCACCTTCTTCATCTGACCCCATCAACATATCTTCCTATTCTTTTCTGCCCCATTCCCTTACCAAGATTCCTTTTAAATACATCCATGCGATTCACTTCATGGCATAATGAGTTCCACATTTTCATCTCTCTCATTATTAAGATGTTTCTCCTCAATGCCCTATTGGATTTATTAGTGATTCTCTTATAACCATAGCCCCTCATCTTTCAATCTCCCAGACCTGGAAACATCTTCTCTCTGTCCTATCTACCCCTTCATTGTTATCTCTCAACCTTCAACTTTCTAGAGAAAATAATCTCAGGCTGTTCACTTTCTTGATTGTTGTACCCTCTCAGTTCTGATGTTATCCTCGTAAATCTCTTTTGCATTTTCTTCAATATTTTCATATTTTTATTAAAATAAAATGCCTCAGCCAATCAAAGCTGACATGACAACCAATCCCCAGCCCCACACCTTTTCCAAATGGTATACATTAGCTGAAACAAACACAGAGAATGCAGGAGAAGCTCAGCAAATGTTGAGCATTGTGATGCAGTGCTAATCTCCTGCATTGGGTAAATGCCCAACTGTTCAACCTTTCTTCATAAGGTAACCCTTCATCAATAATAACTTCCTTGAAAGTTCTTCTTGCATAATTATGTCCTTTTTCAGAAGTCACATAGAGTCATAGAGATGTACAGCCCAGAAACAGACCCTTCGGTCCAACTTGTCCATGCCGACCAGATATCCCAGCCCAATCTAGTCCCACCTGCCAGCACCCAGCCCATGTCCCTCTAAACCTTTCCTATTCATATACCCAGATGCCTTTTAAATGTTGCAATTGTACCAGCCTCCACCACTTCCTCTGGCAGCCCATTCCATACACGTACCACCCTCTGCGCGAAAATGTTGCCCCTTAGGTCTCTTTTATATCTTTCCCTTCTCACCCTAAACCTATGCCCTCTAGTTCTGGACTCCCCCACTCCAGGGAAAAGACCTTGTCCATTTAGCCTATCCATGCCCCTGATGATTTTGTAAACCTCTATAAGGTCACCCCTCAGCCATTGACACTCCAGAAAAAACAGCTCTAGCCTATTCAACCGCTCCCTATAGCTCAAATCCTCCAACCCTGGCAACATCTTTGTAAATCTTTTGTGAACCCTTTTAAGTTTCACAACATCTTTCTGATAGGAAGGAGACCCTTTTAAGTTTCACAACATCTTTCTGATAGGAAGGAGACCAGAATTGCATGCAATATTTCAAAACTGGCCTTACCAATGTCCTGTACAGCTGCAACATGACCTCCCAACTCCTGTACTCAATACTCTGACCAGTAAAGGAAATAAATGACACCAGGTTATAGTCCAACAGATTTATTTAAAATCACAAGCTTTTGGAGCGCTTCCCCTTCATTACCTGACTGTAAATATAAGTTTTTGTTGTAGTTGTTAGGGCCTGTTTCTTCAATATGAAAGGGCCAATGTCCTCTTGAAGGCATAGAGAGAGAGAGTTAGCATCCATTGCGTCAGCCAGCAATTATTTCAGAGTCTCTGGGCTTTTCAGAAAAGGAATTGTTCCCGTCAATCCAATGCTTCGTCTTGCAGAGTTCCACTAGCATTCCCTCGTCCACTATAATAACTTCTCAATGGTATCCAGGCCTTTCATTATTCTATAAACCTTTACCTGATTACCTATTGGTCCATACTGCCGTAGACTGAAGAGATTGAAGTTTTGTGAACCCATCTATCTGAGTAGCTGATGTTGTTTAGCCGAGGAATCATTTTTATGTCTGTGACCTGGGCCTTTTCTAAGGGTCACTATTTCACTAAGCATGTCTGTGGGATGTGGGTCTGTATGCTCAATATCCCCACATTCTGATGTGGTTTGAGTCAGTGTCTTGCTATGGAGTCCTTGATGTTAAGTTGGCTCCTGTTGGCCAATATAAGTGGGCACACATTTCATTGTGATATTCTATTATGCGATCGGACATTGCTGGCAAAGTCAGTATTCTGGATCAGTGGTGCTGGAAGAGCACAGCAATTCAGGCAGCATCCGAGGACAGGCAAAATTGACGTTTCGGGCAAAAGCCCTTCATCAGGAATAAAGGCAGAGAGCCTGAAGCGTGGAGAGATAAGCTTGAGGAGGGT
>NC_057745.1:6204860-6318204 GCF_004010195.1 Chiloscyllium plagiosum | reverse complement strand
TCCACATTGATGCCCTGGGGTTGAAGTGTTCCGAGGCGGAAGATGAGGCGTTTTGTCGAACTCTGTTGGTTTAAAGGTGGTCTGGAGTCCGTGTGGGATGAGTTGGTTACGGAGGCAGGTACTGAGGAAGCAAATGTGGCTGTAGTAGCGGGTTTGTTTCAGGACATGGTTGAAGAGCTTCAGGGCAGAGGAAATGACCTGGGAGTTGCAGTGGGAGAGAGACTCCCTGAGATTGCCCATCCCAAATTGGCAATGATTTGCCAGGCCTTGTCAGAGGGCAGCTAAAAGTCAACCATATAGATATGGGTCTGGAGTCACATGTAGGTCTGACTGGGACAGCAGATCTCTTTCCCTAAAGAAGGTTTGTCAATGAGGACAAAATCAACACAACTGAGACTAGCGTTATATTCTCAGTTTATTAAATTTAAGTGCCATGAGGAGTTCTGGTTGGACCTTAACCCATGTCCTCAGGGCCTTGTGGCTTAATAACTCAGTGACAACTCCAACACCATCTTTCCACTAAGGTTAGAGAGGGTGAGGACTGTACAGGATTAGCTGTGTTTGCAACACCAAGTAACTTTGCCAGAGATGACTTCCATATAGCAGCATCTGGGTAAGATGCCAACAACATTTGCTCCCTTTCGGGGCTAAGGCAAAAGTCCAAAAGAAAATGAAAATATGAAACAGATTGAAACATATCAAGATCAGAGTTCCACATGAGGGCAGTAGAGCACTGGAAATGTGCTGATTAAATGAGTTCAAAGTGAAATGTTTCCTCCGAATGAATAGGATCAACAGATAAAATTAGATTAAGGGGTTCTTAAGGCAAAGTCTTAAAGGTAAAAAAGAATATTTGATCCCGAAGAGCATCTTAATTATATTAATGAGAGCTCTGAGTATTTTCCTTCATTCTTAATACTTGTGTTCATAAAATCTAGATAATTACATTTTAATCCAGATTCTCTATTGAAATCCATGCCAAACTAATTCAAGGAGATAAGGCAAGAGCATTAAGACAAAGAATTGTTTCCAAGTTGATAAATGCCTTTCTCTCAGCTTCTTTCTCAATCTTTGTGATGCCTGCGATGAGTCTGATTGAGACCTCAGTTTCAATTTTACAGTACTTTGAATGAACTGTTCTCAACCAATGGACCATGGGGAATGATGCAGTTAACTTCAACTTCCCCTAATCAGAGAGGGGTAAAAGTTAGTTGAGGTCCCTATTCCTGATTAAATACTACTGAGTGACTGTATTGGGAAAGCAACACATTGGAATAGCAGGTGAGAATGGTGTTGTTCTCAATTGTAAATCACCTAGTCCCTTTAGTAAGACAACTTACTGTTGAGGTTTAATCAATGAGAATGTGTAGTGAAAATCAACATCTTATTGAGAGCTGTTTTCAGGACAGACCCATACTACAGGGGATGTCACTCCGGGCAATATGTGTCCATACTGGTAGATGGTGGCATAGAGATGATATCTGGACTGTACTTCATTAATCCAGATGGGTACAAATCGCACCATAGCTGCTGTTGAAATTTAGATTTGATGATTAAATCTGAAATTGAAAGCCAGTCCCTAAAACTATTGATTGTTATAAAATTTCATTTCATCCTTAATGTTCTTTCAGGGAAGGGAATTGGCTGTCTTGACATGGTCTAGCCTACATAAAACTCCAGGTTTACCGGACTGTCCTCCCTCTGAAATAGCTGAGTAAGACCAGCTCATGAGGAATGAAGACATAGGCAGCTATACCCATATTCCATGAAAGAATAAAAAATATTGTAATAGCAGTGAAATTGGATTGGTTTATGGCTTTAAGGAGATAATGATGGTCATTAAGTCATAATTAAATTGGCTCCATTATTAGACAAATGCTTCTTGCATGTTTAAATTTTTTATGCACCGTCTGGGTGTGGGACATTACATCTAAGGTGATGAAACATTTTCCATTTTGAACAGTGAACATTGGGCATTGCTGGGTCAAGGGGAGAAATCTCCCTTTCAGTCCCTCCATTTAAATTCTGACTTTGGTTCCAATGCCTGCACTGGCTGTCTCATGGTCAATTTGTGAGAATTTATTTTAATAAAAAGCTGATTTTCCTACCATCCTTGTTGCATGCATCTGGTAGAATCTTACAGGGGCCTGAACGATGTGGGCTGTGGTGACAATGTTACAGAATTGTGCTCATCATCGAATGGGAGGCATGTGGCTTGTGGGGGTGGAGGTGGTACCTTGTCTCACTGCGTGACACTCAGAAAAGTCAGTCTGACTCCCAACTGCGGCAAACACATGGCACCTTTATTCATCCAAATCACCAATTCACAAACTGGGTGGGAGCTTGTCCTCAATCCAGTCAAGGGGGAACTGCTGTCAGTCAGAGGCACAGTCCACATGTTGTCCAGGGCCTTCGTCACGGTCAGTCATCTGCTCCAGCTGCTCACAGGCTGGTCTGGCTACAGCCTGGGGAGTGGGCAAGGATCAGTCCTGTCAGGAATGGGCAGTGGTCAGTCCTGGCCGGGAAGAGAGTCAGTGAACCGTGGGGTCAGTCAGAGAGTTGCAAGGACAGTGCTCAGTCAAGGCCAGTGAAGATGTGGTTCCACTACAGGTTTCCAGGGGACACAGGGGACAGGGTATCAGTGATGGGGAGAGGGGGTTTAAGAGGGGGATGTTACACTCTATTAAACTCAGGGGGGAGGAATCCTGAATGGGGTACAAAACCCACTGTTTCCTCATCCAGTCAAAAAGAGGGTTAAGTGAATTCAATTGCCTAAATAACCAGGGCCAACACTGCACACAAGCCCAAATTCTGTTTTTGCTCACCATTCACACACACACAGACATTGCCAATAGGGATGGTTGTACTGACACCATGAGTGAGACCCCTGAATATTGCCTTCACTCACAGTGGGCACAAGAGGGACATCTGCTGATTTGACCTGGGTGGATTTAAACCTATGCCTTAACCATATTCAAGGCTAATTATCGTATGAAAACTTAACGTGCTTATACTAAATCTTTTTGCTTTTAAATGCTCATCAGTATATTTGGAAGACATAGACACTCAATGTAAGTGTTTATGATAACGTGAAATGGTTTAATTTTACATAGAATTGCACACTCTGTTCAGCAGTAAAATCAGCCTCAGGTCCTTCCCATGTTTAACTCCCACATGGGCCTCCTTCCTTCATCAACGTATTCTTCTTTTCCTTTGTCCAAACACAGTCGCAAATATATATATATATATATATATATATACCTATATACTTCTCATGTATTCCCTTTTGATTTATTAGTGACTATCTTGCATTTGTATTATATATATCTCCATTTCTGGCAAGTGGAAATATCCTTAATTCCTTACATATCTTAAAGACCTCGATCAGATTAACCCTCAACCTCATCCATTTTAGACAAAAAAAAGGTGCAGCCTTTCCTGTTGGCTATCATCTCTCAGTTCTGCTACTGCTTTTGCAAGTTTTCGAATTACAACTTTTGTTTTTGCAACTAAGTGCTTTCCTTATAAAAAAAAAAGCACTCACCATGTTGGCAGTAAAATAAATCCATAATTTGTTTTGACATGGTTTGCAGCTGATGAGATTACATATAACATGCCTCTTGTGCACATTGACTACTTATCCACTCTTGTGTCCTGTCCTGAGTGTTGAGGCTGTTTCTGTTCAACTTACCCCTGCAGCAACACTCGGTTGAAAGGAAAGTTGAAAGTGCAGGCAGCTGGAAGGTATACCCAGGCTCCTATTGCAGTGGGTAATGTCTTATTTATCTGGTAAGTGTGAGCAGGCTTCTATCCAGCTGCTTTTAGACTCAGCTGCATTCATTTTCAAAGAGCACTGAGGTTTGCTAGCCAGAGGACAAGAATTCCTTTCTCTTACATCTATTCAGCTATTAGAGTAATTGAGGCAGCCTGCACATATTTGACATATTCTTTGAAAATGTATCTGATGGAAACTCCACTTTATTGTATTGCTGCACATATCCTACATAATTGGAGATGTTTCTGCAATAGATATATAATTTACATTGGAAGTCCATTATTATGTGGTTGAATATATCGTGAATATGCAAACTGCATGGAGGCTCCAAACAGAGGTAAACCTTTATTGAAATCTTCATTTTGTTAGTTTAAAAAAAAGGAATTTGTTTGTTAACACAGTGCATAATTAACAACCTCACAGATTCCAACATCCCCAATAAAATGCGAATTCACTGTGAGGCGAAAGAGAGTTAAGCATTGGAGGTGCGGTACAGTGGAAACTATAAGTCATGAAATAGTGTCACATACAAACTGTTCATTTGCCTCATCAATGGTCTGCAATTTTACATTACCCATCTAGTCTAATCCTACTTCCTGTTTACTCTCAGAGTGAGAGCGACAGCTTTTGATATCAAGGCCGTATTCGACTACGTGTGGCATCACACAGCCCTAGCAAACTGGAATCAATGGGTGTCATGGGGAAACTTTCCACTGGCTGGAGTCATACCTGACACATTGAGAGATGGTTGTGGTTGTTGGAGGTCAGTCATCTCAGCACCAGGACATCTCTGCAGGAGTTCCTCAGGGCAATGTCCTAGGCCCAACCATCTTCAGCTGCTTCATCAACCACTTTCCTTGCATCAAAGGTCAGAAGTGGGGAAGTTTGCCGATGATTGTGCAATGTTCAGCACCATTCGCAACTCCTCAGCTACTGAAGCAGTCCATGTTTGAATCTAACAAGATCTGGATAATATCCAGGCTTGGGCTAACAAGTAGCAAGGAACATTCAGGCCACACAAATGCCAGGCAATGACCATCTCCAATAAGAGACTATCTAACCAGTGCCCCTTAACATTCAGTGGTTTTACCATGATGAATCCATCACTGTAACCTTGGGGTTACCATTGATAAGGAACACAACAGCAGGTCACAATATAGAAATACCATGGTGAGTAACTCATCCTGACTTTCTGAAGCCTATCCATCACCTACAAGGCACTAATCAGGAGTGTAATGGAATACTCCCCATTTGCCTGGATGGGTGCAGCTCCAACAACACTCAAGAAACTCGACACCATCCAGGACAAAGCAACCCGCTTGAGTGACTCCACATCCACAAATATCCCCTCCCTCCACCACCAATGCCCATTGGCAGCAGGGTGTACCATCTCCAATTTGCAGAAATTCATCCAAAGTCCTCAGACAGTACTTTCCAAAACCATGACCCCTTCCAACTAGAAGGACAATGGTAGTGAATACATTAGAATACCACTACCTGCAAGTTCCCTCCCAACCACTCACCATCCTGACTTGGAACTCTATCAGCATTCCTTCAATATCGCTGTGGCAAAATCCTGCAATTCCCTCCCCAAGGGCATTGTGGGTCTACCTACAGCACACGGACTGCAGCAGTTCAAGATGGCAGTTCACCACCGCCTTCTCAAGGCCAACTAGGGACGGGCAATAAATGCTGGCCCAGCCAGTGACACCGATGTCTCACAAGCGAATTAAAAAAAACATACACTTTAATATTCCCCTTCTTTCAGGATCCTATCTTATTTTGTTTGAAGCAAATGTTTTGCCTTTGCTTCAATGACAGTTTTTTGTCACTGGCATTTTCCACAGTCGCGAAGAATAAGATAAAGTTCTGGATAAACATATAAACACCTTCCATCACCTCACAATGTCATAAAGGTGCTTTGAAGCCAAAAAGCACACTTTTGCAGCACAGTAACTGTTGCTCTGTGGGAAATGTGGCAGGCAATTTACACACAAGCTCCCACAAAGAGCAATGTGAAAATGACTGGACGATTTGATTTAATAGTGAAATGGCAGGGATAGATATTAGTCCAGGCCTAGAGAGAACTCTTCTGCTTCTCTTTGAAATGGTGCAGTGGAATCATTTTATATATCCACAGTAGAGGGCAGGCAAGTCTTCATTTGAAAGAAACAGCGTACCTTCACAACTGCAATGCAGTGTCCACTTCAATGTTGCGGAGGTATTGGACAGGGGTAGACAAAGTTAAAAACATACACCCGATCTATAACCTGATGTTGTGTGATTTTTAACTTTGCGAAAGTGAGTACTGCAGATGCTGGAGATCAGAGTCAAGATTAGAGTGGCGCTGGAAAAGCACAGCAGGTCTGGCAGCATCCAAGGAGCAGGAAAATCGACGTTTCGGGCAAAACCCCTTCACCAGAAATGGCATTCCTGATGCAGGGTTTTTGCCTGAGACGTCGATTTTCCTGCTCCTTGGATGCTCCCTGACCTGCTGTGCTTTTCCAGTACCACTCTAATCTTGATTTTTAACTTTGTCCACTTCAATGTTGCCCTCCACTTTCTCAAATGGAACTTATACATACGACCTTTTGACTCCTTGCTATCCACTGAGCCATAGCTGAACACCGAAATGAAGACTCGAGAAACAAGCTCACTCCCCAAGAAGAACCTTCTTGTGATCAGGGAGCATTGATTCACACAGTATAGGAACTGCCAGTTCCTGTGGAGCTGTACCTCAGCATGAGCTAAACACCTCCAGGATGGCAGGCAAACAAGCGAGAAAGGAATCAGCTTGGGTTTTAAAAACTATAAGAAATTTAACACTTGGCTGGAGCTCCAGAGCTTAGAAATCAATTTTCATGAATTCCTCCCACGCAAAAGCTTATCTTGATTATTGTTAACGTGAAGGATTTTGTTGGCTGATTTTTTATTTACACATTTGAAGATGGGGCCAAGACACGTAGAATGCGAGGATTGCAAATTTCTTCTCAATTTCTGCTATTGTTGCTCCTTCAAAAGTCATGAAATGAATTACCAATGAGCTCTCTCCCTGAAAGAACAATGTTTATCTCTCAATGAAACATCATGAGAACAGATTATTTGGTGATTAACAGATGATGGTGGGAGCCTGTTGTGTCTAAATTGGCTGCTACATTTCCTGTGTTACAACAGTGGCTAGATTTCAACAGGTACTCCCTTGACTGTGAAGGATGTTTTTGGATATCCTGAGATTGCAGGAGGTGCTAGAGAAATGTAAGTTCCTGAAAGAAATTTCAATTCAAATTTTAATTTTAAAAAAAGGAGAAAGAAACACACAGGCTGAAAGAGAAACAGAAACTGTTGTGAACATACAGTTTGTACCTGGAACTGGAAAGATAAAGCTTCCGGTTTTCAGAACTCAATTGTACTGCACAAGATTAAGGTCAAACAAAGGCTGCTTATCAAAACCACTCTGTGAAAAACAAGTCAACAGAACAAACACAAATAAAATCTATGGGATGGTATTTGAGTCCTGAGGGGTGGTTTTGAGTTTGTAGGGAGTGCTGTGTGGAACATGCTAAATATTTTGCATCATTATCCTACAAGAAAGGACAACGCGTCTTTACTGAAGATACAGAGTAAAGGTTTGTCGGGGGGTTGGGGGGGGGAAGTTTGCACTGGCAAAGAGTAAACTGGTTGAGGGATGTTAGCACCTATGCTACAAAGACGAGCTCAGAATAGAATGAGTTGCACAGCACAGATTTCCATAAGATATTGATATAGACAGATAACCTTAATGTTCATTGTTTTAGCTTCCACCATCTGTCAAATGCAGATACTTCTGTTTTATTATCAGCTTATACTAAACACATTAACACTGGAGAGTGTGATTAAAATATGCCCTTGACTGATGGTTAATTATATGAAAATATGATACAATTTAGCTTTAATGTTCTCATCACTTTAGATGCCTTTTCTTAATTAAACTAATTGAAAACACCTCAACCTCCAGCTGCACTTCACTCCCATGTTCCTGATCTTTAGTCATTGAGAGAGTGCGGTGAGTTTGAGAATCTGCTAATGGCTTTGCTCCTCGGCTTGATCATGGAGGCCATTCACAGGTTCACTGGGGATGTGCTTATTTAACCCAAATATAGTATTTGCCTCTCTTCTGAGGCTAGCACCCTGACCTGATACCACAGGCACGTTGCTTTCACTCCCACGCTTACAGCTTCTGTGATGGCTGGGCTCTACACGCACTAGAAGTGTTAGACAACAGGACCAACAAATGAAAACAAAATAGTATGGATGCTGAGAGTCAAATAAAAATAGAAAATGTTGGAGAAACTCAGCAGGTCTGGCAGCATCTGTCGAGAGAGAAAGAGTCAGTTTTGAGTCCTGTATGACTTAGAGTTGAGAACATTTTCCTCAGAATTAGAGAAAAAATTAAGGACACATTTTGCTTCAATTTAATAAGTTTCCACTTGTTTTCTAACCTGTGTTGTCATCCCTTTAAAAGAGACATTTTGTTCACTTATTTTGATGCCAATTATGTCAATCTAATTGTGATTTTATAAAAGATTTAGTTACACATCTGGATTACCAGAGATGCAAAACACTCGTACAGAGATCCAGAAGAGGTCACAGATATTTAGCTGCTTGACAATTAGCACTGTGGAGTTGAACATAACTCAATCCTTCATCAGTGATGCATAATAAAGTTGAACACAGCTGGTAAAGCAGATATTAAACATCAGCCTGCAAGCATGCTTACTTTTCCCATCACAAAGGATGGTCTGTTTTATTAAATTTAAATAAGTTTATTCTCCTTTCCCACAAACATTATACATTTGGTGTTAGTTGTCAACAATGTAACAAAAATAGAAAATCTTAAACCTGTTACAGTCGCATGTAGAATTCTCAACATGTAACGGCATCTGATAGCCAAGGGAACCACAAGAGTTCAATTTTAGTGCAGTTATCTTGATTGCAGCTTTAAGTAAAAACAGAATCAACTCTAAGAACACAAAATACATTCCACATAAATCCTAAATTACATATTTCAGACAATACCAAAAATACAAAATAGCTTTAAAGCTGGGCTGAATTGCTTTATAGAAATTTCTGATTGATTAAGATACTTGAAACACAGATTACTTAATTCCATTTTTCTAAACTATTTAAAAGCCTAAGACTGTACTTAATCACAAGACAGCTTTGCACCTACAGTACATTTGTGGTGTGAAGCTCGATCTGACTTTTAAATGATCCAAAACTCCCAAGATAAAATGATTACAAATCATTCCACTACAATCCTAGATTTACACTCCAAATTCGTGGTGCAAGGCAACGCTGTTTCACTCCAACAGTATGGGTTGCATCTCACTACACTCTCCATGAACCAGGGTATTGTGTCACAGTGTGTGACAGTCCACAGCAATTCTTCTTTTCAAATTTACTTATTTATTTCACTTAGCGCTAATTGAGATCTGGGCTGTTAGCGTTGCAGAGTGGAAGGCTGTTCATGTTAAAGCCATATTACCAGCATGCATCAATCCCAAGTCAAGCATCACCCAGGGAAAGATATGAAATGAAGCTCTTCTGCTCAACTGTTTCCAATATTAGAAGGTCACACCAACCTTCATCAATGTAACAGGTTTCCATTCATGAAATCACCGTGTCTTTTAACCCGAGTGAGATTGCCAAATTGGCATGGACCCCCTGGTTTCATGGTTCTGTCCTTCACTGTAACTGTGCTGGAGGTAGTTATCATATTTCATGTTACATTCTCCTTGCTCCACACCTTTAAGGCACAATTTCTCAAAACCAAAGGCCACAGAGGTGTTGAAATGATCTGCAACATTGGGCGGGTGTGCCTTTGTGCATACATTTTCTGATCACATTGATTTAGTTTTAATTACAAACCCCCAAATGAAAATATAAATATTTTTAAAAGATTTTGAACATCAACATTTTACAAATATAGATTGAAAAAAAAATTACTTCAGATAAAGGTTATGGCTTTAAATATAGACTGTCCATTTTCACAGCCCAGAATCCCCTATGGTTCCTCAGGCAGCTTTTTAATATGTGCTGGTGTACTGCCTCCAATTTCCATAGCCTGTAGCCCAAACTAATTACTTTGCACATTGTTATTAAATTAAAATATCTTAAATCTTCATGCACTCATGGGTAGTGCTTTTACTTCTGAATCTGACCATGGGTTGAAGGCCTATTCAAGATACTAAACATGAACGCTTTACCGTAGTACTGAGGGAGTGCTGCATAGTTAAATGAACTGTCTTACAGATCAAGCATTTCCTGAGGATAAATGTATAAGATCCCACTACACTATTGAAATGAAATTCAAGGGCATTCTCCCCACTGTCTGGTCAAAATATATCCCTCAATAACTATCACTAAAACGCCTGAGAACTTACTGTGTATAATCTAGTGACTGCCTCTCCTACATTACAATATGCCATTTCAAAGTACTTCATTGGCTCTAAGGCATGTTAGGATATCCTGAGGTTACAAAAGGCACTGAATAAATGCCACCTTTCTTTTCCTTCAATGCATCTATGCTATTCACATTAATTTGTTGAGACATTCCTCATCCTCACCCTGTCATGTGCATACCTGGCTTCCCCTTAAATGGACATGTGTGACTCCCCTCAATCTGTCCTCATGAAAATGAGTTCCACATTCCCACTACTCTGGGCAAAGACATTTCTCCTCAATTCCTCAACAGATTTATTGGCTACTATCTTATATTTATGGACCTGAATTTTGAAGGCACAAAAAAACTATATGTGAACCATTAAAAATACACACATTTTATATTTTGCAACAATCTATGTTACAGCTGTGCTTACACTAGTAATCTGGATCTTTTTAAAACAACTTTGAAAACCTCAGATTTACTCCAAGAACCTGTTTTACAACAAACAAAGGAACAATTTCTGGATTTAATCATTTGTTCTGTATCAGATTGGAGCACATACACAGATCTGTACTTCTGATATTGCTACACAAAGGGTGCTCCATTTGCAGTGTGGCACCTGTAAGGGTATTTTGCACAGCTAGCTGACCCGATTTCAGTTGCTAGTTCAATGTGAACCTTCCCTAGCATGTACAAAGCAGTCATCAGTGGCAAACTTATCTCAGTTGGGTTGATAACTTTCTAAGATTGTCTTCATTCAGAAATGAAGTGTTAATCTCATGGATTATGAGCAACACTCCTGAAAAAAATACAAATGTCCAAAACTATTGTGTGGCTTTTATCTATGTTTTCTTTGAACACTTTTGCTTATTAGAAAAGGGAGAGAAAAGTCCTTTGACTGGTTGAGGGGGAGAGGCTATAATGTCAGGATCTAGCAAATCCAGATGCCAAGGCTAATGATCTGTGGCAAGTGTTCAAATCTCACCAAGGCAACTGGTGATATTTCAGTTCAGTTAATAGTGTTTAATGCCACAGCAATAGGGTTTGCCACAGAGATAGTGTTTGTTCCCACTTTAGTCTGTAAGGTCCAGGCTACATTCCCATCATGATCTGATAGGCATAGACATATATCATAAAAACCCAAATCTTCAGCAACAATTTCAGAAACAATGGAACCTGACGAGGTGACTGCCAATGCTTAACATCACACCTTTCGAGGCATAGGTATATAGATAATCAAGCCAATGGAATTTATTCCCTTTAGTGGGAAGGTTAGTGACCAGGGGCATAAATTTAAGGTTAAGGGGCAGGAGGGTTAGAGACTATGTGAAAAAGACCACATAGAGGTAAGAATCTGAAACTTGTTGCCTGTGAAGGTGGTGGAGGTAAAAAGCCTCTTAACATTTAAGAAGTATTTAGATGTACACAACGCATACAAAACCATGAGCTAAGTGCTGGAAAATGGGATTAAAATAGTAAGGTGATTGCTTCTAACCTGCGGAGATTGATGGGCTGAAGGGCCTTCTTCTGCGCCGTAGAACTCTATGGCTATTTTAAAACCATCAGATATGTTTTCACATAGAATGATAACTCTATTTGGTAGTGTTTGAGAGTCAGCAATTGTGATTTCCAAGCAATGGAGCATTGATGTACCAATGCAGTACCCAAGAACTCATCCTAAAGATGAGATTTTAAACCAATTCCTATCAACTGGTTCTGAACTGCATTAAAGATCTCATGTAAGGGAGTCCTCCCAATGATCTGATCAACCTTCATCCTCAGCTAATACAGTAAAAACAGACCTGCCCCACGTTATTGATGATTGCTGGATTTTGCTGTATGCTAAATTGATTCTGCATCTGTGTAAATGAAGGAGGATAAAGTACAAAATAAATCGCAGGCTACACATGAATGGTGTCAGCACGTTGCTTTGATTTCACCATTTTACAGGGCAGCTGGAAAAGATGTGGCTTCCTGTGAGCCAGGCTTTATCCCATACTTTGTGCCAAACTCAAAAGGCTCTTGAGACCAATCTGTGTTGTTCTACCTTCAGCTTTACTTTACAAAGTAGTGTAAAAAGATGTTAAAACATTTCCTGCCCAATCCTCTGACTTCCCACTCTGCCTCCCCACAAAAAATTTACTCCAGTTACTAGTTCAATGACTTTTCAAACAATAAAACACTCTCTACAATATTGTTGGGTGAAGGCTTTGGGCTTTAGTTTCTGTTTGTTCAGTAGAGCAATGGTTAATTAACTAAAAGCAACTGACTCAGGGGGTTTTAGGATCAAGCAAACTGACATATCTACAGGCACTTCTCCCTAGATTAGAGAACTGAGAAAGCACTCAAAGCATTTTAATCTATTTGCTGTGTTTCTAATGAAAAAAAAAAGCTGCTTCAGAAGCCATTAATAGCAGCTGGTAAACCAGTTCTAGTTCTCATGATTAATCAATAATGTTTTAACCATAATTACGTTTAAAACACCCCTTATAATTGTTCCAATTGCTCTGACAAAACAGCACCAGGTCCTTTAGACCAGGCAACATGTTAGAGCGCTGTAAAGTATATTAATAGCTGCAAAGTATTCTTTTCATAATACTTTGCAACCAAATGTGCTTTTTGTTGTTTTACTTTGTGCTCACTGAATTGACCGTGAATATAATTTATGATTCTAGGACCAAGGGGCCAAAGATGTAGTTCTCATTCGAAGGGTTGGGGGTAGGTTGAGCAGAATGATTTTTCACCCAGAGAGTGATGGGTTCTGGAACTCACTGCCTGAAAATGGTGGTCTCACATTTTAAGAAGTCCTGGACATGCACTTGAAGAGCTGCAAGGACAATGGACTCTGAGTTCGAAAGTGGGATTAAATTGGGTAGTATTTACTTTTCAGGCACGGATAGGATGGGCTGAATGACTGTGGAAATCTATGAGGCTGTCCCAGGGGATACAACATTTTCTATTTAAGGCACCCAGGATAGAAACCTGACCAGAAAATGAGTGAAATCTAGATGCGAACAACCCTGGTATAAACTCTGCCCGCAAAGCATCACAGTCAATGGAATCGTTATTGGATAGAGCCACATAACAGACAGTGGATCCAAAACTGCACAAAACAAATTCCTATTGCATTGTGTTCGCTTCAGATACAGCACGGTGTAAGGGAGTTCACTGTCCCATTTTAACATGCCTCAAATCTCAAACACAGTCATGTGTAAGTGTAATAAACCTTACAAGGCCCGGGGGAACTCCTAAATAATCTCCTCATGGAGCTTGTAGAGGTCTCCTTGGTAACAGGCAATGGCAACTGGAACTAATCATATGAGCTCTTCAGAAAGCAGACTGGGGTTGAAAAGGGGTATTTTCCATCCATCTGTGCCAGGAGACTCAGGTTCATGTCCCACATGCTCCAGAATCATAAAATCCCTACACAGTATGGAAGCAGGCTATTTTGTCCATTAATTCCCCACACCAACGCTCCAAACAGCATCCCAAGTACTACCCTAACCCTGTAACCCTGCTTTTCCCATGGCTAATCCAACAAACATGCATGTATTTGGACAGTGGGAGGAAACTGGAACACGCAGAGGAAAACCATGCAGACACAGGGACAACATGCAGACTCCACACATATATATTTCACCATTCATCTCATGGACTTTCATACACCACTGATTCTGAAATTGTGCTCCTTGTGGGAAAATTATCTAATTTTCAATGTAATCATTGTACTAGCTAGACGTGTATTGTCTTTCAATTAATTGACTGTTCCAAGTATAATCAAATACTTCATTCTGTGAAAGTAAAGCACAACCTAAAAAAATTGCTTCTGGTTGTTTTAAAGATTTTTTTCTCACCTGTTAGCTAAACTCTGCGCTAATATTTCCTTTCAAACACTTGTCTTATGGAGTATTCTGTTAAATATTGGTCCATACTTGAGTTGCAGGAAGGGATAGATAGATATTTGCCTTATTCAGTGAAGATTGGTTCACCATTCTTAACCTAGACCCTGGAATTCTGCTTAAGACCAACAACAAATTATTAGAAATGAAATGAAATGCTAGAACTGTATCTTGACTTTGCTCAAAGTGTCGGATCTGGGCCCTTGACTTTCTAAATCAGGTATTGCAATCAGTTGTGAGGTTCACTTTCTCCATGGGTAAACATCTATACATTGGCTGTGGGAGTCACACCCACACAGTATTTCCTTATAGAGTTAAGTGCCAATATGTTAAATACACACATTCTCCTGAGTTCCAGCCATTGGGTTATACTTCAGGAAACTGGGAATCTGCTCTGTAAAATTCTGTTCCTATTCAGATTACTTGACGTTCCTTATCATAGCCAATCAATTGCAGTGTTGGAATCCCAGATTTAAGAATGTGGAAAATGTTGCATCTAGTTTCTCTCCATCAACACTCCCAGATGCAGTTTGAAAAGCCAATTAACATGGTTCCCTTATAACATCACAGTAACATGAACAGATCTGGCTTTGAGCTGTAGTTCTTTGCATTATATTCTTAGCAATAGTCATTATACACTCTCTCCCAAATGAGGGTTTTATGCCAGAGATAAATTGCACAGGGGCGCTACATATCTCATGTCCAGTTTTAGCTTTTGCCTCACAGGTCAATGAAAGTCAGACATTGTTGAAAAATTCAGAGAAAAATGTGTTGAAGGTTTCTAAACAAATATACTAATGATGATTTTCAAATAATCTCTATCCTCCTTATCAAGCAAGTGGTTGAATCAACACTTTACAAACTCATTACAATGTTTCCAAATCCAATTTCATTCTCTTCCAGGATCTAAAGTCTATGGATCCTCTAATTCCATCAAAAATGTACGACCTTACAAAATCCTGCTGTTCCTGAATCAATATACCTTTATCTAAAATAAAACAAGGACCTGTGGATTTGAAACACAAAAACAGAAATTGCTAGAGAAACTCAGCAAGTCTGACAGCTTTGGTCGAGAGAGAAGCAGAGTTAATGTTAACTCTGTTTCTCTCTCCACTTATGCTGCCAGACCTGCTAAGTTTCTCCAGCAATTTCTGTTCTCTGTGCCTTGATCTATCTCACTATTTCTACTATAAAAAAAATCTTTGCTGGTAAGCTGTGCTGTGATCTTCACTGATCACCTCACTCTCTATAAAAAACAATTCTTTTGTTCTCTGATCAAATTTACCTTCTCAGGGCATTGGGTGAGTGGAAAAGGAGTTTAGGATTGAGGGAGGAGAGATGTTGATCAATTAAAAACACACTCTGACCCCTACTTTCACATTATTCGGACAATTGAAGCATCAATGGGACCCCAATGCTGAAGACGTATCACCCTGACATAAAGCATGGTTTTGATTCCACAAACAAGACATTGAGATCAATGTTATATAGACTTATATAGAGAGTGTTATGTAGTGCATCTATTCAGCCTAAGCAGCTTGTCCTGCATCTTTATCACTTGTAAAAGTAGTGGCCCTAATCCCATTAACTCATTTGGTTCCACTAGTCATTAATCCCATTGCCCTCAACCTTCTGTGGGATCCAGCCTTAATGGTTGACACAGAGTTTATTTCAGTCAGTAGTGTACTGTGCATCTCTATGTAAGATAAACATTTCTCCTGATCTCTCAAGACTAAATCATATATCTGTCTCCCCTCATTCTGAACCCCTCATCCATTGTAAATAGTCCATTTCTATTAACCCTGCATCATTAACTTAATGATCAATATTTTCAAAATGATGCATAGTAGTTTACGTAATATATCAGCACACATGTAAAGATATCCAGGAATTCCTTTAAAAATTACATAAAGATTGATATTTTCTGCAACTATATTAACAAGGAAGTCAGTCATTGAAGAATGATGGGTGCCTTGACTTTTCGCAATCGGACTTAACATTAAGGAATTGAAAATGCAAACTTCACTTCAGTGCTTTGAGAAAGAGCTATGTGGAGCTTATTCCACATGCACACGAGGCTGGCACAGATTCTGTGCCAATATAACTTATACAAAACATATGACAAATCAATGGGCTGTGAAAAAAATTGGCATCCTTCTCATAACAACCCTCTCACTTTGAAATGACAAAGCAATTTGGCATAAACATTTTAAAACTTCGGATGCTAATATCCACAGCACAGCAAACACCACACAGCGTGGTTGAGGCAAATGATACCACAGCATTTAAGGGAAAAACATGAGGGGAGAAAGGCACAGAAGGATACAGTAATGGGACTGGTTAAAGAACAGCACGGGAGGAGGCTCATAAGAAACATAAACACTGTAAATGTTAGGTCAAACTATGAAATCGCTAACCTTTATTTCTAATAATATATTTAATTTCAAGCTCTATTTCCCACTTGGACTGTCCCATTAATTGGGTTTGAAGTGATGAAGGTCCAGTTTACCACTTGGTCCAATTATAATTCCTCTCAATTATGAAGAGAACATCAGTTCAATGAAGTTGTACAGCATGATATTACTTTCTCAAGGCTAAACATGTTTATGTCAAATACCTGTTCATTGAAACAAACCACTCAAAATGGATGGATTAGATTTTCTGCTAAAATAATTGTCACCCCCATATAATTACAAGTCCAATTATTTGCTTTGTTCTTGTTTTGGGTAAGATTGTTAAATTACTATTTCCTACATTGCACTAAGAACTTCATCGGCTGGAAAGTGCCCTGAGGGCTTCCTGAGTTTACGAAAGAAGTTGTATAAAAATGCAAATTTTATCTGACCAATTCCTTCCAACAGGACTACGTTGGAAGGCTTGACTATTTATGATTTTTTAAAACCTTTTCCTAACAATGCTTCAGTTTTTCGACCAAGTTTGCACCATCACAATCAATGAACGGAAAAAAAAAGACGTCACTTTTGAGCTTTTGTAATCCAATTGCCCTTAGCCTTCTATTCTCTAATGAAAACCATCACAGCTCCTCTGAAAACAGGAGAACTTAATCCGTGGGTACTATTCTAATAAATCTCCTCTGTATCCCCCTCCAAGACCCAGAGAAGGAACATGTGATGGACATTTCTGAAATTTCAATCCTGGTCTGCAACATTCAAGGAAGTGACACTAATTTGTTAGTCTATGGATTTCGCTCTGAGGTTGAAATGTAACAATATTGAAGGATTCTTAGAAAAAAGACGACTGGAAATGTTTTTGGAAGATGGGAGGGGAGCATTCTTCTGAGAAAAAGCAGAAATTCTCTTTCATTTTAGAATCACTTCTTGTTAATTTCTCTCAATGAGATAAGCTTAGGAAGTCTTTGTCATGCAGCCAGCTCATAGCGATGAGAAGTTTCCTCCCACCTATTTTCAAGAAAGTTAGAAGCCACACAAGAAACCTTTTGGGAATGTTAAAATGAAAGATCTCTTTCCAGGCATTTCAGGAAAGGGCGGCAAGTATGTGAACCAATTTTCTAGAGACCACATTTAGACATTGATCTACAGGCTTAGATGCAGTGTCAAGTTTTAAAATTCTCTTTAAAAGTTCTTACCCTTGCCTTCAGACACCCTTCCATGGTCTCTCTTCCTCACTCCTCTCCATCCTGGTAGCCTCATGAATTCTATAACCCCTCCACAAATTGTGTTCTTGCAATTCCTGCCCCTAATGATAAACGTCAATGGCCCAATTTACTATCGGCTGCTTTTGTCCAGCTCCCTTTGGCTTAAGCTCTGAAATTCCTCTCCAAACAGATCAAATTCTCTCTCTCTCTCTCTCACCTGAAGCTATGTAGCTTGAACTTTGACCATGCATTTGGATCTGTTCTAATATCTTCTTTTGTGACTAGATACAAAGGCTTGTTTGTTTACATTCGTGTGAAGCACTTTTCGATGGTTTTTGTTACAGTGCTATGTAAAAGTAAGTTGTTCTTGTAAAGCTCCCAACACTCCCGCTTCAACAATGCTTTAATTTCCCATGGTCTGGTTTAGACTGGCAACACAGACCACCCGTACCCTCACAATTAGACCTCATTCTAAACATGGCCATTGAGTAAATACAGAGGCCACAGAAGTCACCTGGAGTCATGGTTTTCATGTCACAGGTTATTCCCGGAAGGAGAAACCAGTAAAATGCTTGGAAACGCTCCGATATATGACATATTCAGAATGAATCAGGCCACTCACATGTTTTACTGATTCCTCCTTCTAGGATTGTGTCAGCAATGGCACCACGATCCTGATCTTGAGCCATGTTCAGAGACTGGTCGAGGGTCAGAGTGGTCACCCACCTGCAAGCTGCTGATAGCCTGCTAGGGATAACAGAATGGAGTCACTTCTCCGCACTACCTGGGATTTCCAGTCAATGTGCGTGGCCAGCCCAGATCAGCCTGAGGTTAGTTCAGGCTGAGGTGGTGGTATCAAGGGGTGGGGGTGGGTGGGCTGCTGTGTGATCCCACGAGAAACTCCACTTCTATCCCGCCCCCACCATCTGCACCATTGGACTGCAGCTGCAATTTCTGGCAGCTTCCTTACAGGTTTGAGGGGCAGGGTGGGAGAGGTGGTGTAATTGCCCCTCTATGCTATGCTCACAGCCTGGCAGCATTGGTCTGTTCTGATATGTATTTATATTTAAAAATGATCCACATCTTTTCCCTTCTCTGACGCTCAACTCCCACCTTGGCCAATGGGACTGCCAATCTGCAAAGAGCTGAAGGGCGTCCCAATTGCCCTCCACCCTCAGTGGCCCCCCCTCCCCCACCCAGTTGATGGGCAAGCCCATTCCCCTTGGCCTTTAATCAGTGGAAACTTTGAAGATAGTGTTGGAGATGTGAGAAATGACCCTGTCCTCAATGGAGTCACAGAGAAACACTGGGAAACCCAGCAGAAACATTTAGTCATGCGATTGGTTGCCGTGCCTGATCTATAGCCACAACTGGGGCCAGATTGAGGTCACTGCAGCTTTTCTTTTCAAAATCATTCACAGGATGTTGACATCATTAACTACGCCAGCATTTATTGACTATCCCTGAAAGGATGGACAATAAGATTACAGCTCTAATGGTGATGACATAGTTCAACACCTTACCTCTAAATCAAATGTCCCAGGTTCAAGTGCCACTTGCTTCAGAGATCTGTAATGAAATCTCTGAACAGGTCAATTTGGAAATATTCTTAAAGTAAGGTTAATAACTAATCCCTAATCAGCCCTATGACAAGGGTTCTCCAGTTAACTCAAAACTTGTCTATTCATCTTCCTAAAACTCTGAAATCCAGTCCTCTGAGAACACAATCTACATCTAACCTAGAGGAAAGGTGCAATGATGTATTCCATGATGGATGTGCTTATTGGGTACCAGTGATCAAACATGGGCTGCTGTAGTTGAACTGACCTTCCACTAGCCCCAAGGGCCATCTTCTAACCACAGTAAATAAACACCCGTACTGTCTAATATAAATATCCACATCATCAGACACAAGCTTATTAAAGATTACTATGTACCATTAAAAGGCACAGCCCGTTATTTGGGAGACATATCCAATTTAAACAGGAATGTACTTCATTTCTTCCTACGTCACCATAGCGACAGCTGAAGGGTTAGTCTAATCATTCTCACTCCTTCAAGACTCTCGGCCTCTTCACCAGCCGGGTCAAGAATCGTGGCGTGACATCCTCATCCGTCTTGAACTTCTCATTCAAGTATTCATATCTCAGTTCAGGCAACTTTGGTGTCCAGTACAGAGCCAGGGAGAATAGTGCAACGATCAGGAGGTTCAACACAAGGGCAAAACCAAGGGCACCTATGGTGCCCATGAAAGAGGGCAATGGTGCATGAAGTGAGAGCCAAGAGTGGCGCAATGTCATGTCCATTATGATCGCCTCCATTTGGAAATGAGTACCGATGATTGCACAGATGTGAAACAGCTGGTGGCTATGACCTGGAAGGAATACATTGTGAATGGAGACGGTCATAAAACTTGCAAACCTGAAACAATAGACTCAAAAACATATTATCAATGAAAAAAATGTTGCAAGCAGATGCATTTGTGTTCTTACTTTCTCACACACTGTTAACTTACTACCTGTGGGGGGAAGGAAAATGATCTCCCAGTGATTTGCCATAGAGGCACATCTTCCCACAATTCATTTCAACATAGAAAGCACTCTATTAAAGTTGTAAGACCTCTGGGCATTTGAAAGTGAAAGTGAATGCTAATGGAATGGTTCAGAATATAAAGAAGGAACAGCCATAATTCCGTACGTGGAGAGATTCCAAACTCAAATGTGCCTTTACTGACTTAGAATCATAGAATTTTATATCCATTGTGTAGGTACCAGCTCCCCAAAGAGCTACCCAGCTTGTCCCGTTCTCCAGCCCTATCTCCGTAGCTCTCTAACTTCATCCCTTTCAAACCTGGTGGAAGTTAAGCACTGCTTAAGTTCAGAAAGAAGTTTTAGGTGCAGGTCATTGAATCAAACACCTTCCTGGGTATTAGTACACACAATACAGGGGCAAAAACAGTATTGACGGAGTTTGTGGTTTGTTGGCCTAGATCATGTCTTATTCAAACCCTGACTCCAACTTCAAGTCTCTTTGTTGGTTCTCTCTGAATTGAGCACCCTGATGCCCTGCGTAATATAATGAATATAATGTTACAAAGTAAAACAGCAACAGTGAACTTGTATAATTAATCAACATTTACTGTACTGTGGACTGCTAGAGACTCGAAAGGAGCTGACCTGGTCAGAATCTAGGGGAGACCAAATGCTCTGCAGGTTAGTGCTGTGTGGTCACATGAGCACCACTAGTGTCAAGAGGGAAAGGGACAAAAACCCAAACGAAAACACATTCATTATACTTTTGAAAAATGCCCTGGGACTCCTCTTACATTATCTGTTGTATGTCCTTTTCACAGCCAAAGCAGATGTTACCAGCTTTTACTGGCATTGGATTGTTGGTCTTGATTCAACTTTGAAGAAGTTGTCTACATATTTCCACATTTAAAACTGGATGCCAATGGTCACATTTCTGGAACAACGCTGTGATGCAGAGCCATGGGTTATTGAGGTTAACCTGCAAGCATCAGTTTCAAACCTGGTTCCGTTTCATCCTACCCACAATTTTGGACATACTAAGGGGTTAATTCATGGGGTTGGCAATAATGGAGTAACACAAAGGATCACAAAACTAAGGATAACATTGAGCTTATTATAGCACAGAGATTCCAACTTTTCCCAACTCCTTACCGATGTAGTCAAACCTCCCTGGAGCAAGGCGCTCCGGTAAGTGTGTCACAAACAGGAAGCAAGTCAGAAAGGCAAGTGCCACATGTCTGTAGTGGATAGGAACTGTTTCATTGTGAGCACAACCTTCCCCGGAGCATAGGAACAACTGCACACAGAGAAAAAATAAAACAGAAACTGGTTCAGTTCATTTAACAACAAATAGCTAAAATCCCAAATTTTTTTAATAGAATCATTCATGGGATATGGACGTCACTGGCTGGGCTGGTCTTTGTTGCGATGCCTTTAGTAACCTTGAGAAACTGTCTTCACACAGTTTTCAGACTTTCAACTTCAGGAGGAAATATTTTTTGATTTTGGAAATGTTTCACCAGCTTTACACCATGACAAGGATGTTAATGAAATAGCTGCTGTTTCCTTTTCATTATTGAAGCAGTGTGGAAATCACGGTGAAACTCAATCTGGTTTAAAAGCTGAAGAAGGGCCTGTGCCCGAAACGTCGAATCTCCTGTTCCCTGGATGCTGCCTGACCTGCTGTGCTGTTCCAGCAATAAAGTTTCAACTTTGATCTCCAGCATCTGCAGACCTCACTTTCTCCTGTGACAGAGTAGCCCAGGATCCTGATAGAGCATGTGAAACCCATCATCACACAGCTAGTGGAGCTGAGCTGAACAGCACTGATGTAGCTAAGTGCCTGAGAGAGAGGGGGAGATGCTGATCATGTTCAATGCATTAAGATGGGTAGAGCTTTGTGCGGAGCAGAAGTACTGGCATAGATCATTGAGGGTGAAAGGTTTTTCTCAGTGCGGAAACCTGCCCTTCAAGCCATGCAGCAGCATGATTTGGAAATATATCGTTGTTCCTTCGGTGTCGCTGGGTCAAAAATCCAGGAAACTAACCGCCAGCAGCACCAAGTCTACTGATCGCTAGCGGAGTACAGAGGTTCAAGCCTACCACCCTCCCATGGGCAATAAGGGACAGGTAACAAAGGCAGGCCCAGCTAATGCCCATGAATGATCATGAAAGAAATCAAAATACAAACCTTGTTGCTCCAGCTTTACACAATTCTATTTTTTAAAAATAACAAAGCCTCTAACATTTTCTTGTCCTTTGTTTTTCGAGGATGGTTTGTTCATTGGTATGTTCATTTCACTTGTATTTGATTTATACACTTTACACACCATTTACAGTCATAGATTTTTAAAAACCCAACAATAGTCTGACCCCAATATTTAAATAGTCGGTTTTTCTCAAGTGTACTGGCTTCAGCTGGTACTTATACCTCCCTGTACATAAGGCAAAGTTACCATAGTCCCCCATAGGGCATTAGAGACAACTGGTGGTGAGTTTAACCTAAAGGTCACCATGCCTCAGGTAAGATTGAGAAGTATGGCCTTCGTGGTAACTTAACTGGTGTAGGAAACGCAAACTATTGGCATCAGAAACTAGCCATCCAGCCAACTGAGCAAACCAACCCTCAAACCCCACTGCATCACTTATGCATGACACTACAAGGGAGAGGAAATTGGTGACAAGTCCAATTTTTGGTGGTAAAATTAGCACGAGGAGGAACCCATTTTGGGTCACTATGACACCCTCCCAATTTCCTGTAGACATGCGTTGTTGCTACATTGAAAACAGGCAAATTTCAAATGTGCCAGCTACCCACCTCAAATGTAGGCACCTTCAGTATGCAAATCCTTGAAGACTCCTACTCAAAATTCTCATAAATCAGGAGAATGGGGGGGGGGGTGTGGAAAGGGGAGAGTGGGAACAAAATCTACACCCTGTGTGTGCTTAATTTTTTCAGATCCTCCTTCTCATCAGCCCTGTGGGTGAGGGAGCTGTCCTCGACTGAGAGGCTACGTAAACTGGGTCAATATTAAACTAGTTTGGTGCTTGTGTTTGAATGATATAGAACTGATGGCCTGAAGGGCCTGTTTCTGATCATTGGACCCCAATGACTCTACATTCTCTGGAGTTTAGAAAGGTGAGCAGCCATCTCCAATAAGATTCAGAAAGGGTCGGAAGGAAATCCTGAGAGTTTCTGCTGTTCCTTCAGGTGCACTGTATCAGGATAAGGAACAATCACTTAAGGATGTGATAACTAGAAGTTTTCTTATAGAGTCATACACCATGGAAACACCACCCTTTGGTCTAACTCATCCATGCTGACCCGACATCCCAATCTGACCTAGTCCCATTTGCCAGCATTTAGTCCATATCCCTCCAAACCCTTCCTATTCATGTACCCATCCAGATGCCTTTTAAATGGTGTAATTGTGCCAACCTCCACCACTTCCTCTGGCAGCTCATTCCATACACGCACCACCCTCTGTTTTCCCCTCGGGTCTTTTTTTAACCCTTCCCCTCTCACCCTAAACCTATGCCCTCTAGTTTCACCTTAGGAGAAAGATCTTGGCTATTCATCCTCTCCATGCCCCTCATGATTTTATAAACCGATAAGGTCACCCCTCAGCCTCCACGGTCTAAGAAGAACAGCCCCAGCCTATTCAGCCTCTCCCTATCGTTCACACCCTCCAGCCCTTGCAACATCCTTGGAAATATTTCCTGCATCCTCAAATTTAACAACATCTTTTCTTTAGAAGGGTGACCAGAATTCCTCACTCAAAGGGTTGAGAGTGTTTGGAATTCTCTACCTCAAAAGGTAGGGAATCAATAGATTAGATAGGAAAGTGGAATTGAAACGTAAGATCAGCTTTGAAAGTAGTGAGTAGCAGCATTGATGGGCTGAATGGTCTGCTTCTCCTTCTACTGCTTGTTTTCCTGTGCAGACTGCAGCAGTTTAAAGGTGGTGACCTACCGTAGCCCATTTGGTCAATTCGGGATGAGCAACCGAAGCTGGCCTTACCTTTGATGCCTACATCCCATTGAAGAATCCAAAGGAGTTTGAGATTGCGGCTCCATCAGAGACCACACAAGGTCAGGACAAAGGTGAATCAAATTGTTTTTGTGCTGACACTCAGATTTCAGAGCCTGAAAATTTCTCAGCCGAATATTAGCTGGCTATTCCTCTGCAACAGTCTTCATAGCCAACTCCAGCAAGCCTTGCTTCCCGACAGGAGATGCTGGATAATTATGACTGACCCTGCCATACTAAGAGATGGGGAGATTATCTTTAGTCCCTCCTGATACCACTCTGCCTGGGATTAACCAACGTGATACAAACTGGGCTGACTCAGATCTTATTGCTCAGTGACTTGTTGCATTAACTGGGTAAGCCAGTCAATAATATAATCTCTGACTGTCGGAGGCTATCACCTCACCCTTGCCCTCACAGAGAGGGGGTCTCATTGAAATGTATAAAAATTCTAACAGGATTGGATCGATTAGTTACAGAGAGGATGCTTGCTCTAATTGGGCAGTCTCGGACCAGGGGTCGCAGTCTCAGGATACAGAGATGAGGAAACATTTCTTCATTCAGAGGGCGTGGAATTTGCCACCATGAGGAAGTCAGGTCACCGAGTACATTCCAGAAAGAGAATGATAAACTTTTAAGATGTTGCAGGCGCCAAGGGGTATGGAGAGAAAGTGTGTGGTGATTGGAACGAGGTTGGCCTGGTGGATCTTGTAGGATGAGTTCCCCAAATGGGGTTGTGAACCTGGGCCCATCAGGGAATCCTGGCTGACAGATATAAACAGGAGTCACAGGGACTCTCCTCACTCTAGGGACTGACTCTGGTCAAAGTCCATATTCTGTGCACATGTAAATAAAGGGTGATTTGGTGAAGGAATTCTGGCCTCCATGGGGAATATAGTCTTGAGGCAGAGGATCAGCCATGTTCGGATTGAACAGCAGAGCAAGCTCGAAGGGCCAATGGCCTACTCCTGTTCCTATTTTCCATTTCGGACCCAATTCACAGGAGGGCCATTGATTGGACAGGAGATCGGAGGCATATAAACACGGGGGCCTACTGACTACAGAACTGACATCTTAAGATGTTGCATCGATGCTGCTTTCTCACAGACCTACCCTGTAAAACAGTGGGATGTTGTCAAAGAAATACGGATAAGCAAAGGCCACAATCCGCAGTACTTTACTCAGGTTGGGATGATCCAGTTCCGGAGATCTGAAACAAAAGCAATCATGAGGTATGTAAAGTACTCTTCAGTATTTCTTTTAACCTGAATAACCTCCCCCCACTGCCCCACCCCATCTCCTGAATTACAGTTGAATGTGGAAATGGCGGGAATTTGAGATTTGTTTCGGTCAGTTCAATGCAGGTTCAATTCCAACATGCACTCTGTTTGCTTATTGCAGCTATCCCAGGGGTTGAAGATGGAGTGGAGGAGGGAGGGGGTGGACGAGACCCTCCCTTCCTTGTCCCATCCAAATGGCCACTTCTTGCATTGCCACTCGGGTGGTGAATACCATTAGGCTGATCTACCACATGGGGTAGCACACCCAAGCCAGATCCTGTTCTGTCTCCTCGCATCATCCACCAGGAAAGCAGGATGTCAGCTGCAAGTGTAATTCCCCAAACCCCCTCATCCAACGACCCCTTCCCTTGACCCCTCCTACAGCTGCACAGCCGTCTTGTAATGTTGCAGGCTGGAATTGACCAGGCTGATTTCGAAACTGGGATTTTGTCTTTGGTTTGCATGACTCAGCACCCACACCACACTGAAGAAAGAAAATAATGCAGTTCAAAATACACAGAACAAGGACAGAGGGTTACAGTTACAATCAACATAAACCAACACATGCAGCAAATCAAGAGCACTTCACCTTCACACTGTACAAGATTGGTCTAGTTCCCAAAGAAAAGTAGCCAAACTCAAGCAAAACAAACATGACAAGGCAATTTTATTGAGGCTATGAACTCAAACACTCCACACTGATATTTCAGCATGGATGTCTCGAGTTATCCACAAGATAATAGATGGGGCAGAGTGGTGGTGTTGGTGCTGAGGTGGGGGCCTGGGATCAGAGCTCACCTTGTCACCGAATCTCCGAGGCCCTTTCAATCCTGCCACTGTCTTTCACTGAGGGCTCAATGGCAATTGAGACAGGGCCATGGTGAGGAAGTGTTCTACCTCACATAGCGACAATAGGGTCAAAGGAATGGTTTCTACCTGAGATGGGTAGGCCATGCAGCCACGTTTCTGAGTTTCACGGCTCCAAGAAGCGAGAATGGGGCTCACAACGTGGAGTGTGTGTCTTGGGAGAAAGTCCAGGGGTGAGGTTGGAAATCGCAGGGAAACCTTCCTAGGATATTTCACTGGATGCTGTCACTATGATTGTGGGGTTCCTCCAGTTAGTGGAAAGGGGACTAAAATTAGCTTGGCCTGCAAGGCGTTTTCAGTAGTCTCATTGGGAAGTTAAAATAGTGGGAATGGAGATTAGGGCAGTTGAATGTTCGTCCTGGGAGATAAGGGTCGCCATTAGAGTGTCCCTGCTAACTGCAACTGCAGGAAGCACACCCAACCCCTTGAAAATCACGTTAGGGAACTGGAGCTGGAACTGGATGAACTTCAGATCATTCAGGAGGCGGAGGGGGTTATTGAGAGGAGTCACAGAGAGGTAGTGACACCTCAGGTACAAGAAGAAGGTAGACAAGTTACTATCAGGGAATGGAAAGGGAACCAGCAGACAGTGCAGGGATCCCCTGTGGCGTTCCCCTCAACAACAAGTATAATATTTTGGATACTTTTGGGGGTGGACTTACCAGGGTAAGTCATGGGGTACAGGTCTTTGGCACAGAGTCTGTCCCTGTTTCTCAGAAGGGAAGGGGGAAGAGGAGCAGAGCAGTAGTCATTGGGGACTCCATAGTTAGGGGCCAGACAGGAGGTTCTGTGGGAACGAGAGAGACTCACGGTTGGTGTGTTGTCTCCAAGGTGCCAGGGTTCGTGATGTCTCTAATCATATTTTCGGGATCCTTGCAGGCGAGGGGGAGCAGCCCCAAGTCGTGGTTCACAAAGGCACCAACGACATAGGTAGGAAGAGAGATGGGGATTTAAAGCAGAAATTCAGGGAGCTAGGGTGGAAGCTTAGAGCTAGGACAAATAGAGTTGTTATCTCTGGTCTGTTGCCCGTGCCACGTGCTAGCAAGGTCAGGGATAGGGAAAGAGAGGGATTGAACACATGGCCACAGGAATGGTGCAGGAGGGAGGGTTTTGGATTCCTGGATAATTGGGGCTCTTTCTGGGGTAGGTTGGACCTCTACAAACAGGATGGTCTTCATCTAAACCAGAGGGGTACCAATATCCTGGGGGGGAAAATTTGCTAAAACTCTTTGGGAGGGTTTAAATTAATTCAGCAGGGGGAACTTGTAGTTCCATTATACAGGAGGTTGAGAGTAGGGAGGTCAGAAATAAGATTTCAAGTTCGCCAGAGGGCACCGGCAAGCAAGAAGTTGGTTTGAAGTGCGTTTACTTCAATGCCAGGAGCATCCAGAATAAGATGGGGGAACTTGCAGCATGGGTTAGTACCTGGGACTTTGATGTTGTGGCCATTTCGGAGACATGGGTTGAGCAGGGACAGGAATGGTTATTGCAGGTTCTGGGATTTTGATGTTTCAGTAAGAACAGAGAAGATGGTAAAAGAGGGGGAGGTGTGGCATTGTTAATCAAGGACAGCATTGTGGTGGCAGAAAGGATGTTTGAAGACTAGTCTACTGAGGTAGTATGGGCTGAGGTTAGGAGAAAGTGAGGATTGCAGTTGCTGGAGATCAGCCTTTCCTGAAGAAAGGCTCATGCCCGAAACGTCGATTCTCCTGCTCCTTGGATGCTGCCTGACCTGCTGCGCTTTTCCAGCAACACATTTTCAGCTCTGGGCTGAGGTTAGAAACAGGAAAAGAGAGGTCACCCTGTTGGGATTTTTCTATAGGCCTCCGAATAATTTCAGAGATTTAGAGGAAAGGATAGCAAAGATGATTCTCGATTGGAGTGACAGTGACAGGCTAATTGTTTTGGGGAACTTCAACTTTCCAAATATTGATTGGGAATACTATAATTCAAGTCCAGTGTGTCCAATTCCTGACACAGTATGTAGATGAGAAGGTTCAGTTAGGGCACTTGAGAGTTACAAGTTAGCCAGGAAAGACCTAAAGAGAGAGCTAAGAAGAGCCAGGAGGGGACATGAGAAGTCATTGGCAGATAGGGTCAAGGAAAACCTTAACACTTTCTATCGGTATATATGGATTAAAAATTAAATAGTGTAGGTTAGATTAGGTTCAGATTCTTTTCACACATTAACACAACATCTAGGGCCAAAGGGCCTGTACTGCGCTGTAATGTTCTAAGAACAAAGTAAAATACTGAAGCTGCCGTAACCAAGCAGAATAAGGTGCAAAATAAAACTAATCACTGCTGTTCCCACATTACAATTTCATGTGTTCATTCTGCATGATTTGGCATTATTTTAACACTGGTTATAACTTGTTTAACACAGTATTAAAATAGCACAAGGAGAAGTTGGAACAGGCATGTTAAATACCCACACAAGAAGCATGCTGATCATTTTTCAAATCTTATTGTCCTCTCGCTGTCATTTACCTCTCCACGATGCTGCGGTTATAATTGATGAAAGGCATGCCTAGCCTGTGCAGAAGTTACCAGAGCAGGGATGTGAAAGGAAGGAAATGGCAGGTGTTGGATTAGTAACCAAGATATTAGAGATAGCAGTATTTTACATACATGTCTCACAGTAATGCAGTAGGGGCAGAGTAAACAAAAAGCTCAATGAGCCTGCACTGTCATCCAAACCAGGTCTCGATGAAGAGGTATTTGGCAAAACTTTCTTCATTTGTTCGTCAACAGGATGTCAATAATATATCAGCCGTGCTTCGTAGGAACCTCTGTCGGAGGTTGCTATTTCAAACTTGACTCGGGCATGTAATTCACAATTGCATTTGTGTGGATCTAAATGCTGCACCATCAAAGGGATCTGCACAGGGTAAGTCAACTATTTCCACTGGTTGGGGATTCTAGAACTAGCAGTCATAGTCTGAGAATTAGATCTAGACCATTCAGGAGAGATGTTCAGAAGCACTTCTACACACAAGGGGTGGTAGGGAACTCTCTTCCACAAATGGCAAGGGATGCTGGATCAATTGTTCATTTTAAATCTGAGAAATGATTCTTTTCCCTTCAGCTATTGTTAAGCAGAGATATTAAGGGATACGTGCCAAAGGCCACGAGTTAGGCCACGAATCAGCCATGAGCTCACTGAATGGTGGAACAGGCTCAAGGGGCTGAATGGCCTTCTTTTCTTCTTATGTTCTAGTGTTCCTAAGTCCTGTCGATCCCCTCAGATGTTGGTAAAGATTCTATGAAGCTAATTCTATGAGTTGTGGAGTTATCCGTGGTGTTCTAGGGAGAACTTAACTGTCAGTCAATATTCAAAGCAGGAATCCAGATCAGTATTTCACTGACACTTCTGGGATCCTGCTATATGCAAATTTCCTGCAACGTTACCTACATTACAACAACGACTATAATTCAAAAAGCATTGCATTAGCTATGAAGTGTTCTGGGTCATGCCAAGAATGTAAAAGGAGATGTGTGAATGCAATAATCTAACCTTTACGATGGGACAGTGTCAGTCATTTGTAACCAGTAGAACCTGTCACATACACATGGTGGTGAAAGTGAGGACTGCAAATGCTGGAGATTAGAGTGGTGCTGGAATGATTCCTGATGAAACGTCGATTTTCCTGCTCCTTGGATGCTGCCTGACTGGCTGTGCTTTTCCAGCATCACTCTAATCTTGACATACGCTTGGTGCTCAGACAGCAGAAAAATGTCCCAGTGTGGAAAAGTCCCAGTGTGGAAAAACCCTGCTGATCTTTCTAATCAAGATCACAAACAAGTTTCAGCTACAGTAAAGAAAGATGAAATAAAAATTCAAAAATCCGAAACATCACATGTTAAGAGAAAGTTCCAGCCTGAGAAAAAATTATTCTTTTCCCTTCAGCTATGTATTTTTACTGCAGTCACATCACAGTAGCGATGCAGCTCAATAATGGAAATAAAATCTTCCCACTAATGTGAGCTTATCTTTGAATCTGAAGTGTTTCTTTGAAAAAAAGACTACAGCTCAGTGTGAGGTAGCACTCAAACACTCTGAAATAACAAATCCGCTCTAAAGACTCGTATCAAAAAAATCCAACCTGTCATGAAAATAGAAGATGATGGATACACACAACAGGACTGTCAGCATCTGCGATGAGAAGTAATTAGTACAGAGCTGAAATGCTCTTTCTCTTAGCAGATATTGAAGGAAAAACTATGTATTTCCATCAGCTTCTGCTTTTAAATTAATTTCAAACACAGTGTAAACCTAATTCTAACACTCTCTCGCAATCCTGATGGAGTAACAGTTCCACAATCAGCCAGGAGATGGTGCAATTTCCTGCTAACTACAATTCTACAACGGGAAGATGCTTTCAGCCCATCAATGATGATGAAGGGATCCTGCCCGAAACGTCGATTTTCCTGCTCCTTGGATGCTCTCTGACCTGCTGTGCATTTCCAACACCACTCTAATTTTGACTTTTAGCCCATCAAGTCTGCACTGACCCTCCGAAGAGCATCCCACTCTGACCTCACAAACATCATAGGTAACCCACCTAAGTCTGCACACTACAGTGCAAGATAGCACAGCCAATCCACCTAATGTGCACATCTTGGACTGTGGGAGGAAACCCACATAGACACAGGGAGAAAGTGCAAACTCCACACAGACAGTCACCCAAGGATGGAATTGAACTCAGGTCCCTGGCGCTGTGAGGCAGCAGTGCTAACCACTGAGCCACCTTAACTCTTTGATAGGAGCGGTTAGAATGTGGACCTTGTTACCATGTGGAGTATTTGAGATGAATTGTATTAAATTAGATTCCCTACAGTGTGGAAACAGGTCCTTTGGCCCAAGAAATCCACATCGACCCTCCAAAGAGTAACCCACCCAGTCCCATTTCCCTCTGACTAATGCACCTAACACTAGGGCAATTTAGCATGGCCAATTCACCTGACCTGCACATCTTTGGATTGTGGGAGGAAACCGGAGCACCCGGAGGAAACCCACGCAGACACAGGGAGAATGTGCAAACTCCACACAGACAGTTGCCCAAGTCTGGAATCGAACCTGGGACCCTGGTACTGTGAGGCAACCGTGCTAACTACTGAGCCACCGTGCCACCACATTTTTTATGTTAGAGGAATTGAGATAAAAATATAAGAATAGAAGGATAAGGTAAGATGTAGGAAGCTGAGAATAAGGTTTGTGTACAGCATTAATAGCATAGACCAGATGGGCCAAATGTCGTTTCTGTTATAATATAGGAATATAGGAACAGAAGGAGGCCATTCAGCCCACTGAGTCTATCCCACCATTTAATGGTTGTCTGTGCTCTTACTCCATAAACCTGTTTTTGGCCCATTTCTCTTAACGGTTTTGCTTAACAAATCTGAGATTAGACAAATATTTAAGATTAACAACGGATCCAGCTTCCAATGCTGTTTGTGGAACACAGTTCCAACCATCCACCATGCTTGTATGTAGAAGTGCTTCCTAACATCTGTCTCTAGTCTTTACTTTTAATTTATGCCACCCTACTTCCAGAATCTCCAACCAGTGGAAATAGTTTATCTCTATCTACTCTGTTTTTTCCTATAGAATACTTATGTCCTGACTTTTATGAGAAAATATGAGTCACAGAAAAAAAACCAACTATTCTTTCAACCAGTCACTCAGACATAGAGAACTTTTTGCCTTGTACTCATCAGGACTGATGCAGGAATGCCAAATTTCATAGGGAACAATTAAAATACATGAGGAGGAGGAGGAGGATACCAATTAGTCAAATTTCAGAGCATTCCCAAAAGCTTGTGATTTCACATAAACCTGTTGGTCTATAACCTGGTGTCATGTGACTTTGGAATTTGTCCAGCCTAGTTCAACACCGGCACTTTCACATCACGGTCAAAACGCCTTGCCATGGAGAATTAAAATGAGGTTTATCGTCATGTATATTCAAGTTACAAAAGAACAGGAGTTCAGTGAAAAGTGTACAATAATGCCAACACATGGCAACATCTTGGGTACAAAGTGCTTAGGTAGAAATTGTAGATACAAAAAAAGAGAGAAAATCAAGAAAAAGGTTTACACTACATTACAGCTGTACAGAGTACGTTAGGAAAATAAGAGAATGTACCAAGGATCAGTTATTCCCCAAGCATTTTTTTAAATGAAAAAAAAAAGCAAGTCAACTCTATCTCCTTTTACTGTTTCCTTTCAAATGACATTTGAGTTTGGAGCTCTGATGAGTTCTCTCTTGGTGGGGGCGTGGGGGGGAGCCTTTAAGTGATGATGTGATAATAAATGTCTCTAGTTCTTCTCCATTCTCTCCACTTTCCTCTGGGGTTGTTGTGGGACCACTCAATCTCACAGGCCATCGTGTCGTACATCAATCTAACAACCACGCAAAGATGAGATTTTCAGCTTGGATCACCGGACAGCCAGCAGAATGGAAATCCCAGCTGAAATACTTCCTTCTTTGGGAAAAACAATGTCTCCTGATATAATACATTTTAGCTAATCACAAAAATCAAAAACAAATGATGACAGTAATTATGAAAGTACAGCTTGCAGCATTGTGTCTGGGAGGGTAGGGACAGATAGAGTTGTGAGTGTGATTACGGTGATGAGAATGAGTCTGTTCAGAAAGCATATTAGCAACAAAAGCTGAAAACTGGGACCATTGGAAAGCAGAGATCAGGACCACAAAACTGTTGGCACATTTTAAATGATTTAGATTAGTTTAATTTCAATGTAATTAAAAATTTAATACCGTATATACTCGAGTAATAATCGATCTCATGTAAAAGTCAACAACCTATTTTTGGCTAAAAAATGTGGAATTTTCCATAAATCTTGTGTAAACGTCAGAGATGTACAGCACAGAAACAGACCCTTCGGTACAAGTCGCCCATTCCAACCAGATATCCCAACCCAATCTCGTCCCACCTGCCAGCACCCAGCCCATATCCCTCCAAACCCTTCCCATTCATATACCCATCTAGAAAGTCGACCCAGTTCTTCACAGATAACAAGTCTACATTTGTGGGTCAAGGTATTATCCTGTACATAAATGTTATAATGAGGAAATGAGTTTTTTAACGTGCTATTATGTGATTTGATGTACAATTCACACCAATTCATCACAAAAGTTTAAGATGCTTCAGGTCAGAGTCAGGTGACAACCAATATTGTGGAATACAGTCATATACCGAGTTGAGATTTTGAAATTTCTTCATAATTTTGTATAAAAATGTCCTCCAGCAAAAACAAAAAATGTACAGCAGCATTTAAGGTGAAAATTATTGAAGTTGCAGATAAGACAAAATACTGTGTAGCAACAAGAGAATTTTGTGTTTCAGAGAAACTTGTGAGAGACTGGAGAAAGATAACGAACCAACTTCAGACAATGCTAAAATGAAAGTGTGCCAATGGAGGTAAACCCAACAAATGGCCACAGCGGGAGAAAAAAAGTTGCTGAGTGGGTACTTGAAAATGGAAATTGCGTTAGTTGTGAAGCCACCTGAATCCATCCACGAAACTAATCAAAGAAGGATGGAATTTCAGACTTTAAGGCAACTGCTGGATAGTGTGCAAGGTTCATGCGAAGGCATGACTTAACACTTCTGCAGAGAACTAAGATTGCACAAAAGCTGCCTGCTGAACTAGAAGATATTACAGTTTCACCAGTTTGTAAATCAGAAATCAGCAGAAGGAAGGCTACAAGTTATCATGCATCGGAAACACGGATGAAACGCCTATTACTCTCGACATGCCGGTGAATCAAACTGTGAACCAAAAAGGAGAGAAAACAGTCTTTGTAAGAACCACTGGCCGTGAGAAAAGGTGGTTTACTCAAGTTAAAACCAATGCCTGTTTTTTTTTAGAGAAAAACTTTGCCAATGGAGATAATTCCAAGAAGAATTGTTGTCTATGTGCACCCACAAGGCTGGATGGAGGTAAATGTAGAAAATGGATCAAGGAACTTTGGAATTTATAACCTAATGGACCACATAATGAAAAGAGTTTGCTCATCTGGGACCAGTTTAGATCACATTGAGTGAAGAATGTTGTTGCTCACACCCCATCACATAACACTGACATAGCTGTGACTCCCGGCAGACTTACAAGTGTTTTGCAACCAATAGATGTTGGTATCAATAAGCCATTTAAGGACATAATGAGAATGAAGTGGAATAATTGGATGCATGATGGAGAAAAAACATACACAAAAGGAGGCAATATATGGGCTCCATCACTGCCACTGATCTGTGAATGGATCATTGATTCATGGAAGGAAATAAAAACTGACACTGTTTTCAAATCATTTAAGCAAATGTGGAATTTCAAATGCATTAGACAGTACAGCGGATGATTATCTGTGGGGTGACACAGAAGAAGAAGAAGAAGTGGATGATGTGCTACCGCTAATGACAGACAGCGAGCATGAAGGGTATCCATACGGTGACATCATTCATCCTGGTGATTAAGAAGCTTTATTCAGTGCTGAAGTTGTTGAACAATGTGATTTTGCAGGATTTTAATGAACTTTTGAATTTGACATGTTTAATTTAAGATATATCATGTAATTGTGATTTTAAAGTCCTGTTATATTTCCACTTCACTTTTTGTATGTATAAATAAAAGCTTACTAATTAATTTTGTTTTTATTGTCTTTATCCAGTAATTTCGGTAATTCGTTTTGTTTTTTTTCTCTTTATTCGCTTAGAGATCAGTTGGGCTTCTGCTAATGATACGGTATTTTAGACTGTAGTATGAATTCCAGCCCTCCAAAGCAGGATCCATGTAATAATTGACCCAATAAATTTAACCTTAAAAGTAGTCTAAAAATTTGACTTTTACACAAGTATATAGAGTACGTAAATAAAGCTTTTGCAGCTAATAATTGCAGTGAAGTAATCTTTTTGCAAAACAAATACAAAACATGTCACTGTTACTCTGCTGAAGCTGTTGGTGCAATTCAGGTTTTGTTAAAGTTTATCTTTGATAATGTTTATCTTTGTTAAGTCTGTGTTGGGACAAGGATAACAGTTTGTGGAGTCCATGCTTGATAGGGCTCATCTTTGGTACAATCCTTTTTCAGGTACGGTTTATCTTTGGTGTAGCTTATCTTCAGGTATGATTAATCTTCTGTAGATATTCTTTTTGGGTAGTACTCTTCCTTAGGGACATTCATATTGGCTAGTGTCGATGTTTTGGTGTGTTTCATGTCTTGCAGTAGTGGTCATGTTTTGATGCTGTGTAAAGTTGGGTGATCTTGTGTTTGGTTGCAGCTCACTATTGTGTAAGGGGCTCATGTGTGCATGTGATTTATGTTTGGGTAGGGATGATATTTATGGGCTCTCAGCTTTTGGGTTGGGTTCAGTTTTCATTTCATGTTGTCGTTGGGATCATGTTTAGGCAGGTGGCAGTTTTAGGCATGGCGCCTGTTTACGTTCTTTCCTCTGACCTACACCACATCGTTGGGGAGCAGATTGGCAGCAATAAATCGTGAAAATTATTGAGGTCATCCTAAATAATGAGACTATTTCAACTTTCAAAGTATTCTTGCATAGTAAATGTATGTGCTGTTGCAGTGCAGTGGTAGTGTCCCTACCCTTGAGCCTGGGTACACGTCCCACCTGCTCCAGAGGTATGACATTACATCTCTGAATAGGTTAGTTAGGAAAATATCTATAAAGTAAATGTGGTAATAATAAAGACAACAACTTGTATTTCCATGTACCTTTAAAACTGCAAAATGCTTCTCAGAAATATTATCAAATGGCCTGGCCATACAAGATACCCTCACAGTCCTCTTAGTGACTGACACCTGGGCTGTGTTGTGACACTAGAGAGACCCATGGAGAGGCCTCTGCACATGCACATGGTCAAGTCTGTGTTCATTTTGGTGTTTCCACCTGTGCTGCAGAACCCTGTCACAGATTACACCGAAAATAACCTTGCTTTACAAGAATAACCATGACAATGAGAGAGAGAGAGAGAGAGCGAGAGAGCGAGGAAGAGAGAGATAAATAGAGAGAGCGTGTGAGAGAAAGAAAGGGGGAGAGCAAGATAAGTAGAGAGAGAGAGAGAGAGAGAGAGAGAGAGTGCGAGAGAACAAGAGACTGTCTGAATAATCGGTACATATGAGCAAATAAAGAGGAATTTAGTCCTAGCCTTCTAATTACACCATCAACCACTAAATGAAACAGTTTGTGGAAATTAACTGAAGCCAGGGACTGCATTACTGTCTCGTAATCAACCACAGCCCAGCCATCTGGCTGATTTTCCTTCCTTTCACAATATGTTCCAAATAGAATTTTGAAATTACAGAAAGAAATTACAGTCGTGGCTGCACTGCAGAGGCTGAGCTGTATATGCTTTGCCTGTGAAAAGGCTAAAATAATGTAATTACTAGACAGCAATCACCTTATCTAATGCACTTAATAGACGACTTAGTGCATGAGGGAGAAAGGAACAGAAGCGAAAGCTGGGGGAGTTAGGTCAAGTGGGAGGGGCTTAAGTGAAGTAGGACAGGGCTTGTGTGGAAGGGTAAACATGAGTATAGGTTACATGGACTGAATGGCTTGTTTTGTTCTGCAGACTATGTACAATGTTGAACTGAGGCACAAGATTGAATAATCAGGGAGTGCTATGAAGTTACAAATTCGAAATAAAACACGCGAGACCTATGGGGAGCCTCTTTGCACATGAACATGCAAGTCTATGTTCATTTTGTTGTTCCCACCCATGCTGCAGAACCCTGTCACAGATAACACTGAAAATAACTTTGCTTTATAAGAACAACCATGAGAGAGAGATAAGGAGAGAGGGTGAGAAAGAGAGAAAGATAAAACAGGCGAGACCTTCTAGCACAAAAAACACAGACCCTTCAGCCCAGCTAGGCCATACTGGCTTAATGTTTTATTTGAACCACCTCCCTTTCTCCTTTCCTAAACATAACATTGTAATCAACTTCCTCTTTCTCCCGCAAATGCATATTCCCCCTAAATGCACCTATAATATTCAACTATCCCCTGTGGTAGTGGGCTCCATATTCTCACCTAGGAGAAAGTGAGTACTGCAGATGCTGGAGATTATAGTCAAGATTAGAGTGGAGCTGGAAAAGCACAGCAGGTCTGGCATCATCCAAGGAGCAGGAAAATCGACGTTTTAGGCAAAAGTCTGATGAAAAGCTTTTGCCAAAAACGTTGAATGTCCTGCTCCTCAAATGCTGCCTGACCTACTGTGCTTTTCCAGCACCACTCTAATCTTGGACTCCATATTCTCATCACCCATTGGATGACAAAGTGCCTCCTGAGTTCCCTTTTGGATTTTTTGATAGCTCTCTCATATCAATGACCATTAGTTAGAATCGTCCTGAGAGAAACAATCTCTCTGAATCCACTCTACCTAAACGTTTCATAATATTAAAGATCTCTAGTAGGTCACCCTTCAGCCTTCTCTTTCCATAAGTTCAGGAGAAATTGCTTCACAATAAGATACCATTACACAATTCCAGAGAACCATCAACGCAAAATTATCTGAAATGGAAGTAAATGCGTTGAGGAGAAATGATGTGAATTAGGAGGAGGAAGATTAAACCATGTAAGGTTTGTATAATAGAGACAGAGTGAGAAGCTGACTCTTGGGCCAATAGACTCTGGCAGGTAGAATTTCAATGGAAGCTCTCCCCACTTCTTGATGTAACATTAGGGAAGGATTAGCATAAACCTCAGAGAAATGAATAACCGCCCACTAAGGCTAAGTCAAGCAATCAGGTGACCCTGTTTGGATCCCTACCATTGGAGGTCTGATGGGTTGCACAGTTTGAACAAATGGAGATCAAACCAGATAAAGCCCACACATACAGGGCCATTAAAGCCTGTGGCGCCTTGAAAGTCGCATCTCTCAAACTCCTGCTCTTGACAATTTCCAAGAATTCCACTGGAGTGATTGCAGGAAACTGGGAATACTCCAGCGGCAATCCATCTCACATGATTAGGGCCATGGTGAAACTGGAGGACAAAATGAAATCAGGGATCCATCAAGCAATTCTGGATCCAGCAATTACAGTCACGGTCCAACTAGAGGGCTGACCTCAAATTAGGAGAAGTATAATCAAGGTCACAGCTTCAGTTGAGCTCCAGAGTAATTTGGGGTCAGAGTTGTTAGGGGCACGGCAAGGCCAGGGTTAAAATCTAATTGGGTGAGGTTTTACCAGCAGGTGTCATGATATGATCTGACCATTTTGATTCAGGCAATTGGCTCAAAACTCTTGCATCTAATTATATTGGTATCATATCAGTAAGCAGTGTGAGGCTAGTCTAAAGAACAAAAGAAATGATTTGGAGATTTTGGTGTTGGACTGGGGTGGACAAAGTTAAAAATCACACAACACCAGGTTATAGTCCAACAGGTTTAATTGATGAAGGAGCAGTGCTCCGAAAGCAAGTGCTTCCAATTAAACCTGTTGGACTACAACCTGGTGTTGTGAGATTTGTAACTTTGAACAAAAGAAAGATTGTAATGGTTCCCTCATCTTGCACCATAACAAGTCCAAAGGAAATGTGATGCTCTGGTAACCAGCCTTACCTGGAGTAGCATGACAGCGCAGTGCAAATGATGGTGTTAAAGACGGCGATGGTAGCAAACCACTTGTGGAAGGGGGTATTGATCCATCTGTCTGGCATAATGTAGGCTGCGTACACAGTAGCAGAGCCTATGGGGAAAGAGCAACACAGGATGTAAAGCATCACACTGTTTTCATCAGCATAACTGAAGATTAATTTCTTCAGAGCTTCTGGTTAGCGGTAACCCCGGTTTGTGTGCGGTTGGGACAGCAGGGGCAATGGGAGAAGCAGTGAGGTTACCAGCTTCCCAAAGTCACACACTAGCTACACATACATTTAGAATCAATGGAGTCATCTGTACCTAGACTGTACAGGCTGAGAGCACCATAGTCAAAAAAGAAGCAAATGTGTCTGGCTCGGGTGGACATCGAGCTAAATGTATGGGCACAACTTGAGGTAAATGGGTAGATGCAACTCGACAGCATGTAAACAAGGAAAGGCCACGTGTAGGCTTCATTCCAAAAGTCCAGGGTGTAGGACAGAGCCAGAAGATTCCAGAGGAAGTACCTGCAGAACAGAAGGAGACAATTTTAATTTAGTTTAATTTATTTAGATTCAGAATTCCTACAGTGTGGAAACAGATCCTTCGGCCCAACAAGTCCACACCGACCCTCCGAAGAGTATCCTACCAGACCCATTTTCCCACGTCACTCTACATTTACCCAACGAATTCACCTAACCTACACATCCCTGAACACTATGAGCAATTTAGCATAGCAGATCCACCCTAAACTGCATGTCTTTGGACTGTGGGAGGAAACTGGAGCATCCAGAAGAAACCCGCTCAGACACGGGGAGAATGTGCAAACTCTAGACAGACAGTCAGCCAAGGCTGGAATCGAACCCGGGTCCCTGGTGCTGTGAGGAGCAGTGATAACCACGGTGCTGCCCTAAAGTGAAGTACAGACAGAAAACCAAATATTCATTCAATTCAGCTTTGTGCTTGCTCACCCCACTTGCCACTTTATAACAATAAATACATTTCAAATGTAATAAACATATAGAACTGCGGATGCTGGAAATCAGAAACAAAAACAGAAATTACTGGAGAAACTCAGTTTGTCTGGCAGCAACTATGGAGAGAAAGCAGAGTTAATGTTTCAGATCCAGTGACCCTTTCAGAATATCATTTCTAATTTACTTTAATATAGTTAATTTTATTAATGATTACTGATAACTGATTAATTAATTTTATTGCATCATTCTGACGAACAGTCATTGGATCCAAAATTTAACTGTTCTTTCTCTCCACAGATGCTGCCAGACCTGCTGAGTTTCTACTTTTGTGTTATGTTTCAAATGTGCTGAGCGGGCTCTTTGAAATGTCCTGATGGCATTAAAGGATGTTTGTGATTTCCTGTCTCCTCTGACTGTACAGCTCCTATGGAGTCTATCCTGTTTTATAGAATCCTCAGATTCTGACAGAAATGAGTAATAGAGTCATAGAGCTGTACAGCACAGAAACAGACCCTTCAGTCCAACCCAAACATACCACACAGATATCCTAAATTAACCTAGTCCCAATCGCTAGCATTTGGCCCATATCCCTTTTAAAGCCTTCCTATTCATATATCCATCCAGATGCCTCTTAAATGCTGTAATTGTACCAGCCTTCACCTCTTCCTCTGGCAGCTCATTTCATATATGCACCACCCTCTGAATGAAAATGTTGCCCCTCAGGTCCCTTTAAAATCTTTCCCTGCCCTGATTTGCCTTTCCAAAAATGCAGCACCTCACAATCATCTGAATTAAACTCCATCTGCCACTCTTCAGCCCATGGGCCCATCTGATCAAGAACCCATTGTACTCTGAGATAACCTTCTTTGCTGTCCACTCCACCTCCATTTTTGGTGTCATCAGCAACTTACTAACCATAGTCTGCACATTGAGTGGCTGGACTGCAATCAAGGCCACTATACTTAGCTAGACCGTCCCTACTCAAACTCTGCTGCATCTCTGTCTCTAACTTATCAAAGAGTGACTATTGTCTGACTCCCAGTAGGTCCTGTAAACTATTTACATTCTGAAATACTGAATACTGGATACACTCTATTTTACAACTCTTCCGTTCCTCTCTTAATATCTCATTAGCATGCGATTATTAGTGTCAGTGTTACATCACAATTGACATATTCTCATTATATTAAAAGGGGTGCTATAGAAATGTAAGCCTTTATTTTCTTTTATTGAAAGAATTTTGGAATACAAATCACTTTATATTTGGCTTCTGTGGAACAAATTGATGAGAGTGTATGGGGTGTGTAGACACGAATGCATGTTTAATGTCCCCAGAAGAGACACATTGAATATGAGCAGCAACACATCGTAAAATCAGTATAACTGATTATCAATGTTTTTATGCTGGATTATCAATGATTTTCTTCAGTATATGTACCATGGTATATGTTAACAGGTGGACCTTAATTAAAATGTTTATACTTTTCAGAATCCAATTGCAGCTTTTTCTACAGAAAGGGCTAGAGGAACTCAGCAGGTCGGGCAGCATCTGTGGAGACAGAAACAGAGATAATAGGCTAGAAATTACATGCTGCCTAACAGAAATGTTTGCAGTGACTGAGCATGTAATATGTAAGCAGACTCTCATTATTCTGGGGTGCAGGGCTTTGAAATTGGTTGCCCTCCTAACGTATGTAAATAAATAATTAAGGATCAATTGAGTTTGTTCAAAGTGTCATCGTGCAGTAGCGTGGGTAGGAGTAGACAGGCTGCTTTTTAACAGAAACCTATGAAATAGCAAGAATAAATGGGGGAGGGGTACTACATTTTCTTAACAAAAAAACAGTATCAACATATAGCCTCTGTCTTCTCGGCTATCTGTGGATAAGTTATTTGCTATCAGTCTTTAATAGGAATCCAAAGGCAAAGTCGTGTGAGTTTTCCGCAGTGAATTCTATGGCTGGGAAAACAGTGGGCATCCCTGGGGAAACATCAGCTGTGACCACTGGATAAGTCAATGTTTATTTTGCTGTAATTCATTCACAATGTATTTATAATTATGTGTTTTAATACAGCAGGAGCTAGAACTATGGAGAATGGATGGAAAGGATTTACCCAAGGAATGCAAAGACTTATCACGCAAGTCTGAAAAGGTAATGCCTTTTACCCCAAGAAAAGAGAAGATTGAAATGTGGCTTGATCAAGTCTTTAAAATTATTATGGGCCAGATATAGAGGAAGTGATTAAATTTGCCTGTAGTTTGGTACATGTTGGAGCTACTAAACACAAAATAAACACTGATTATTTCATCAAAGAATTCAAGAAAACCCTCTTTACCCAGGAAGTGGTTTGAACATGGAACTTGCATAGTTAAGGTGAATGTAAGGGCTAGGTGCTTGAAGGTGAAAGGAATAGAAGGATATGTTGATAGAGACACAAAGTAAAGGAGGTGTGCAGAATACAAACAATGATAGAGGTCAGGAAGTGTTGGAGAAACTCAGCAAGTCTGGCAGCATCTGTGGAGAGAGAAAAAAGGAGATAAATATTAATTCTATTATTTTCTTTGCAGAAGAGCCAGAGTTTCTCCAGTGCTTTCTGTTTTTATTTTAGCTCTGCAGTGCTCTATCTTTCTTATAATGGGGTAGGTCAGTTAGGATAAAGTCTATGTGTATCGACAAATCTCTGTTTATAAAAGCCCACCCTGTAATGGTAGTTGGCTCCTTTACAGATGGTCACTATTTGCGCCCTGTTTATTCTTCCTGCATGAGTTTCCCCCAAATTATTTACAGTAAAGATGATTCCATGCTGTTTGTTGCCAGGTTGCTTTTGAACGAGTACTGAACTAGTCTGACTGCCACCAAAAGCAGCACTTTTGCAGCTACACCCTTCAACCAGCTTGAAACCACGTTAGGATTATTCAGGGACTATTGCATGGCTAACCTGGCATCCTGTCTGAAAACAGCACTTTCCTTCATAATGGAGAACCTCAACTGGGGGAAAAAGGTATTCAGTTTTCTTTCTGAAGCTTATTTTCGAGAAAGCAACCATGATTGCTCCACCCTGAGCCCCAAAGCCTTTGATTCATCGCCCTTGCAAATTCCCTGTGTGATCATGTCGGAGCCACGTTACATTTAACAAAGACGATTATGGAGCCCTTAGGCGCTGAAGTCTTTAGTATCTTTTATTGTTCATGTAGATTAACACAGCACAAGCACCACCTTCCCACTACTCACTGTGGTCAAAGCCCAGGCTGCAATATCCTGTATTTGATGTTAACAGGCTAGTGTAAGACATTTACTAAGTGACTCTGAGCAGCCATTAACCTTGGTGTATAATGCATGCTATTGCCAAGGGGATAATTAGCAAGACATTTATTGCCCGCATTTACCTGCTTGCTGGCTAATGCCGTACAATCAGGAAAATCTCTGGCTCCCTTCTGCTTTGCACCAAAGAGTTTTCTTGATTATACAGTGAAATGTTTGAAAGCAAATTGATGTTGGAGGATGCACTGCAGTGAGACCCCAGGGCGAAATTGTGATAAGAAAGGCCTGATGTAATTTGGACTGGTTTCTGGTTTAGTACAGTACGGATGAAAGCAGTTGTGTGACAATTGCCTCCCACACTCATGTGACTATTCCAGGTGGGTAATCCCTTACAAACACCAGCAGAGATGGAATCCAGCACTAAAGCTGATCTGGGCCCCGAGGAAGAATGTGCATTTATATCGTGCCTGTCACACCATGGGATGTTTGAAAGAACTTCACAGTCATTGAAGTTTTACTGACGTACAGTTGCTGCTGGATAGTAGGAAATGGGGTGACCTTCACACAGCAAGATCCCACAAATAACAAAGGGATGTATGGCCAGCACAGCAGCTTAATTTGTTTGTTGGTTGAGGGGTGAATGCTGTTTGAGACAATGGGAAGAAAAAAGCCCGTGCTCTTCTTCAGAATAGTTCCCAGTGCAGATGCCCCTTCTAGCTGATCTCTCTGGATGGTGTTGCTTTCTGTATGCTTTAAACCAATGCTGTCACTAGCACATTGAGATATTGGTCTGGAGTATTTTGGATTCTGGGTGTCTGCATGTGAACAGTCCATGAGGTTACTTGCTCCCTCTGGCTAAGGAAGGCTCTTGGAACTCCTTACATGCTACATTTCTTTATTTACATTGACTTGTGCAAGATTCATAGAATCCCTACAATGTAGAAGCAGATCATTCAACCCATTGAGCCTACACCAATGAAGAGCATCCCACCCAGACTCACACTATTGCCGTAATCCTGCATTTCCCTCGGCTAATATCAAATAAAGCTGTCCAGTATAGTATCTAAGACATCCCTTAGTATTTGCTCATCAGAGTAGTGTCTCCTCTCCTCTTGATTACAACCATGTGATTAGTCACATCCTTGTGATTTGTATGAATGGATCATATTATACTATAATGCTCAGAACCAGGAAGCCTAGGAGAACTTCCCACTTCACTAACCCAGGACTGTAATTCTGTCCCCATGCCAACAGGCCAAACCAACTTTGTTTCTGTGCTACAAACTCTATGTTGCTCAGTCTGTCGTGCGAGTGTGAGCATGAGATTTATTTCTTATTAGATTTTAATAGACATGACCTCTTCCATGTTCCCTTGCATGCAAGCATTGCTTCAGCTCCTCAATTAAAACCAACGAAATGAAATCATTTGAAATCCAGCCTTGGTTCAAACCCCAGCAAACACAAGGAAACAAATTACAGCATAAGATTGCTGCTTGTCCTGTGTGGACAAGGCACTATGCTATTGTTCTAATTGGTGCTGTTACCCTGTTAGGGATAGGTGACTTGAAACCTGCTTTAAAATAACACAAAGAGAAGTTTAGATCAAAAAGGTCCACACTGGGTCAGCATTGGTCAAAAATCTTCTCATTAGCAATATTACTCATAAAAGCCAGAAGGCTGGCTAACTGGGAAATAAAAACACATTCCCAGTGGTTCTCAGTTACTTTGAGGTTGGCTGATTTCTGAAAGGTACCACTCACCCCGAAGAAACAGAAAAGGTGTGGCTTAAGTAGCACGGGCCAAGTGCTGGAAATAATGGGATTAAAAGAGATGGATGCTTGATGACCAGGGGAGACATGATGGGCCGAAGGGTCTCTTCCTGTGCTGTATAACCGCAGCAACCCGGCAACGCAGGCACTTATTCCCCATCTCTAACTCTATGATTCCAAATCCCACTCCAAAGATTTGAGCACATACCCTAGGCTGACACCACAATGCAGTACTGAGGGAGTGCTGCACTATCAGTGATACTGACTGTTGAACAAGATGTTAAATCAAAGTCCGATCTGCCCCCCTCAGTTGGGCAAGAAAGATCCGATTGCACTATTTTGAAGAACAGAAGGCAAGGTCCCCTGATGTGTCCAGACAAATCCTTACCCCTCAACCAATGTTACAAAAGCGTTAGCTGGCTTTGGGAAATTTGCCAGCTGTGATTCCTACGTTGAAACAGTTATTTCATTTGAATAATTTAGTGTTATTTCAAAAAAACATATAATTGGCCTTATGCATTTGAATAAAATCAATATACTACAAATGCTTGAAATCTGAAACAATAATTAAAAAACAGAGTGCTGGAGAAACTCAGCTGGAATCGCAGCAATTGTAGAGAGAGAAACGGGGATAATGTTTTACGCTCGGTCTGACTCTTCTCTGGAAACTGCCGTGTGGTTGGGTGAGGTATTATGTAAATGCAAGTCTTTTGTGAACATGCTGTGAAAGAATAAATTATGATGTTCACAATATGACCATTCCCACATTTTACTGGGACATTACAAACAGAACATTGTAACACTATAAATAATCTGATACTGGCTGCCAAATATTGACACAAAAAGTGTTCCAGTTTGCAACACTAACATCTGTTCCCATTCCCTGTCCCGCATCCCCTTACAATTAATAAAAAGATGCAAAGTAAGATGAAGATAAAAGGAACAAATATTCCATCAGGATCTCATTGTTCAGAAAAAGATCATGAACCTTTTTCACAAAGCATTCGTTGATATTTTTCACTGCACAGATGTTGCCAGACATGCTGAGTTTCTCCATTGTCTTCTATATTTTACTTCAGATTTCCAGCCTTGGCAGTATCCTGCTTCTGCAAGCAATTCATTACCAGCTACCACTTAACAAATTAATCTTTAGGTAGGTAATCTATCTCAATGTAAATAATTGTAACCTCTGGTCAGATTAAATCCTTGTGTTCGCTCCTGGCTGTACTCTATTTATAAAATAAATGGACTGATAATCTCACAAGCATTACCCCTGTGACAAATACACCATTCTTTAGATTAGGATGTCCTTGAGAATGGGAGATTTTCTTCCTCTTTTCTGGCATGTGGGCATCACTGGCTGGACCAGCACTCTCTACCTGTCCCTAGTTGCCCATTGAGAAGGTGGTGGTGAGCTGCCTTCTTGAAACTCTGGAGTCCATTTGCTGTAAGTAAACCCACATGCTGCGAGAAAGGGAGTCACAAGATTTTGACCCAAAGACACTGAAGGAATATTGCTATATTTCCAAGTCAGGATGGTGAGTGGCTTAGAGGGAAGCTTGCAGCTGTGGAGATGCTCCCATGTGTCCTTCTAGATGGAAGAGATCATATGTTTGGAATGGCCTGTTTAAACAGCCTTGATGAATTGCTGCAGTGGAGATGGTTACACTACTGCTACTGTGTGTTGGTGATGGAGGGAGTGAATGTTGAAGGTGGTGAATGAGGTGCTGAAGAAAGAGGGTTGTTTTGTTCTGGATGGTGTCAAGCTTCTTGAGTGTTGTTGGAGCTGCATTCATCCAGTCAAGTGGAGAGTATTCCATCACACTCCTGACTTGGACCTTGTAGATGGTGGACAGGGTTTGGGGAGTCAGGAGGCGAGTTACTCACTGCAGGATTCCTAGCCTCTGACGTGTTCTTGTCACCACTGTATTTATATGACTTGCCCAGTTCAGTTTCTGGTCAAGAGAAATGTTGATAATGGAGAATTCTATTGAAGGCCAAGGGGCGAGGATCAGATTTTCTTCTGCTGGAGATAGTCACTATCCAACAGTCGTTGGGTGAAAATGTTAACTTGCACTTCCCAGCCCAGGTGTGGATGTGCCCTATGTCTTGCAATGCTGAAGGAGTGCCGTACTAAGGGAGCACAGTACTGAGGGAATGCAGTGCTGAGGGAGCACATTGTTGAAGGAGCACTGTACTGAGGGAGTGCAGTGCTAAGGGAGCACAGTGCTGAGGAAGGGCTGTACTGAGGGAGCACAGTGCTGAGGCCTTTAAGAAGAAAGTGAGGGTTTCTTACTTAAAAAAGGTTTTTCTGGTGCGCAATCCAACATTCATCCTTTTAACCAACTCCAATGAAGCAAGGTAACAGGTCACAACCTATTGCCTTTGTAGGCCTTTACTGTGTCTAAATGGATTGCTGCATTTTCTTACAAAGTAACAGTGGCTTCACCACTGTGCTGTGAAGTGGGATGTAAATACATGCTCATTCTATGTTGTGTTATAAAGGTGTAGAAGTCCTGCACCTTTAAGAAAGTTGAAAAGCTAGTTCAGCCTGCCAGACACAGCACAAACTGTTCTGAACAAGGTAACAATGTAACACATAGTCGAAACACCTAGCAGTAGATGGGTTGCCTTGAGACAAAAACAAATTCAAATTTGGCCAATCAGTTTAAATTATGCCCCAAGATACCAAAATCCAATCAAGTTTGAATTTAGTTTTTTGATAATATTAAAACCAATGAAATGATCGAATGTTTTGGAATACAGACATTTTTGAACATTTGATGGAGAACTGCCAAAGGACCAACAAATACAGGCTGCTTGATCAAGTGTTCTCTGAGAGGTACCTGTCTGGGGAAGGAGTTTGCACAGCAGAAAATCTACAGAGGAAATTCAGCAACACTGTCTGGTTTTGAAACGTGATTAATTTTTTTGTAAATCTTAATCTGGATTTTTTTTAAATCAGACTAGTATTGTAGAGTGGGCAGTAAAAGATAGGTTTAAGAGAAAGGAGTTCTAAATAATTGTTGATTTTAACATTCTCTGTTGGACTTAAATAATAAAGTTTTTAGTTAATACTTTAAATAGTGACCTCTGGGATAGCTCTTTGCTTCTCAAATTTTAAGAGATTATAGCACGGGGTGAATCTTTTCTGCTGATTTAAATTAGCAGAGGGGTTTACCACGTGTTGTAACAGTTGCTCTAGTGTCATATCAGCAAGCACTTACCAGGTTGGCAGGAAGTGGGTCCAGATATTCACAGTCTCATTTGTCAATTGGAAAAGGCTGAATAAACAATCAGTTGCTGTGCTCCTTGGGTGACGATATCCAAAAATGATGCTGTGTTCATGGAATACCTGTTGCAGGTAATTAAAGCAGATCAGTAAGTGTCCTATTCTCTGACTGAATTGCCTGAAATGAAGTGTTAGCATTTGCTGGGTTTTGACATCCTACAGAGGGGAGATATCCACTAACTGCAGAATTCAATGCCCAAACAGACTGGTGAAGGTTAAAAGATCGCAAATTACATGACACTGTCCTAGCCAGGTGAACAAGAGACCTCACCTTGGGCACCAAATCCCTTGTTTAGAAACCCCCTGCTCATGATGTCCAGCAACAGACCACCACCTGGTGCAAGGAACAGCAACTTGCTGGTCAATGAGGAATTCCAAAAACATGTTGTTCAAATTGTCAACCCTCGATAATGTTCTGTCAGTAACAGTTGCATACAAAATGCTGACACATAAGAAGGGCCATCGTTACTTCAATGAACACAAAATCCATGGACAGAAGGAGAGTGGACCAATCCTGCCCCACACACTATGATTGCTGGAGCGGTGTTTATTAATTCTTGGGATGTGGGCTTCACTGGCTGGGCCAACATTTCTTGCCCAGCATTAACTGCCCCTTGAGAAGGTGGTGGTTTGCTGCCACCTTGAACACCTACAGTCCACACGCTGTTAAGGAGAGAGTTGCACGGTTTTGACCCAGTGACAATGAAGAACGTTGTGTAGTTCCAAGTCAGAATGGTGTACGAGATTTGGAAGGGAACTTTCAGATAGTGGTGCCCCATGTGCTCTTGTCCTTCGAGATAGTAGAAGTCACAGGTTTGGAAGGTGCTTTTGAAGGAACATCAGTACATTATTGGGGTGGATGGTACACACTGGTGCCACTATGCAACAGTTGTGGAGGGAGGGAGTGTTAAAGTGGTAGGTATGGTGCCAATTAAGCCGGCATCTTTGTTCTGGATGGCATCAAGCTTCTTGAGTGTTAATTGGAACTGCACTTATCCAGAAAACTGAGGAGTATTTCATCTCACTCCTGACTTGAGCCTTCTAGGTGCTGGCTGTGCTTTGGGGAGTCAGGGCGTGATCTCCTTGATGTAGAATTCCCAGCATTGGACAATGCACTTACTACCTCAATCCCTGTAAATGAGCTCAGACAGGCAAAAAGAAACCTGAAAAACTTTGGAATATTCCTTTCCAATTTCCTGTCCCCTCTACAAGACATTATCAACACCTACCAGAGGTGTAAGCATTATCAATCTTAGCTTCTAAAATATTTGGGGAGGGAAGTTGCATCAGCCCCACAGCTCCTTCTCTGATGGGCCCCTACTCTCACATCACACCCCTCCCCCTAACCCCTACAACCCACTCTTTCATTTCTCACTGAGAGGTCATGACAAGTTTCAAAGCTTGAAATGGGGCCATGGTGAGATGGTTTGGGAAGCACTGGTATGTGGTTTCAGAGAGCACGATGGTTTAACATTTTATACACATTATGAAATTTTGACGTGGAGATAAATGCATTCAGTTGGCAGCCCCAATAGACAGAACATTTTACCAGGTGAGAGAGTCAAACACACTGAATTTTGTGCTTTGTCCCAACTGTCCGTGAACTACTGGGACCGCTCAGTTGAGACACTCACCTCCAAATGGTTTACTATAGGGAGACACTAAATAGGCTGGGGCTATTTTCCCTGCAGCATCAGAGACTGTGGGGTGACCTTGATAGAAGTTCGTAAAAAAGTCATGAGGGACATGGATAGGGTGAGCAGCCAAAGTCTTTTCCCCAAGGTAGGGGAGTCCAAAGCTGGAGGATATAAGTTTAAGGTGAGAGGAGAAAAATTTAAAAAGGGACCCAAGGGTGACTTTTCATGCAGTGTATGAATGGAATGAGCTGCCAGAGGAAGTGGTGGAGGCTGATACAATTATAACATTTAATAGACATCTGGGTGGGTATATAAATAGGATGGGTTTAGAGGGATATGGGCCAAATGCTGGCAAATGGGACTAGATTTATCTAGGATATCTGGTCGGCATGGACGAGTTGGACCGAAGGGTCTGTTTCTGTGCTGTACATCTCTACGACTCTAAATGTCTAGTTAACTGTCAATCACTGAGCTCAAGATCAGCTAAGGAGGGTTTTGCAAATATGTTTAAAAGTCAATGGCTTTCCGCCAATTTCTGTTCTGATTTCTCCAGATCTAAGGATGCTCTAACCCAATCCTATCGCTACACTGTGAACCACCTTGTGTTTGGAGGGAGGTCCAGGAATATCTCTGAAGCTAGTTTTCTCTGTAGTCACAGTATCTTAGATAGCAGTTCAGCTGTACCATTGCCAATTCCAAGTGGACTTATCCCTGGAAGCTCTCACTTCCCAACTCGAACCACGTCACCTGATCAGAAAAGCCCCATGACCTTGTTTTTGCAAATACAGTTATGGAAGTTCTAAAAGAAGAGTTTTGAATGCCCTTACAGTGTTTCTCCTAGGTTGATTGCAGCTGTGTGACCAGCAGATTAATTTTTAATTCAGGAGCATTTCTGGAGAGTGGGCAGACCTATACCACAGTAGCTATGGGACTAAGTGAGTAACCCAACGGATATAGGCTGAGTGCCTCCCGTTGATGGGTATGGAATTTGACTTAAATGAAGTTTTTATTGGCACCAGGATAAAACAAGCGTTAAAAACTGTCAGACCATTGCAAAAAAAACCGACTGATAGAAAAGGGAATGTGCTCTGTGTGCACAGCCCTGCCTGCCTGTGAAACTAGTCCACGCTGGCTGAATTATAATGCTCTCTGAAGTAGGTACGCTCATTCCGAGTCTCCAGAAATTAAAAATTAATCTTCAGCGCCCTGTTGGAGGAAAGATCATGAGGGCATTGAAAGTACAATGCATGTTTTCACCACTGCTGTTGTAAAAATACTGAAAATACAGAGGCTAGAGGGAGAGGTGGTAGGGCAGTTTGATTTTTTTCTTTATTTACTTGTGGGATGTGGGTGTCGCTGACCATGCCAGCATTTATTGCCCTAGTTGGTCCTTGAGAAGATAGTGGCTTTCTGGAACCCCAGGAGTACATGTGTTATAGGTAGACCCATAATGCCCTCAGGAAGGAAGTTTCAGGAATTTGATCCAGCGATAGTAAAGGAACGCAATATGTTTCCAAGTCAGGATGGTGAGGCGGCAGGTGGGAGGGTTGCCATGTACCTGCTGCCCTTGTCCTTCTAGGTGGAAGTGGTTGTGTGCTTGGAAGGTGCTGTCTAAGGATCTTTGGCGAATTTCTGTAGTGCATCTTGCACTGCTGCTACTCAGAATCAGAGATGGAGGGACTGGATGTTTATGGCTGCAGTGCCAATCAAGTAGCTGCCTTGCCCTGGATGGTATCGAGCTTCTTGAGCGTTGTTGGAGACGCACCCATCCAGGCAAGTGGGGAGTATTCCATCACACTCCTGACTTGTGCCTTGTAGACGGAAGGTCACGTAATAAAATCTCCGGGAAGTGTAGCAAATCTCTGAAGTGAAACAAAAGCCATTCTGCTGTACAAAGACCCAGCACCTTCTCTGGCCAAGTCATTTAGAATGGGGTGATAATGTGGGCTTGTTAGAATCCTGAAAAAAACTCTTCCATTAAAATAGACTTTCCTTCCCCTCTGATCAGGAGTTCCTGACTGTTCACCTTTTCACTGAGACAAGGACTGAAGCTCCCCCCACTAACCTCCCCAGCTAAATATCACCATTTTAATTTAATACACAATATGGAATAAAAACTGAACTTGTCATTTTTAGCGCCACTAAATAAGTATCACATTTGCAAGGATAAAATAACTGAACAGCATTTCAATCATTCGCCCATACAAAATTGAAAGTAATGAATAAAATATTTTCTAGGCAGTGAGACTGACGCTATTTTTAGGATTTGTAACCCTGGATACAACAAGGGAAAAAAAACAAAAATACTGGTGGAAATAAATTCAGTGAGAAAACATGGAATCATGCAACACAATGGAGGTCATTTGATGTGTCATTCTGTGCAACATTGGGGAAAGCAATACAACTTACAAAAGTAAAAATTAGGAGTTGGAGTAGATCATTCGGCCCTCCACTTGGAGCTATATTGTCTTTACTTCACTGTTGCTGGGTTGAAATCATGAAACACCCTCCTGAGCAGCATTGTGGGTATACCTGCACCATTTCACAGCACTTCAAGAAAGCAACATACTATCTCTTAGTCAACAGCAGTTAGGGACAGCTCCCTGTCTTTGGGCCACTCCATACATTCCTGGTACTCTTCGAGTAAAATCAGTTACGCTAGAATATTTTTGTTTGATTTATTAGTGACGATCTTAAGCTAATAGTGATTAGGTGTCCCTGCCCACCTCTCCTTCCCCTGTCTGGAGGTAATGGGGTCACTTGTATTAAGTCTAGGGACCGTGAGAGACAGAGATCAATGAGAGCCTGAGTCAGGAGGCGACTTTTTGTTTTATTCATTCAAGGAATGAGGGCGCCACTGGCTAGGCCAGTATTTATTGCCCATCTCTAATTTACCCAGAGAGTCAGGCGTATTATTGTGTGTCTGGAGTCACATATAGGCGGACCAGATAAGGATGGCAGTTTCCTTCCTTAAAGGACATTAGTGAACCAGGTGGACTTTCCCAACAATTATTGCATAGTCATCATCAGACTCTTAATTCCAGATTTGTATTGAATTCAAATTCCACCATCTGCCGTGGCAGGATTCAAGCTTGGGTCTCTGGAACATTACCTGGGTCACTGGATTAACAGTGCCTCCTCTAGGCCTCCTCCACCAGCACTCCCTCACCACCCGATACCTGGAGGAAGAACGCCTCATCTTCCGCCTCGGAATAATTCAACCCCAGGGCATCAATTTGGACTTCACCGGTTTCCTCATTTCCCCTCTCCCCAGCTTATCCCAGTTCCAACCTGCCAGCTCAGCACCATCCTCATGACTTGTCCTTCCTGCCAATCTTCCTTCCCACCTATCCGCTCCACCCTCCTCTCTGACCTATCACCTCCATCCCCACCTCCATCCACCTATTTTACTCTTCGCTACCTTCTCCCCAGCCCCACCCCCTCCCATTTATCTCTCCACCCCGGAGGCTCCCTGCCTCATTCCTGATGAAGGTTTTTTGCCCGTAACGTTGATTTTCCTGCTCCTCGGATGCTGCCTGACCTGCTGTGCTTTTCCAGCACCACTCTAATCTTGACCCTGTCACTGGATTAGCAGTCCAGTGATAATACTACTAAAGGCCATCCTGATGTGATGTTCTATAACATGGTACAAGATGCGATTGTTTTCTGTAAGGTGACCTTTGCTCAGGTGTAGATTTTTTTTGCCCTACTTTTAAGGTCTCAAAGGGATAATGTACACATCAGTTCTTCCAGCAGCACAATGGGAATAAACACCCGCACTTCAATCCACATTGAAAACTATTTTCTGTTGTGTTTTTCCAGAGGTCGACAAGTTCAGATCACAACCCGAAGAGAAAAAAAAACAAGACCAAGTGACGTGGGTCCACGGAGTGCTGCCGCTAATTCAGGTAGGGCCCCAAGAGGCAGGGCCTGATGGTCTCAGGGTAGGGAGCTTCAAGCTTTAACACAAGGATTTAATTCTCCAGAAGCTGCCTTGTTTATATCGATGTCACACACTTGCAATTAAGGTCCTAGAAAACAGGAGCCTGTTGATGGCGAAAAGGAAAATAATGCGAATTGTTGCAGTGGCAAGCAATCCCACAAAGCACTTTACGGCTTTATATCAAATTGAATTGAGAATCATCATGTGGTTGTGACACAAAAAACAGATGATAGGTTGTAAAATTCACCTACTTTTGGCACTTGATTGATGCTGAACAGACGAGGTAACTTTAAGCTCAGCATCCCTGAAGTTATTCTGCCCTCCTCACGTAATGTGTCAGCTTTGTCTCAGACTGGACAAATGTTCACTGGCAACACCAGCCCCTTTGCAATCTCCCACCCTACCGCGGTGGCCTGACCTCCAGGATCTTTCACATCAGTTTCCTCTTCCACGCTTGACTGTGGCTGCAGCACATCTGGTCTAAGGAAACAACAGAAAGCATGTACATGTATCATTGCTCTAGCAACGCTGATAATAAGCAAGTACTAAAAACATTTTAACTTTTGACTGGAAAGCCACTCCTATATCAACTCATTGCGGCTAGTTTTTTCTTTCACTCTCTTTCTCTTCCAGTATTCGTCTCAGTTTTTCCACAGTGCTTGCTTTGTAATGTCAGGATAGCTGGATCAGTGACTGGAGCAGAGAATGTAAATTAATCGTTCAACTCTTTCCCAGATAATAACTGGGGAGCCACACAAAGAGGATAGTTTACAGCCCACATGCAATTTATAACTGTCATGGATTAAGTTACCAGTGCATTTTCTAACAGTAGCTTAAATGGACACTGGTGATTCAGTTCTTGGCAATGAAGTTGGATTGAGGAATGCCTATAATCCTTCACTTTCAGTTCACACAATGGCCTAATGGGCAAGAGCATCACTAAATGTACAGACTCAACATTCCCAAACAGTACTCCTGGTCTGCACTGAGTCAGTTGGCTGATTTTCTTGGCACAAACTCAAAGCTGAGCCAGGGTGGGGATATAAATTGGGAAAATTAAGAGCCATTCAGCTCATCTAGCTCACTGCACTGTTCAGTCAAGCCCAGGACTGAAACGTCTCTCAGCTCCATTTAGGTTTTGCTTCCTATCCCTGATAAACATACCACACAAAGACCTAAAGATAGTGTCAGATTGCAGCACAGAAAGAAGCTATTCTGACAATTGAGTGCGTGCAAACTTTCAATTCAACAATCCAATCAGTCTCATTCCTCCGCCTGATTTCCACAGTCCTGCAAGTTTATTCCCCTCAAATTCCCTTCCACTATCCTTTTGAAATCATTAATTTAAACCAAATCTTAAAACACAACTAACCCCAAATTTCAAAATCTTTTTACAGGAAAAGGGTTCCAGGTTTCTATTAGCCTCTGCACAATAAGGTGTTTCATGATTTCACTCCTGGCCCTATTTCAAAGGCAAAAGGTAGAATTTAATTCTTGGAGATAGTGAGGCCTGCAGATGCTGGAAAGTCAGTTGATAAAATGCGGTGCTGGAAAAAACACAACAGGTCAAGCTAGGGCAGCACGGTGGCTCAGTGGTTAGCGCTGCTGCCTCACAGCGCCAGGGACCCAGGTTCGATTCCTGCCTCGGGCAACTGTCTGTGTGGACTTTGCACATTCTCCCAGTGTCTGCGTGGGTTTGCTCCGGGTGCTCCGGTTTCCTCCCACAATCCAAAAATGTGCAGAACAGGTGAATTGGCCGTGCTAAATTGCCCATTGTGTTAGGTGCATTAGTCAGGGGTAAATATAGGGGAATGTGTCTGGGTGGGTTACTCTTCGGAGGGTTGGTGTGAATTTGTTGGGCCGAAGGGCCTGTTTCCATACAGTAGGGAATCTAATCTATGCTTTTTCCAGCACCACATTTTATCAACCCAGAACTTAATTCCCCTGGTTCCCCTACCTCATCCACCATTTAGGGAGTTGGTGGGAACCCCACATCACTTCCATCCAGGAGGCCTAATGCTCTCATGCTGTGACTGAAATAATCATTTTTGGGCCTTTTATGTGATTAAAAAGCATCGAAAATAGGAGCAGACCATTCAGCCCTTTGAGCCTTTTTCAACATTCAAAATGATCTCAGCTGACCATCCAACTTTGTCCCCTGTTCCCACTGCCTCCCCATAGCCTTTAATGTCTTTAACCCTAAAACCCATATCCAACTTCCTCTTGAAAACATTCTATCTCAGTCTCCTATGGCAGAGGCCTTTTTGGGGGGTGCAACCATCTTTCTTTCTGCAGTTTTTTTATTCAGTCACGGGATGAGGGAATCGCTGGCCAGGTCAGCATTTATTGTCTATCCCAGAGGACTGTTGAGAGTAAACCACATTGCTGTGGGTCTGGAGTAACGTGTAGGCCAGACCTGGCAAGGACGGCAGTTTCCTTCCCCAAAGGACATTTGTGAACCAGATGGGTTTTTCCAACAACCGACAATTAATTCATGGTCATCATTAGGCTCTTAATCAGAGATTTTCATTGAATTCAAATTCCACCATTCAAAGTGGGTCCTTTAGAACATTCCCCTGTGGTTTCTGGATTAATAATCCGATGATAATATCATGAGGCCAATTCTCCCCCAACTACTGAGGATTTTTGTTCCTGATTCCCACTGCCTTTATTTATATTTTGATGTCGCATTTGGTCAAATGCATCAAGAACAGTCAGTCAGTCTCAGTTCACCACTCACTCCCTCTAGGAATTCCTTCAGACCAAAGTACTATTAGAACAACATTGTCAATGAACATTTCTTGCAATTCTCAACATTTTAATCCATAAGCACTTCTATTTTTGACTACAACTTCTTCATATTTCTCTTCACACTAAAACTAAACACATTCAGAAGAGCTCTGGAACCAACAAATTGTTAATAAAGAACTCATTTCCAGACTTTTATGTTCTTTTGGCTCGGTTTGGATTAACTGAGGTGAGCTTTCTAGATCCCAGTTTAACTTCCCTCTGCGGATGAGGATTTATCCTATACTTTACTGATCTCTCTCCATTTGCCAAGCAGTCTCCTGTCTCCCATTTAAAGATGATAGCTGCTATGGAACACAGTAATTCCTGTGTAGACGAGATTGTCACCTAGCCAAGTCACAGAATTGTTAGATTAGATTCCCTACAGTGTGGAAACAGGCCCTTCGGCCCAACCAGTCCACACCGACCCTCTGAAGAGTAACCCACCCAGACCCATTTCCCTAATGCACCTAACACTATGGGCAATTGAGCATGGCCAATTCACCTGACCTGCACACCTGTGGAGGAAACCGGAGCACCCGGAGGAAACCCACGCAGACACGGGGAGAATGTACAAACTCCACACAGACAGTTGCCGGAGGCTGGAATCGAACCTGGGACCCTGGTGCTGTGAGGCAGCAGTGCTAACCACTGAGCCACCGTGCTGCCCCTAATTAATATGGTTGTGAGAAATGGATTTTCTCCTGTTGTTAAGAATGAATTAAAAATAATGGTCATAGGTTTCTTGTTCTGTCTTAGCAGTATCCCAGGTAAGAGAGGGCTAATTACATAAACTTCTCTTGTCTTTCCCGGAGTACAGAAAACAGTGGGGTGTCCTAATCAACAACAACAACAACCTCCATTTATATAGCATCTTGAACATTGTAAAACCTCTGAAAGGACTTCACAAGAACATTAACAAAGAAAATTTGGCACACAACTGTGTAAGGTGGTATTAGGGTAGATGACTAAAAGCTTAAACAAAAGAGTTAAGTTTTAAGAAACATCTTAATGTCATCCTTTATCTTAATAAACACATCTCCATGAAAGTAATCCTAAATGTTGTCCCCAGATGGATGAAGTGGTGGAGTGAAGAAAATCTGTGCTTCATTGAGTTGTTTTTGTAAAAGGTCAGATATAATTAATGAACTATTTTATAGAGTCACAGGATCATAGAGGTATACAGCACAGAAACAAACCCTTCAGTCCAACCCGTCCATGCCAACCACATATTCTAACCTAATCTAGTCCCACCTGTCAGCACCTGGCCCATATCCCTCCAAACCCTTCCTATTCACATACCCGTCCAGATGCCTTTTAAATATTGCAATTGTACTAGCCTCCACCACTTCCTCTGGCAGCTCATTCTATTCACGTCCCACCCTGTGTGTGAAAAAGTTGCCCCATAGGTCTCTTTTATACCTATCCCCTCTCACCCTAAACCTTTGCCCTCTAGTTCTGGATTCCCCCACCCCAGGAAAGAGACTTTGCCTATTTAGCCTATCCATGCCCCTCATGATTTTATAAGCCTCTATAAGGTCACCCCTCATCCTCCAACGCTCCAGGGAAAACAGACACAGCCTATTCAACCTCTCCCTTTGGTTAAATCCTTCAACCCTGGCAACATCCTTGTAAATCTTTTCTGAACCCTTTCAAATTTCACAACATCTTTCTGATAGAAAGGAGACCAGAATTCCCTCCAAACCCTCCCTATTCATATACCCATCCAGATGCCTTTTAAATGTTGTGATTGTACCAGCCTCCACCACTTCCTCAGCCAGCTCATTCCATACACATACCACCCTCTGCATGAAAAAATTGCCCTGAGGTCTCTTCTTTATCTTTCCCCTCTCACTCTAAACCTATACCCTCTAGTTCTGGATACGCCCATCCCAGTGACAAGACTTTGTCTATTTATCCTATTCATGCCCCTCATGATTTAAAAACCTCTATAAGGTCACCCCTCAGCCTCTGACACTCTAGGAAAAACAGCCCCAGCCTGTTCAACATCTCCCTATAGCTCAAATCCTCCAACCCTGGCAACATCCTTATAAACCTTTTCTGAACCCTTTCAAATTTCACAGCATCCTTCAATAGGAAAGAGAACAGAATGGCATACAATGTTATAAACGTGGCCTAACTAATCTCCTGTACAGCTGCAACATGACCTCCCAACTCCTGTACTCAATACTCTGACCAATAAAGGAAAGCATACCAAACATCTTCTTCACTATCCTATCTACCTGTGACTCCACTTTCAAGGAACTATGAACCTGCACTCCTAGGTCTCTTTGTTCAGTAACACTCCCTCGGACCTTACCATTAAGTGGATAAGTCCTGCTAAGATTTGTTTTCCCAAAATGCAGCACCTCGCATTTATCTGAATTAAATTCCATCTGCCACTTCTCAGTCCACTGGTCCATCTGATCAAGATCCCATTGTAATCTGAGGTAACCTTCTTCTCTGTCCACTACACCTCCAATTTTGGTGTCATCTGCAAACATACTAACCACACCTCTTATGCTCACATCCAAATCATTTATATAAATGATGAAATTCTGGTATGATGGTCCAAAATAACGGGAATAATCTTAAAATTAGAGTCAGGAGTGAAATCAGCAAAGCTGTCTTCATACGTTCGTCTCAAAATTATGGAATGTGACTCAGATATTTTCAGTCCATTTGTTCAGATATGATATGACACACTTCCAGGTCAAGTGGGACTTGAACTGGCCTCATGGCTTAGAGATAAATACACACTAGAAACATTGGCTGAGTTCAGTGACTGACTAGATAGCCTTTTTGGAAGGTGTAGATGATGTCATGGTAATGTCACTGGCCTAGTAATTCAGAACACCAGGTTAATGTTCAGAAGACATGAGTTTGATCCCAACTTGGCAAATAGTGAAATTTACTTTCAATATCATAGAAACCCTACAGCACAGAAGAAGGCCACTTAATCCTTCTGAAGACCACCCCCCACCGCCTAGCCCTGTAATCCTGCATTTCCCATGGCTAATCCACCTAAACTACACATCTTAGGACCGTGGAAGGAAACTGGAATATCCAGGGAAAACCCATGCAGACACAGGAAGAAAGTGCAAATGCCACACAGTTACCTGAGGGTGGAATCGAACCTGTGTTCCTGGCGCCGTGAGGCAGCAGTGCTAACCACTGAGCCACTGTACCACCCCACATAAGATACTTTGTAAACAGCTAGTCTAATAGTGACCATGTAATTACTGTCAATTATCATTAAAAAATCATCTTGTCCTTTAGGGAAGGAAATCTGCCATCCTTACCTGGTCTGGCCTATACGTGATTCCAGGTCCACAGCAATGAGTTGACCCTTAATTGCCTGCCTGGCAATTAGGGATGGGCAATAAATGCTTGCCTAACCAGTGATATCCACACCCCACAAAAGGAATAAAAAAGCTTCATTTAATTAATTGAGTATGAGTTATATATTTTGTGGGATACAGCTTGAATTTGTACATTTGGATAAAACAGGTGATAAATGCACTGTCAGCCTATTTTACATAACCCCTGTGATTTAATTCCATCAAGGTCACCTGCAGAAGTAGAAATCCACTTGTCAACTCACAATACATTTTTCTACACTGTTCCACACAGTCAAGATGCACTGTTGTTTTTGAGTAGACTATGTTGCTGAGTGATTCCTGCAATTAGGAGTAAGGCCATCAATTATGAATTGCCCATTTTTATACTTGATTTATGGAGAATTCTGAGGCAAGTGTAACATCTCTGGGCAAGTTCATTATCAAGATCCTCCACCTTCCTTGACTCTTTGGTGTTCTCATCGCTTAAAACACAACACTTTCCACTTGGCTGTCATTGACAACCCTATTTACCTAAAGTGAACTTGTGAATATAGGAATGAGGCTTAAAATCAGTGCTGTAATCGTCATTTTTACAAAAGCAACTGGGTCTTAATATAGCATCTGTAATACAGTAATAAAACTTCTAAGATGTATTTGGAAGCAAAATTTGACAGAAGGAAACATTAGCGCAAACGATCAAAAACTTAATCAAGAAATAGGTTTTACAGAGTGTCTTGATGGGGAAAGAAGGGTTTGAATACCAAAGATTAAGCTTCAGTTTTGCAGAACACTGATGCAATCACATGTGGAGTACTGTGCATCATACAGATTACTTAAACAAGGGAGAATATAGATGTGTTGTTTACCAGACTAAGTCTTTGACACTCTCGTCACGAAAAGATGGTGGAAGAGAGTCCTTGAATATTTTGAAAGTAGCGGTTGATAGATTCTTATTTAGCAAGGACATTAAAATGTTATTGGTGGGGGGTGGGGGGGTGGTGGTGAGAATGTATATTTGAGGCCACAGTCAAACCAACTATGATCTTATTGAATGGCAGAGCAGGCTGGAGAGCTGGATGGTCTACTCCTGCTCCTTGTTTGTAAGAGAGCTGGGAAGGCTCAGAGATGGAAGTTCAGAGTTCAGGGTCTAGGAAACTGAAGACACATCTGCTATACTTGCAGCAATTAAAATCAGAGATACTCAAGAGACATAAATTGGAGAATTTCTGATCTGCTTTAATGAGTCTTGTCACCAAGTTTTTCTGATCTATACAATCGGAGAACATTGAGAAGAATTTTCCCAATATGGCCACTGTCCTGGCGATGCTAATCCTATAAACTACTGCATCCAGAGGATGTGCAATTGTAGCTAACTGCGAAATTGAATTGATCTTTTGCAGCATACTGTTCTTACAATCAGATTTTGTCATTCATCATTTATCTAGAGAACCTGATAATAATAATAATATGTTACAGGTTTAAGCCAAGTTCTGTAACTGGGTCACATACTTTGGAATTTCCTCAGACTGAATTTCTGTAATGACATTATTGCTCTCATTGTTAAATGTTGGTCCCAAATTATTGCTGCAAAGAGCTTACTGGATGTAGGTGAGTTTCAGGTATTTAATGACTGTGACCTGAATTGAATGAATGATCAAAGGAAAACAGATTTGACACTTTAAGTGGCCAGTGCTGCAGAGATTGCTCTATCAGAGATTTTATCCATGCTGTACTTTATTTCTAAGGAAGATTAATTGTCCCCTCATGGCGTAATTACATGTGTTCAGTTCCCCGCCAGACTTCCCTTGGACGCTGCACTGCAATTGTAGCTTTAGTGAATAGTCACATGCCAACAAACATTACATTCCATCCACAAGCAGTTAGTGAAGTGCATTCTTTATGTATTTGTTCAACCCTTTCCCAATTAACACTTCATTATTTTTGAATCTAGTCAACAGTGTCAGCGGGCTATTCAACCATGGGAAGGTCTTGTCCCCACCCCTAACTTTCAGACCTCACTTCTCAGCAGAGATGATTGAATATAATGACATCAAAAGGTTCCTGGGAGATTTGTGTCCTACTTATTCAAGACTACTCAAGACCAATTGTCGCATCTTCATCACTCACACATTTCTTCAGTTTTGGGAAAGATTAATAAAAAATATTATTACTAAAATTATTATTTCAAGTATCATCTGGATGGTAATGTTTAGTCTCATCAGAGATACTTATTACAACAAGGGTTCTGGAGTACTGATTGCCATTTTGTTTTTTTTAAACAGTGCCAATCAGTAAACTGCATATCTGCATCACAGCATGTTAACTCAATATCATTACAAAGGCACAGCTTTTCATTTACGCTTGTCCCTGTCCCATTGATGATCGGACCCACAAAGCTGAGAAAAAATTGTTTTATTTGGAGCTTCCAGCTCATTGAGGTGGCTCCAGAACAATATACATCCAACAATCTGCTCTTAAAACTCTGATCACATTTTGACAACTGTGACAAATTCCAACATTGCAACTGAGAGAATCCACAGCAGTCTAAAATAATAAACAGCAATGTAACTAAAATAGCCCAGAACATGTGCACACAAAAAAAATCAACTTGTCTTCTCTCCCAATGATAACGGAGTCTTTCATTGTGCCAAATCTCTGTACTAATTTTCATTCAAATCTGATCATTATTTTTGAGATATATTATTTACAGATAAACAGATGTAAACATTACTTCCTCTCTCCTTTAGTAACAGAGGTAATCAACATCACTGTCATTGGTTATCTGGTGACTACGTCATTGCATCAATTGGCTGAAGGGTTAATCCAAATTACAACAGTGGCTATTTGGAAAATAGTTCATTGACATTAAAGTGCTTTGGGATGTGAAGAGCATTAAATAGTTGCAAAAACAACCTGTTTTCCCATGACACTGTCCAACTGGTAAGAGTCTCAAGATGGTCCATCGAAATTTGACATCAAGCCACATGATGAAATGTTAATGAAGGGGATTGGGTCGGCCAAAGACGCAACTTTTAAGGAGCATCTGTAATAGAGATAGGGAAGTGGAATTCTACAATGGGCCTAAACATCTGAAATCCAAGTGCTTTCTTTCTGAGTTATTTTTACACTGGTACATAACTGACTAGAATCACAGGGGAAAGGGATCTGTGCTGTACCCTCTGTTAGACTGGCTTGTGGATATGAGAGCAATGGAAACTGTGATCAGGGGGCACATTCTCCTGAAACCTTAAATAAACAAGCAGCTTATATAAACACACTCAACCAAAAAAAATCATTGGCAAGCTGTCAGTATTAAGCATTTGTATCCTGGATCTCATTACATTTTTAAAGATGTGGGTGATATTGGCAAATTAATGCACACCAACCACCCCCATCCATCATGGTCCTTGCAAAAGGGGGTGGTGCCCTGACTTTGAGTACCTTTGCAGTCTGTACAGTGAGGACGCACCCCTCCTCTGCCTCCCCACTGCATGATGCACAATGGTGAATGACCTGGGACGTTGGTCCAAGTCAGGATCATGCATGTCTGTCAGAGGGGAAAGCGTGATTATGTTCCCATGGGTCAGGTTTTATTTTGATTTCACTCACATGATGTTGGTGTCATTGGCTAAGCCAGCATTTATTGCCCATCCCAGAGGGCAGCTAAGAGTCAACCACATTGCTGTGGGTCTGCAGTCACATGTCGGCCAGACTGGGTATGGGTGATAGATTTCCTTCATTAAAGGGAATTAGTGAACCAGAAGGGCTTTTCCCAACAATAGCTTCATGATCATCAACAGACTCTTAATTCCAGATTCTTTATCATGTTCAAATTCCACCATCTACCATGACAGGACTTGAACCTGGGTCCTCAAAACATTCGCTAAGTTTCTGAATTAACAGATTAGTGATAATACCACTAGGCTTTTACCTCCCCCTTTAGGATGCTTTTTCTTTTTCTTGTCTATTTAACAAGGAAGAACATGTGAGGTTTTGATGATGCGACAAGAGAATGGCACAAGTTATTGAGAGAGCAAGCCCAGGCACAATGGGCTGAATGGCCTCCTTCTACACTGGAACAGTTGTGTGATTTGGTTATCGCTGCTGGATGGTGGCGATCACAGCTTTGGGAAACACAATTGATAAAGTTTCCAGATGTGAAGATTGTGGGTCAGGCTTGAAGATCAACTGGATCGTTTCTGCCTATTGTTTGTACACATTTGGATGTAACTGAGATATGAGTAGAAAAGTCTTCACCTCAAGTGGCCATCTGAGCTGATTTGAATCAGACAGTCTGGTGTTATGGAGCAGTTTCCGCTAATTTAAAAATAGAACAGAATCCCAGCTTTCAGTGACCATATCCAAGCCATTTAGATATTAATGTGCCTGGATCTATATGCAATGTCATGTGAGCATGGATGGGCACTTCTGACCTGCAGGGCTATCTGGAAAGGGAGGTGATGGACCGGCTCTTGCAGAAAGCCAACAGAGTTGTAATGGGCGGAATGGCCTCCTTATATTCTAACCATTTCAATCGTAAGTGTGGTATCTTTCTAGTTTACCTTCAATTTGGCCTGCATTAACAAAACTGAATCCTGTGGTCTTGAGGATGTGATGAGAGCACTTTCTTCTCTCTATGCAGCTGAACTAAAAATCTTCCCGAGGTTTCCCCCTCTTGTATGCCCACTTCTTAACCTATTCCCAACAATTTACCCAGACACTAAAAACTCTATAACATTGCTTTAATTTCTGATTATAATGGTTGCTCCACTGTAAAGGATCTCACTTTTTCACTTGAGTGGCTTTAAGCACCCTTTCATTAAGAGATTATTAAATCCAAATCCAATGTAGAGTCACATTCCCAAATCAGCATACAAATGTGCTTTACAGCTAAACCTGTGCCCAGATCATCCACTTAACACAGCCACTGGACCATCAAGATGCAATTCAATTACAAAATGCCATCTCAAAATCTGCATGAGTGCCCCAGAAGACAATTATAAAAGAGACAGCCCCTTTAACTAGTACTGACTGGGAAGCAGAATCTCTGGAATAATAAACCAGTAAGACTGTTTCTCAGTTTTTTTTGTGATCCCACCCTCCCCTCCTGTCTTATCATCATGCAAGTTAAGCTGCTAATGCCTCACAGCTCCCACAACCCCTCATTCTGCCAATGTGTTGTGTGATGACACATAACAGCAGACATTTGCCTGGCTGCAGTGTAAGATTTAGTTTGAGATTCCTGGCTCCTGTAGATACCTCCATGTTACCTTTGTTTCCTGTGTGGCATCCAGGGGCAACTGGCCAAAAGGGTAAAATAGCCTACAGAGCAAATAAAGAGCACAAGTAGTCCGCATCCAATCAGCCCACCCCCTGAGGACTGGTGTGGGGGACAGGGGCTGTCAAAAGCAGCAATTGTATTCAAACAGTAGGAAACACTTTATTGCTTGGTTCAACTGCTTGTTGAAAAGGTTTAAGCCAAACAGCAGGCAATGACTTACAAATACAGAACTGACATTCATTGTCACTTTGCCATGATTAAAATGGAAGAGATTAATTTCTGAGTTCAGGAAAGCCAATAATTGCTCTCCCTGTGTTCTCCCCACCTCTCCCGAAGGTACTGACTCAAGCTTGAGGCAGGGTTCAAAGACCGAATGGTTATTCTTCAATTAGGATTCTACATTGTTAGTTTATATTTTTCAGTTATATGCAAAGATAACACGAATTCCTATGGGTAACAAGTTTCATCATAATGCTTCAAAATTCTCTCCATCCTTCAGTTCTAGCCTGCAACTCTTACAACAACTTCCTTATTTGACCTACAGTTTTCTTGCAGGCTTAACTAATCCAGCACATAGAGAATAGATCAGTTACCAAACTCATAATCAATCTATAACCAATCACAGAACTGTTGAACACTAATTAGGATAGACAGACTCTTTTGACTATATAGTATGGATCACTCAATAGTGAACTGAAAATTAATTCAGTGTAGCTATTTCATCTCAGATTAGAAACTACGAATTTGAATTTGTGCATCAACTGCGGTTCCAATATTCCATATTTATTTATTTATGTGTCTGACCACAAGGCTGAAGGGAGACATAGTTGAGGTCTTCAAAATTATGAAGGTCTTTGGCTGTAGATGTGAATAAGATGTTTCCACTTGACTAAAAGTGATACATGTATGATAATCATTTAGAAATCTGGTTCAAAATTCAGTTCAAACTTCATTCCCAGAGAATGGTCAGAAACTTGTCCTCATATGGAATACGGAAGCAATTTAAGGAAACGTTAGCAAGCCACATGAGGGAGAAAGGAATACAAGTATAAGACGTTAGGACTAGGTAAGGAGAGGGAATTATTTCCCTTCTTCTTAACTCCTCTGCCAATCATTTGCGACAAATATTTTGACTGTTTTTCTTAGCACGTGGCAATCAGACTTCAGATAAAATGTAATCGTCAAGATCAAAATGAAGGAACAAAATTACAAAGGTTTTCCTAAGTGAAAGAAAGGAGGAAAATATTACCTACCATACTGAAACTAAATAAAAAAATACAACATCAAACACATGCACAATATGTGTAACAGAAAGGGGAGGTGGGGTCTACTACAGGCAGGAGAAAGTGAGGACTGCAGATGCTGGAGACCAGAGTTCAAAAATCTGGTGCTGGAAAAACACAGCAGGCCAGGCAGCATCCGAGGAGCAGGAGAATCAACGTTTCGGGCATAAGCCCTTCTTCAGGAATGAGGCAGGTAGGAAGGTAAAGGCAAGTGCAGTTTGAAGTTCCTAAGTTTGAGTTTCAGTATGACCTGAGTCCCTAGTGTTGTTATTGTCTTATGTCCATAACAGTGGCAAGGGTTGCAGATGCCTTTGTGTTCTCAGTGAATGGTTGTTGTTTAAAGTTGTGATTTTACTAGGCACTGATTTCAAGGTTGAGAAAAAGAGATAGAGTACACTTCAGTTAATGCTCACAAATCCATTTTTCCATCTCTCTCCTCTGCTACTCAAAAGCTGCTGTTGGAATAGTTATTTGTGGGTTTTCCTGTCTGGCATCCTTATACTTTCAAGCTGGATGGTCTCCAGGTGATTTTTATCCCCAAGATATAACAGTCCGGTGTGGTGGATCTGGTGGTGCAGTGGTAACATTCTTTATGTTAAGGTAAGAGGCCTGAGTTCAAGTTCCATTCATTCTAAAAGTGTGTAAAAATATCTCTGAGCAAATTGATTAGAAAGAAATCCATGAAGCTATGAACCAGGAGACATAGGTCTGAGTTCCAGATCCTTTTTAACAATGCTAGTTTTTCCACAGACTGATCCTTGTTCACTGATGATTTCATGTCCTTGTCTGAAACTGGGCAGGTATTTCACAATAGCTATTTTAGGTTAGACTTTGTCCTTATTAAAAGTCAGTTAGTCCATAAAATCTCAGGTGTTATGAATATCTATAGTCCGTTTTTACGATCACAGTTAGATTGAGTAACAATAACATCTTGCATTTGTCTAACACCTCTAAGTAGTGAAGTGTCACAAAATGTGGTGCCAATGACTAAAAGCTTGGTCAAAAGGTAGGAGGCTTTGAGGAGATAAAAGGAGAGAGTGCAGCCGAGGGCTGGAGAAACGTAGCGAGGGTTTATGGTTTTAGCTGCTGAACGCACACTGTAAATAGTGGAATGATTGAGATTGGATAAGTGGAAGAGGGCAGATTGGTGGAGCTCAGTGATGCACTGGGTTGGAGAGCTGCTGCACAGAAGGAGGTAAGGATTGTGTGTCCTAGGTCCAGCTGCAAGTTGGGCATCGCACACACTGATTGGCTGATTGTGTGCAGCTTTTTACCATTATAGTTGGGGGTGTTAGGATCCACCAAAGCTCAGCATCTTTTCACAACTATCAGAGACCCCTCAAAGTCTTCACAGACAATAAATTACTGATAAAACCCAGTGGTGCAGAAAAATATGGCAATCAATATGCGCATAGCAAAAACAGCAATAAAAATGTAACAATAGAAATCCTGACTCACTGGTGAATGACACGACATGCTCTTTTAGTTCTTCACTTTCCCCAAAATAGCTTTCACAAATGCTTTTTTTTCCCACCAACTCTATGCCTCTTTAAGGACGTGCGAGGGAACAAAACAGTTGGGAAGGAAGACTCACAGATGTTGATGGCATCAGTACTCTTCCTGACAGGCTTGGCTGTAGCTTTTAAGAAACGTATGTTCAATTAACCCTCACTCATATTTCTGTACAGGTTGCAACTCATGCTCCATACTTTGTTGTAAAACTGACTTAATTTGTCCAAATGTCGCACAGTTACTTTTTCACTTCTTCCTTCTGTCCGTGAAGTCAGATTATTTCTGGAAGTTTCTTTTTCCTCTACCCTGGACAGACATAAGCTTTTCAATCCAAATATTTAGTGACTCCATGGGCCAAAACAAATAAGTGAGTCATTTTAACAATTGGAGCTTTCTTAAAGGGACATTAAGGTGCCAAAGTGCCTCATGGATCACAGAATCCCTAAAGTGAGGGAGTAGGCCTTTCGACCCATCCAATCCAACTGACCCTCTGAAGAGCATCCCAATCATACCCCTTACCCTATACCCTTACATTTCCCAAGAGCCCCTTCCTCTTCCTAATTGCCACAGATGGTATAACCGAGCAAATGAGACAGGAAGCACCATCTCAATGTTATTTGCAGATGACATTGAACTGTGTGGTCTGGACAGGACCAATTTGGTCAAGGAGAGCCCTGATAGATACGGTATGACTATCAAGAGGCCAAAGGCCCACTTTATGGTCTGCTGGTTTGACCCTGGTGAAAAGCACCAGAGTGAAGGTATAAAGACGAGGGCTGAGGACTTGGAGAAAGGGGGTAACTTCAGGTACTTGGGGTTAGTGATGGTAGAAAGTGGAAACATGGAACAATGGATTAGCTCTGGTGGGAGTAGTTGATGTTTCTCGGTATCTTCTCTGCATAGCAGGCAAAAAAAAACAAACTTTTCACTGTTTCTCAGCATACTTGACAATAATAAATCAAATCAAATAATTGGAAGAAGTGTGGTGGAGTGTCGTATGATAGGAAAATACTCCGGAAATTGACAGGAAGACAGGTACGAGGCCAGTCTGTGGAAATGGGCAACATCTAGAAGGGAGGAACAATGACTGGATACTCACAAGAAGTGATCACTGAGGTGGAATTGTAGATTGAGTAACTAAAATAGACAAAATGGGGCACCAACACATTGAGGTGGGGAAGTCAGTAAAGAGCAGACAAGAGGTAGATTGAAATAGCACGTTGTAAAGAGATAGAGAGGAGAAATGTAGTGAGCCAAGTGCTAGAGATGGGTCTGCCAGGAAAAAGCAGCAGAATGACCTAAGTAGCAAACAAGGGCTCGTGGGAGAATTAAACTTGACAGGATTGGAAGAAGATTGAGTGACACACGGGAGGTGATGGAGAAGGGGATTGACCAGCAATGTGGTGGTGCTGCCATCAATAAAATGGTTGGATGGAAGAAGAAAGAGGAAGAGAAAAAATGAGGGAAAAGGAAAAAGGAAAAAGGACACAAAGAGGTTAAGGAGAACAAGAGGAAGAGAAAGGAGTTGAGTCGTTCAAGGTGTGAGAAACTCCAATGAGGAACTAGAGTAATTGGGTCTGTTTTCCTTGGAGAGAAGGCTAAGATGAGATTTAGAGTCATAGATTCATACAGCATGGAAACAGACCCTTCAGCCCAACCCATCCATGCTGTACAGGTTTCCTAAACTGGACTAGTCCCATTTGTCTGTGCTTGGACCACATCCCTGTAAACCTTTTCTATTCATGTACCTGTCCAAATGTCTTTTAAACATTGTACTTCGTCAAAGTTTTCAAAATCAGAAGGGATCTGGATAGAGTAGAAACTGTTCCTACTTGTAAAAGGTTGAGAAGGAGAGGCCTCAGGTGTAAAGTAATTTATTAAAAAAGCAAGAAGTTAATACTGGATCACGTAATAGGAGGAATAGGTGGAGTGTCGTATGGGAGGGAGAGGAGAGGGATTAGCCACAATACCAAATCTATTATTTCATCTCCAGTGAAAAGTTCAAGTCCACTGGCGTTATTGGGTGCCAGTGGGATCTGTGAACTTTTCTTACTGAGAGCCAGCCTTGTGGAGTGACCACAGAAACAAGCAAGCAATCAGCACCAGAGCAGAGGGGAAGCTTGGCGCAAGGGTGAAATCAAAGTCAGAATGACAATGCTGTGCATCTAAATCAGGCATACATACCAATTTTTTTATATTTCTGAGCTTCAGCTGTTGGCAATACAAATGTTAAAAAGAAGCTGATAAAGCCCATTCTTTAAACATTGACACGGGCCTCCTACATGTCCAGACTTCAGAAAGAGAGCTTTAAATCCAGATATTTCAAAATAACCGTCAATAGCAGGCAAGCAAACTAGAATACAAATCACCCCAAACTGACCCTCAGGAAACATTCTATTAAAGATTTGTGTGTTTTTTGCATCTTTTGTAAAACCCATTTATAGTGATGTTGGGATAGTTAGCAGCAGCGATGTCACAGCTTCATTGTGAGGTCATGAATATGCATCATGTCATTTGCATTTCTAATATCCTAGCTTCAGGCCGTAATGGTGATTGTGAGGTAGTACAGGTGGATTTGTCTGTTCAGACCATAAGACTGGAAGACGCAGGAGCAGAATTAGGTCATCCAGCCCATCGAGTCTCCTCGGCTATTCAATGAGATCATGAGATCTGGATAACCCTCAACTCCACTTTCCTGCCTTTTCCCCATAACCCTCGATTCCTTTCCTGACTTAAAATCTGTCCATCTCAGCCTTGAATATATTTAATGAGCCAGCCTCAGCAGTGAATAATTCCACAGATTCACTCCCCTCGGAGAGAAATCCCTTCCCAACTTTGTCTTAAATGTAGGACCTCTTATTCTGAGATTATGTCCTCTATCCCACAAGGTGAAATAACCTTTCTACACCTACCTGTCAAATCCCCTAAGAATCCTATATCTTTCTATAAGTTTGCCTCTCTTTCTTATAAACTCCAATGAGTACAGGCCTAACCTAACCAACCGCTCCTCATCTGACAGTCTCCCCATTCCTAATGAAGCTTCTTTGGAATGCAGCCAATGTCAGTGTATCTTTTCCTAAATAAGGGAGCCTTCAAACCATTTGATCACCTCCTTCACAAGTATAAACCCAGCTGAGTCCCAACCTCAGGGACCACCCCTGCCAAATGTATTCTTTATTTCAGGAATGTACTTTACAAACAGAAAAATGGGCTACTTGGGACAGGCTGAAGTGGGTTGGGCCCTCTATTTACATTCTTGGTGCAGTTGTACAAACACACGCCTACGTAGAATTTTTCACAACATTGAGATGTCTGAAAAGAATTTCGCAAACAATGACGTGTTTTTGAAATGTAGTCACTCTTCCAATGTAGGGTGTTGCACAGAACAAAGCAATGTTCCACGAATGATAGAAAGAAGTGGCCAGATAATCGATTTCAGTTGTTTTGATTGAGATGTAAATATTATCCAGGAAACCAAAGAGAAGTTGGGTAAAATAGTACCATGGAACCTTATAGGAGAAACTGATTCACTCTTAAATTGGCTGTTCCAACAGTGCAGCACTCTACAGTACTGGAGTGTTTACATGTGATACAATGGTGTGGGACTTAACCCTTTTCGTACTATTCAGCACCACTAATTTCATTTAATCATCAGCAGCTGATCCTGGTCTTGATTCAACATTTGCATTGCAAGCAGCAAAGGTACATGAGGTGCAGTGGTAGTGCCCTTAGCTCTGAGCCAGAAGTCTCAGGTTCAAATCCCATCTTGCTCCAGATGTGTGTAATATCAGGTTGATCAGAAAATTTCTGTATTTGTAGCACTTCATTGGCTACAAAGTATTATGGAATGACCAGTCGTTGTGAAATGCAAGTGTTCCTTTGTTTTTTTTTAGAAAGCATACAATATTCCAAAACTTGCTGATTCAAGAACAGGTTGATTAAATTAGAAGAAAACAAGGTGAACTTCTTTCTTCAAAAAACAGGAAACAGGAAACTATAGGCCAGTTAGCAATATTAGAAGCTAGTATCAAAGAAACTATAGGAAGCCATTTTAGTGTGTTGTGGACAAAGAAGATGCATTGTGTGTAAATTATCAAATAACATTTGTTAACCTGTCACATCAAATATTATGGGAGAAATCAAAAGATCATGGTGTCGAAGGTAACATATTGCATGGATAGAAGATTAGTTGTCTAACATGAAGCGCAACGTTGGCATAACTGGGCCTTTTTCAGGTCAGAAAGATGTAATGAGTGAAGTGTCACAGGGACTGATACCAGGTCCTCACTGCATATGAATGACTTGGCTAAAAGGACAGTGTGGAGCTTTTGTGGCACAGTGGCAGTGCCCTTGTCTCTGAGCTCACAGGCCGAGGTTCAAACCCTACCTGCTCCAGAGGGATATAAATGCCAATTCTGAACATGTTGATTAAAAAGAATGTAACTGAAAGGACAAAAGGAATGTGCTGACAACACAAAGATAGATCGGAAAGTAAGTTGTGAAAAGGGCATAAGGACTTAAACTGGTTAAGTACAATATAGGTACAATATGGAGTACAATATAGGTGAATCTGTTCATTTTGACATTATCTAAGTGGTGAAAAATTCTCAAACTCTGGGATCTGGGTGTCCTCATGTATGGATCACAAAAGGGTAGTATGTAGGTACAGCAAGTAATAGGAAAGTTAGTAGAATGTTACAGTATAAAAGAGCAAGATTAGGCCATTCAGCCCCTCAAGTCTGCTCCACCATTTGACAGATCATGGCTGATCTCATCTCGGCCTCAACTCCACTTTAGCCCTTTAACCAATTACTAATTTAAAAATCTATCTCCTCCATAAATTTATTATGTGTCCCCGTGCACACTACACTTGGAGTAGTGAATTCACTAGTCACTCGTCATGGGGAGAACTGAGTACAAAAGCAGACAATGTACATTTTAGTTTTGAAAATCATGAGGCAGAGTAGATAGGGAGAAACTGTCCCTGCTTGTAAAAAGACATGAACCAGAAGACACAGATTTCAACTGTTTTGGAAAAGAGGCAAATCTGAGGTGAGAAAGAATTTTTTCACACAATGAGAAATTAGGGTCTGGAATGCACTGTCTGCAAATGTGGTACAGGTAAATTAAATTAAGAGGGCATTAGGTGTTCTTTCTTGCCCCTTTGTAAACTTCAAGTTTTTTCTTGGAGAAAGGTATGAAAGGATATGGGCCAAAGGCAGATAAATAGTTTTAGGTCATGGATCAGCCATAATCTTACGGGGAGGTGATGACCTTGTGGTATTATCGCTGGACTGTTAATCCAGGCAATGTTCTGGGGACCTAGCTTTGAATTCTGCCATGTCAGATGTTGGAATTTGAATTAGATAAAAAGAATCTGGAATTAAAAATCAACTAAGATCCTTTCGGAAGAATTCTGCCATCCTTACCTGGTCTGGCCACACGTGACTCTAGGCCCACAGCAAGGTGATTTACTCTGAACTGCCCTTTGGGAAATTCCTTGATATTAGTTAGCACATCAAGAGATTAGTTAATTAATTTGAAAAGGCCATCGAACTGAAACGTTAATCCATTCTCTCTCTCTCTCTCTCTACAGATGCTGCCTGATCTGCTCAGTATTACCAACACTTTGTTTTAATTCAAGCAAGTGCTTACAGGAAAATGTTAGATCTTCAGGAACACAGAAGTTAACCTTCACCATGAGGCAGGGAGGTATGGTTGCCTCCTGAAGTGGTACTTTATGAACACAGTTAATTCAATGTCGATACAAAGCCATTGTAAGCTCATCTCAGGAAAAGAATGTATGCAAAGATCACTTTTTGTTGCTACAGCCAGTGCATTCCAAACTGGTCATTTCAACTACAGCATCTGCTTAAAATTCTTTTAAATGTGGCTGGTATGTTTTCTTCTGTTTGGGATGTAATTCTTCATGCTTAACCTCCACAGGTTAAAAAACACTGAATTGTGAAGGTCAAGTGTGCTATTTCTAGTGATATGCAATTTTTGTTAATGGTTCACTGTTGGTTACAAATTAGTATTTGTCATTGAGAAAATAACATTCTTATTGTTCAACAGTAAACCCGTGGAGCTCATTTTAAAGAGCCTTAATGCATCTCACCAATGGCACAGCTGATAAGCCCATTACTTAATTACACTGATTTCACAATATCTATTTTCATTTAGTAACTTTAGCAGAGTTCCAATAAACCAATGCATTTCACTGAAGGTGAAACAGGTGAATAAAAACCTGGTCTAAGATGTAGGTTTTAAGAGGTTTCTTGGAAGGGCATAGAGGCAGAGGTTTAAGGAGGAAATCATGGAGTTTAGGGTCTGTAGAGGTAGGCATTAATGACAAATTGATTCAAATCAGGAATGTGCAGGAGGCCAGAGTTGGAGGAATTTTGACTTCTTCAAAGGAAATAGCACTGGATGGAGTTACAGAGAGGGAGGGGGGAGGTGGATTGATGGGATTTGAAATTAAGGCAAGAAACAGGAGCCAATGTAGGTTACCAGGCAGAGGACAGGGGTTAGATAACAATCAAGTGGCTTAAATATCTCAGTAACTGGTGAATGCTGTACACCTGAAATATCGATCCCTGCTTTTCCCCTTGTGTTGGTCCATCTTCTCTAAAATCATATGAAAACAAAAAAATCTACAACTTTACTTTAAGTAAATGGCATTATCTTTAGGTTTCGAGCTGCCGTTGTTGGACTGGGGTGTACAAAGTTAAGAATTACACAACACCAGGTTATAGTCCAACAGGTTTAATTGGAAGCACTAGCTTTCGGAGCACTGCTCCTTCTTCACAACCACCTGATGAAGGAGCAACGCTCCGAAAGCTAGTGCTTCCAATTAAACCTGTTGGACTATAACCTGTGGTGTTGTGTGATTTTTAACATTATCTTTAGGAGCATTGATATACAAAAGGATCTTGGGGTCCAAGTCCATAAGCCTCTGAAAGTGGCAACACAAGTGGATAAGTTGGAAAGAAAGTGTGTGACATCGGTCAGGGTATCGAGTGTAAAAATTGCAAAGTCATGCTACAGATGTATAAAACTTTACTGAGGCCACATTTGGAATATTGTATGCAGTTCTAATCATCATATTATAGGAAAGATGTGGAGGCTTTGAAGAGGGTGCAAATAAAAGGTAACCAAGGTGTTGCCTGGACTGGAGTGCAATAGCTAGAAGGAGAGGTTGGACAAACTTGGATTGTTTTCGCTCCAGCACTGGAGGCTGAGGGGGTGACCTGATAGAAATATATAAAACTATAAGAAGCATGGATGGGGGAAGCGGGGGGTGGGGGTCAGTCAGTCAGAGACTTTGTCCCAGGGTAGAAATGTCAAATACTGAGGGGCATAGGGTTAAGATGAGAGGGGAAAAGTTTAAACAAGATGTGTGAGGAAAGATTGTTACACATAGAGTAGTAGGTGTCTGAAATGCATTGCCAGGGGAGATGATAGAAGCAGGTACTTTAGCAGCATTTAAGAGGCATTTAGGCAGACACATGAACAGGGAGGGAATAGAGGAAGATAGAATTAGTTGAGAATGGCATCATGGTTGGCACGACACGGTGAGCTGAAGGGCCTGCTCCTGTGCTGTACTGTTCTGTATTCTACATTTTATGTACACTGGCACCTAAAAGGTTAACTTGTCAGTTCTGCCACTCAACTTTATTGACTGAGTGTGAATTTATTTGACCTGAGTGTTTGTCGTGATTGATTTTTTTCTGAGCTGTACTTTCCATTAGCTGATCATTTACTGGTTTTTTTCAAGGTTGATATCAGCTCTGCTATGTTTTTTCTAGGCCTTCAGAAAGTGTTTCATAAAGATAAATTAATCTGTTAAGATCAAGGATTTTTCGACTTTTAACCAATAAAATAGGTCAAAAAAATCTGACTCGGGAGTTGATCTACCTTTCAATGAATGTATCCAAACGGATAATTTTCAGAGGACAGACTGACAGCAAGAACTCTCGACCATCTCTGGTACATATCAGGTGATTGCTAGTGTCCAAAGAGTGCTGGCAACGTGAGATCAACAGGCACATCCTCAGATGGTTTGGGCTAATATATCTTTTGTTCACCGGGCTTGCTGTAGTTGGGCAGCAGGCTCAGTTGGCAATGCTCTTACCTCTGAATCGTAAAGGTTATTGGTTCAATTCCCACCCCCAAGGATCTACATGGAAAGTCTAGACTGATACTCCCAGTTCAACTGTAAGAGCTGATGTCTTTTGGACAGGGTGTAAAACTAAAGCCCTTTCCGATCTATCTCATGTGGATATAAGGGATTCCAATACATTTTCAAGGAGAGTTCAGACATTTGACAAGATGTTCTGGTCAATATTTGACCCTCATCCAGAATCTAAAACACCTAGCCAAAGTAACATTGCTGTTCAGGAAAGCATTTCACAAATGTATGACCTTGAGGTCATAAAAAAAAAGGTGGCATAGAAATGCAAATCCTTTATTCACAAGTTTCAGCAGGTTGGCTTAATATTACATCCCTCACTTGCTCATGTTTTAGTTTTTCAGCTTTAACCTTCCTCATGTGAGAAGGTTTACACGAGTGAGTCATTTTCCATAACTGTGTGCTTCTGAGGTTGTGCATAGTGTAGGGGGGGGTCACTAAACAGCATAAGAGGAGATGAAGTCCTGTCTCATTTTCCCTAATCTAGTCTTGAGTGCTAATGCCATTTCTAGCACCCTTGTTTCACTGTAATTTATTCAGTGCAATCAAAACAGTGCCCTTTTTGACTGCAGCCTGCCAAAAAAAGATGACAACCTTTTATCATGAGACCATGCTAGATCATTCCAGCACTCTGTCAGGAGGTGCCAATCCCTGAGTGAGATGATAAAATGACAAACCCATATACCGGTTTCTGTGGCTCAGATCAACATTCACAATCCCACGTCGATGTGAAGGACAGCATCTGGGTGGCATGGTGGCTCAGTGGTTAGCATTGATGCCTCACAACGCCAGGGATCCAGATTTGATTCCAGCCTCAGGCAACTGTCTGTGAGGAGTTTGCACATTCTCCCTGCATCTGCATGAGTTTCATCTGGGTGCTCTGGTTTCCTCCCATAGTCCAACGATGTGCAGGTTAGGTGGATTGGCTATGTTAAAATTGGCAATGTGTTCAAGGATGTGTAGATTAGATGCATTAAGTCAAGGGCAAATATAGAGTAATGGGGTAGAGAATGGTCTGGGTGGGTTACTGTTTGGAGGGTCAAAGTGGACTTGTTGGGCTGAATGGCCTATTTCTATGCTGTAGGGATTCTATGACTCCCCAATGCTTGTGTTTACATGCCACCCCCCAGGCAACATCATCTTTCATCCAGGGGCAGTTTATGGGATCTTTCTGTGTAGATACTGGCTTGAGTCTGCCCAATGAAGCAACAGTGTTTGCATTCAAAGTAATTTATTATGTAAGAAGAAATAGTGACACTTCTGAGAGATATTATACAATATCATTATATATCATACAATATCAGAGAAACCTATGGCTGATTGTGTTTCTCATTGGGTACTTGGAGCTGGTGATAACAATGAGCATGCTCAAATAACCAAGGGGCCCGAGACGCCGCTCACAAATGATTTACCAGTAACAACAATGTCAAAATTTAATTGACATCTCAGCCTCATGAGACTATCATCAGTTGTTATAAAAACCCATCTGGTTCACCAATGTCCTTGAAAGGAGGAAATCTGCCATCCTTACCTGTTCTGGCCTGCATGTGACTTCAGACCGATACAATGTGGTTGGCTATAAACCACTCTCTGAAATGGCCAAGCCAGCCACTAAATGCAACAAGTAGGAATGTCCAATAAAGCTGGTCTGGCTCACACTGCACAAAAGGGTTTTTTTTAAAACAAATCCTTTAAAACATCATCCAATGCCATTTTAGTGACTTTAGCTTCCACTTTGAAGATCATATATAAGACCTTCAAAATGTCACAAAGTGCTTTACGAAAAGGTAAGTAGATGAACATTTGACAGTGAAGTGAAGGATGGGATATGGAGATATTGGTACAGTTTCCCAAAGAGGTACGCTTTGAAGAGTGCCTTACAGGCAGACAGCATGGTAGAAAGAGGAGACATCTGGGGGAAGGAATTCCAGAGATTAGGACCCAAGCAGCTGAAAGCGTGGCCCCAAATAGTAAGGGGATGGGAATAGGTGATGCACAATAGGTGAATCGTCCAATTCTAAATCCAAGGATGAATTTTTGACCAACTCTCTTGACAGTCAATAGTGTTATGTGCAAACTCATAATGGAAGAATTAAAATAATGAACTGGATATGGACTAGAATTTTAAGGGGTTAATGATTTATCTTTGCCAATTAAGCAAGCCAGTTGCAGAAGGGTGACAGTAAAGGTATATTATTGACTTCCTTGCCCATGAGCTGTGAAATGGAAAATATCTTGCAGAGTTTTTGCCCCAGATTGTTAGTTCCATTGACTTGAGCTGGGATTCCCTCATGGCCCAAAGTCTGCTGACACTCATTGCTGAAATTCATACGCTGAGAAACGGCACTTTGTTGGGGTGGGGGGGGGGGTGCGGAGAGAGTATCGGAAGACGAATGGTCTAACTGTGAGTCCTGTGCCTTCAAAGGTAAAAAGGAGAAAATAGAGAGAGAGAGAAAAAAAAATCACATGAATATTTGTTTTGGAGGTCAAAAGTAGATAAGAAAGTGTTTTTCATTAGCCAACTCCACTATCCCCAGACACAACAAGGCAAGTCTGTCTTTGGAAGGTCATGAACAACAGGTGCTCAGTATATTTGCCAACTCCATTTGGCTGCATTCCTGCAGGCTCCATCACATGACCTTCTGAATTAAATCACCTAAAATCCCAGCAATTGTCTTTTCTCCAGCTGCACGATCATCTTCCAACAGGAAAGGGAAGAAATAATTCTGCTCATATGGATTAATCTTGACTTCTAACACCCACACTCCCTGGCCCCTTTCCTCAATAATTTCATAACTGATATAGAAGCATTCACAAAAGTGAGAACAAAAACTAATTTTCCTCAATGCTGAACAGACGGTTTTTTTCTCTAGACCCTGGGGCAATCCTTGAGAGTTGGCAGTGCTAGTGCACAAGTGGAGAATGTGTTGAGCAGCACAGACCCCAGAAATTGTGAACTAGGATCCTGATATTTTCTAATATTCAAAACTGCAATGACAATAAAGCAAAGGTTTTTGGTCAGTATTCACCCTACCAAAGATCTGACAGAATCCAACCAACAATCTCAAATACTCCACACCCACTCCTCAGGCCATATGAAACAGAGTCATAGACATATACAGCACAGAAACAGACCCTTCGGTCCAACTCGTCCATGCCAACTATATCCTAAATTAATCTAGGCCCATTTGCCAGCACTTGGCCCATATCCCTTTAAACCCTTCCTACTCATATACCCATCCAGATGCCTTTCAAATAATGTACCAGCGTCCACCCTCTGCGTGAAAAAGTTGCCCCTTAGGTCTCTTTTATATCTTTCCCCTCTCACCCTAAACCTATGCCCTCTAGTACTGGACTCCCCGACTCCAAAGAAAAGATCTTGTCTATTTATCCTATCCATACCCCTCCTGATTTTCCTTTATTTCCCCTGGGATGCCCTCTGTTTTGCAGCCTCTCCCAGGAGTTCAGCAGGCTGTGGAAATGAAGTGCTGGGAAGGCTCAAGTCAGTTTACTCCCAATGGTTGTGAGGGTGATGAATATTTTAAAAACTAACAAACTAAATATTACTACATAACTGATCACCCAGAGATAATGTAAAGCAAGCAAAGAAATGTGTTTCCTAAACATTGGAATTTCTTTTAAGGCAATCATCCTGAGATAATATGTAACTGCGAAAGTAACTGCTTTGTTAATCTCCCATTATCTCAAAGTGAGCTTTCCTGCTCACACCTTGGCAAGATCATATCAAGACGGCTGTCATGTGAAAGTAATTCAAGTTACATAATGCTTTTTCTCCCTTTTGTTCACAAGGATCCTGTCTGATTAAAGGCAATACAATGTAACTATTGTTGGTCTTTTCAGAGAGAAAGAAATTTTAAGGGCAATTTTAAGGAGGTGTTTTAAAATTAAGAAGCAACAGAAGAGATAAAAACAACCCATGATTGAAGAGATACAGGTTCAATGTTACATACGGGAAATCTCTATCGGAGAGTTTTGCAATGGTACGGCAGTACTTCTTAAACTAATGCTTGAAGTGGGGCCTTTGAGGCTAGATCAGATAGGAGGGTGAAGACTACAGGAATAAAATGATATAGTACTATTGTTGGACAGTATTGAGTGAGTCCAGCCAGCTTTTGTTAGCTTTATCCTTCAGGCAAACAATAGTACTATATCATTTTATTCCTGTAGTCTTCACACACCTTTGTCATTCCATATTATCTTGATCTGTTTAACAAGTGACTGAACTTTACACTATGTTTTCTGTCATAATTGTTGCTCTTTCAGGGAGCGACCTTACCCAATGCTTCAACATTGCCCAATCCACGTGGAGGTGGAGCTGACTCCATGAGTGTATTTTCGCACTTAATAGTTGATCTGTTATCTCTTTCATCTCAAACAACAAATCTGCATTTGTTATTTATTATCTGTTCGAGGGATTTAAGCATTGCCTGCCTGGCACAGCATTTATTACCCATCCCTAGTTGTCCTTGAGAAGGTGGTGGTTAGCTGTCTTCTTGAACTACTACAAGCATAGAGCTGTACAGCACAGAAACAGACCCTTCTGTTCAACTCATCCATGCCGACCAGATATCCCAAATTAATCTAGTCCCATTTGCCAACACTTGACCTGTATTCCTCTAAACCCCTCCTATTCATATACCCATCTTGATGCTTTTTAAATGTTGCGATTGTTTCAAACTCCACCACTTCCTCTGGCATCTCATTCCATACATGGACCACCCTCTGTGTGAAAAAGTTATCCCTCAGGCTCCTTTTACATCTTTACCCTCTCACCTTAAACCTAGGCCCTCTAGGTTTGGACTCCCCCACCAAGCTATTAACAATATCCAGGCTCCTCCATGATTTATAAATCTCTGTAGGGTCACCTCTCAGCCTGTGACGCTCCAGGGAAAACAGTCCCAGCCTATTCAGCCTCTCCCTGTAGCACAACCCGTCCAATCCTGGCAGCATCCTTGTAAATCTTTTCTGAATCCTTTCAAATTTAACATCTTTCCTATAGCAGGGAGACCAGAATTGAACACAGTGGCCTAACAAAGTCCAATACAGCTCCAACATGACATCCCAACTCCTATAGTCAATGCACTAACCAGTGAGGGCAAGCATACCAAATGCCTTCTTCACCAGCCTGTTTACCTGAGACTCCACTTGCAAGAACTATGCACCTGCACTCCTAGGTCCCTTTGCTCAGCAACACTCCCCAAGACCCTACCGTTATGTGTATAAATCCTGCCCTGATTTGCCTTTCTAAAATGCAGACCTTCACATTTATCTAAATTAAACTATATGTGCAACTCCTCGGCCCATCTGATTAAGGTCCTGTTGTACTCGGAGATAACCTTCTTCACTCTCTACCACACTTCCAATTTTGATGTCATCTGCAAACTTATTAACCATGCCTCCTTTATTCACATCCAAATCATTTATATAAATGATGAAAGGCACTGGACCCAGCACCGATCCTTGAGACACACCACCTCCTCTTCTGTAATATGACACTACAATTTATTTTTCCAAGTTCTCTTGCATTCATCTCCTTCTCCATAGCCCATGTGCTCTAGGTAGATCCACAATGCCCTTAGGGAGGGAATTCCAAGAGTTGACCCAGTGACAATGGGGATATTGAATCAAGACGGGTTGGTGTGTGGATTGGAGGAGAACTTGCAATTTGTGGTACTCCCATGCATCTACAGCCCTGTCCTTCTAAATCAATGCTTCCCAAACCTTTTCCTGCTGTTACCTCATTTCACATTTTGAAATTAATCATAACCCCTCAGTGAGAACTCTCTTGAGTTGTGGTGGTCGAGGCTTAGACAGTAGGGACCTGGTGGTAAAGGCATAAGCTCAGTTGAAACTCTATAGTAGCTACTATCACTTGACAACTCATAACACCAAAACGTCAGCTCATGATCCTGCCCTGGGTCCCAACCTCCATTTGGGAAGCATTGTGCCAGGTTGTAGTTGTCTGGTGGTGAGTTGCTACAGTGCATCTTGTAGATGGTACACAGTGTTGTTACTGCACATCAGTGTTGGAGGGAGTGGATGCTAATGATGGTAAATGGCGTGCCCATCAAGCAGGATCCTATTTATGCTGCTTCTTTAACTTGCAAAATGTTTCATGCACTTCACAGGAGCATATTCGATCAAAGTTTGACACTGTATCACAACTGGACTGACAGCCAAGAACCTGCTGAGAGAGAAAGATTTTGTGGAGCATTTAAGAATGAGAGCGAGGGAGTAGCAGCAAGATAGAGAAGTTTAGGGAAGGAATTCTAGAGCTTTGGACCAAAGCAGCTGAAAGCACAATCACCAATGGTGGAATGATTAACATCAATTCTAACTCCCTCAACTGAGTTAATTAAAGCAGAATGTTTCTAATGCTACAGTAAAGATACAAAAAGATTAAAAATGTACAATATTTAGGGTGGAGTGAGAGAACATTTTCATACACACAGAAGTATGAGGTTGTGGAACACACTGGTGGTGATAGTGACTGAAGCAAGGGCCATGTCAACATTGAAAGGTAGGTTGAATAGGTATTTGAAGATAAAGTGAGATAAGGATGTAGGAATAGGACAATAAGCTTGACAGTGGATGATAACAGCAACACAGATCTTTTCAGCTGTGACTATTAGCTATTTTTCTGAATAAATACTGTAATAGTTAGTCTCTAATTTGCTCACTATACAATCACTTCTGTTGGAACAACGTTCTCCTGATGCGCTAACCAAAGTAATCCTCTCCTTCCAGTAAGATTATCGGCTTAAAGAAAACTGCATTTTGTCCTTGACACATCTTAGTCAAACCTTTGTTTGCAAATCAGTAAAGAAATAGTAAAACGATCTTGCATTTATTTGACACCTTTCAATCCTTTAGGCTATCCTAAAACATTTGTACACTTACTTTTTGAAGTGTAGTCACTGTTGTTCATGTCGAAACCTAGCAGCCAAATTGCACACAATAAGTAACATGCTAAGGACTGAATAATCTGTCACATTGGTCAAGAGCTAAGTATCTACTAGGATGCTGCAGGGAAACCCCATAGTGTTTTTTCCAATAGAGACATGGGATATTTTAGTGAGTCCAAATGGGTACGTAAGGCCCTCTGTTTAACGACCCAACCAAAGAAAAGTGCCTCTGACAGTGTAGTATTCCCTCAGTATCCCTGCAAGGGAGATTGCGGACACAACACTGCTCACTCAGCCCCTGTGGAGGGAACAGTGAGTTACCATTTCAGATCTGAACCCTTTGTCAGATATCAGATTTCATGAATCAGAGGTGGAATCAGCTAACACAATAGGAGACAATTCTTATCTATGCCAGGTCTTCGAAAGTGCTACCCAATTAGACCTACACGCCCCTTGCTTTGTACCCCCTCCCCCAATAGACTTGTGCATCTTTCCTTTTTGAAGTTCATATGTCAAATTTCCTTTCAAACATTGTGACAAAATCTGTTTCCACTGCTCTCTTAGGCAGCATGTTCCAAATTAAAATGGTTTCTTTTCCATCATCTTTCATTTCCCTTACAGATTTGCCTCCAGCTTTCTCTTGGACCGTGTTTACCTTGATGTGGAGTTGCCGTGCTGGTCTGGGGTGGACAAAGTTAAAAATCACACAACACCAGATTCGAGTCCAACAGGTCTAATTGGAAGCACTAGCTTTCGGAGCGCAGCTCCTTCGTCAGGTGGTTATAGACACCACAGACACCCACAACCATCTGATGAAGGAGCAGCACTCCGAAAGCTAGGGCTTCCAAATAAATCTGTTAGACTATAACCTGGTGTTGTGTGATTTTTAAGCTCTGTTTACCGTGTTATGCAAGTTTATATCAAACAGCCAGACTTGGATCCTCCGCGCCTTTTGTCTGACAACGTTCCACCACCCTCTGTCAAATTCTGAATAATCTCAGGTAATAGCAGAATCCTATTATCTCTCCCTTGTGGGTCCTTATTTTCAGGGTGAGAGGCATTTTTATACACTAAATGATTCCCTACCAGAATTATGTAGTCTTATGTCTTATTTTACAGAAACATGCCATTTAAATCAACATGTCTATGTTAGTGTTTCTATGCTGGTGTTTAAACTCCACACTACCTTCTATCTATCCTTCAACAACTAATCCCATCAACAACCTCTTCGACTCTGTCCTCCTCATGTGTTTAACTAGTTCCACCAGGACTGGCAGCAAGCTGATTCACCCAAACCTTTGCACAGATATATCTGGTCAGCATGGACGGGTTGGACAAAAGGGTCTGTTTCAATGCTGCACTTCTCTATGACGATGACACCTTCAATGAAGCCTCAGACTTTGCTTAAACTGAATTTATCAACTGCAGAATTGAGGAGTCTTAGCGATGTACTTAGAAATGCAGATAAAAAGGAGAACATTTCTGAGGAAGGATCACCGGACCTGAAGCGTTAACTCTGATTTCTCTCCACAGATGCTGCCAGACCTGCTGAGCTTTTCCAGCAATTTCTGTTTTCGTTTCAGATTTCCAGCATCCGCAGTTCTTTCGGTTTTTAAAAAGAGAACATCCCACTTTGTGATCATTCCGCCAAAGGAATGTTTGTTTAAAGGCAATGGTAATTTGGGGAATCTTGATTATTTTTACCATCACTGAGGTCCAGAGAAGCATAAAGTCTGTGTTGAAGACTTTGGACTTTCTCGATCAGTACATGCTCGGTGCCAGCACTGGCACTTTCAACTCCTGAATCATAAGGTTGAGGGTTCAACTTTCACTCCAAACACTTGAGTACTTTAGGGGAAGTGATGGCCATGTGGTATTATTGCTGGACTGTTATTTCAGAGATCCAGGGACCTGGGCTTGAATGCTTAAAGTTTGAATCCCACCATGGCAGATTCAATAAAAATCTGAAATTAACATTCAAATGATGACCATTGTTGATTGTCAGGAAAAAACCCATCTGGTTCACTAATGCTCTTTAGCGAAGGAAATCTGTCATCCTTGTCTAGCCTACAAGTGACTCCAGACCCATAGCAATGTGGTTGACTCTTAATTGCCCTCTGAGCAATTAGGGATGGGCAATAATAGCTGCCTTAGTTAGCAATGCCCTCATCCTGTGAATGAATGAATAAATAATAAAAATAACAGAATGTCAACTGATGCATCAGTATATCCTATTGAGGAAGTGCAGAAAAAGGTTGTCAAAACAATCAAAACAATCAGCATAGTTTACCTTCCAAATCCCTGACCTCTCCCATCTAGAAGAACAGGCGCAGTAAGTGCATAGGAGCATCACCGCCAACAAATTCCCTTTTACACAGTATCCAACTTAGAATCTATCACCATTCCTTTATCACTGGTGGTTCAAATCCTGTCTCCTTCCTTATTCGCAGGGCAGGGAGTTGGAAGCTGCTGTTGAAGCTTCTTCGGTGCATTACTTCAGTGTTACAAATGGTACACACTCAGAGTTAAGAAGATGCTACCTTGCTACAGGAAACAGCAAATTTAGGACACACCCAAGACTTCTCAAAAGCACTCAGGGGTTGGGCAGGAAATGTTGGCCCAACCAGTGAGGTCCATATCCCATATATGAATTTTTCTTTGAAAATCAGCATATTGTGTTTCTTCAAATGCAGAGGAATTAGTGAACAATCAATGGATTCCTGGGTATATAAGGGGAGCCACAATTCCAGACATCATTTAAGAGACTATTTGATATTTGCATGAGTGGATTTTACAATCTTTTGGACTGATAAGCTCAGCTTTTCTCATCTTTAATTATTTTCAGAACACTAGGCCCAGCAAGGTATCATCTTCAACCCCTTACTGTTGACAAGAGGACTGCATGAGGAGGGACATTATACAGATCTATACAGTGCTGGAAGGAAATGAGATGTCAAATCCTGCTTTCATTGGCATTAGGACACCAGAAACAGAATTTGAAAAAAAAGGGACACCAATTTAGCCCAGTTTACCTCAGATTATCTGGAAGGGGAAATTTCTCAAACATTTGAACAAAGGAAACTGACTGTTTCATGCTGCTATTATACAGGTTGTTCTGCTATAATACATGTTTTGTCAATGTGAATTCACTGCAATGAGATTGACGAATTGGAAATGCTGTTTCTAAAGTGCGAACTTTTAAAAGTTGTGATAACAAATATACCTGTTGGACTATAATCTGGTGTCATGTGACTTTGACTATGTAGACAAAAGGAATTTATACATACATCGCGCCCTTTTCACAGACAAAACAACATCATGGAAACAAGATTCCTGATGAAGATCTTAAGCTTGAAACGTCGATTCTCCTGCTCCTCGGATGCTACCTGACCTGCTGTGCTTTTCCAGCACAACTCTCTCGTCTCTGATCTCCAGCATCTGCAGTACTCACTTTCTCTCAAGATCGTGGAAACTGCCGATCTTTGCTGCGTTCCCATGGTAACACCCTGATCAATCAGAGTCAACCTACTTAAGGTCAGAGGATTAAGATTGACAGTTTCTGTTGTCATCTCCATGCTCGTGATGGCCCAACCAATCACCACCCTCTTCTCACCCTCTATAAAAGAGTAAAAACCAAAAAAAACTGTAGATGCTGTAAATCAGAAACAAGATGGAAATTGTTGGAAAAGCTCAGCAGGTCTGGCAGTATCTGTGAAGAGAAGTCAAAGTTAATGTTTCGGGTCCTCATTTCTGAGGAAGGCTCACCAGACCAAAAGCGTTAACCTTGATTTCTCGATAAAAGGGTGCCCCTATTTTCATGGCTAAAGCGTGCATCCTAATTCTAACTAGTGTAGCGTGATAAGCTTTGATATCTTGCCTCCTTTTAAAGTTCTATACTACTAAGTAATTATCTGCATATTGCTTTAAAGTTACAGCTAATCGAAGTACCAATTTAATCAGCTTCTACTTTTGATTACAAAAAGCTCTGAAAGCAAAATTAGCAAAACTCCAGGAAAAGATTTTTGCGTGTTTCCTAAGGCATTGTATCTCTATGGAATGAGCATTCATTGAAACTGGTAATGACATGTCAATTAGTTGGACAAATATCAAATTATGACTAAACAGTTGAGGTGAATACAGATGGAGATGATCAAATGTAATGTAGCGTTGTTGCTTCACTTGTAGGGATGGTATCTATGGAATGCAGCTAGTCAGGTTTGATGCAATGTTACACCAAATATTCAGGAAATTTAAAACCTGTAAGAGCCAAGTAAAATTCAAAGAATGTCTCTTCGTCGTAATGTTCCTTGCACTTACCTACCATCTCATTATTGTCTATATTATACATGTGGATAATTAGAAGATGTCCCTTGGAGTAAAAGATTTCTCTAGTGTAGTGCATCCATTTCTTCCATTTTCCTCTATTTCCACCACTGCCACTGGTTAACATGAGTCTGTTTTTAAATCTGCACATTCCTAGATAATAGGCTTGGTCTCTGATTTTGGTGACTTTGTAGCTGAAATTGCCATAAAGGGACATGTACCACATTAAACACACTTAATGACAACTGCCATAAGAGATTAAAAAAAAGTATTTACTGGGACTGCTTGAGGTTGTATGAGAAGATAGTCAGGGCATGATGCAACTTGATGTATAGTCACACAGATATTCATTTCTGCAATTATAGGAAATAAATGGAGTTTGGTATCTGGACTGCTCTGTATTCAGGTAATTGGATGTCAAGAATTTGTTGAAGCCGTGGAGATGCTGGTTTCATGTCACAGTCTTTGTATTTTGTGACGATATTTTGGTGAAGCAACAGGAATCCAAATATTTGTTGACTCCAGTTCAATCAATTCACTTCCCACTCTTCTCGGTCATATTCTCTCTCTCAGCCAAGCCTGAACAGCTCCACCTATCCATTGCTGCCTCTATCCAAATTCTTCTCATGGCGGACTTGATTTGGAAACTGGTTCCAGATGCCAACCTGTTATAGAAGCTGGGAAATAAAAATTCAGTTTGGTTTGTTCCTCATCTTTCACTGGCAAGTGGATGCTATTTCAGTTGCAGCCCTTTAATTGATTTGCTTTCTAGGCCATCTTAAAGGGTAGTCAGGAGCCACCAACATAGCATCTACCTGGACAGAACTCCAAAGCTTAGGGCCAGGATGGCTGAAGGCACAGCCACAACATTTGAGTGAGGGATGTGTGGCATGCAAAAGAGGCCACAGCTGGACAACCACAGAGCTCTTGAAGTGTTTTGGGGTCGGAGGAGGTTACAGACCTAGAGGGGAAGGATTTGAACCTAAGGGTTACATTTTAAAAACGAAGACATTAATGGACAGGCGGCAAGGTTTAGTGAATACAGGAGTGATGAGCGAATATGTACTTCCCATGAATCTAATTACAGGCAGCAGAGATCCAGATAATTTCAATTTCTGGAGGACTGAAATCTCCATTCTATTACCCACTGGAGTTGAAGTGAGTCGAAGCACTGGTATGAACTCTAGGGGCTGAATGGCTTCCTGATGTGCGCTAATGAGTGTACAACTCTGAAACCAATTCAGAATAAAAGTCAGCTGATTTAGCCCTGACCATACATCAGAACAATTTGAAGCTGTTTGGTTTAATTTCACCTCATACAATGCTGATTAAGCCATCAGGGCAAGTTAGCCACACCTTCTACTCCTGTTTTCTATATCATTTGAACCACAAAGTACATGACACAAGGTTTCAAGCAGCTATGTCATTACAGTAACAAAGAACTTCTATTTTAACTTCACAAATAGAATCAACGCTGGAACGTTTCCAAATTAGGTGCTGATTGAAAGTTAATAAATGTTTGTTGACAAATTTATTAGCAACTAAGATATTGGTCGATACTCAAACTGCATCCACTCTCAAGTAAATGAACACTGAAAAGAATGCTTTGTAATATTTAATAATTATTTCACTTTATCAGCTGTGACTCAGTTGGTAGCACTGTTGCTTTTGAATCTCCAGTTTCGAGTTCAAAACTTTCTGTAGGGCTCAAGCACAAAATCAAACAAGGCTGACGTGCCAGTGCAATACTGAGGGAGCACTGCAATGTTGGAAAGTGCTGACTTTTGGATGAGGAGTTCACCTGAGGCCCCTACTACATGCTCATATAGATGGGAAATAACCAGTGACATTGTTTTCTTGTAGAACAGGGGAGTTATTCTCAGAATCCTGGTCAATATCTATCCATCGATCAACAACACACAAACATAAAGCAGATTACCTGATCCTCTTCACATTGCTAACCATATCCACCAAAAAGAGTTTTGATTCCCAAGAAGAACAATGCTTGAACTGAAGAATTGTGTAAACCACTCTGTGAATGCTTCGATCTGAACCTTCTACTCTTGGGATGCTCATTGATGAGGGACCCAAGCCAAAGGAGCTGGATTGCAAGGGGTTACTAAAAGCTCTGGGTGAACGAGATAAATTCTAAGGAGGAGAGAGAGTCAGTGAGGTCAGAGAGGTCTACAACTTGTGTTTAAACATGGGGGACTATCATAAGGTGGCATGGGGGTAATCCAACAACAAACAATACTATGTTAAAATGGTTATGGAACACTTAGGCAGAGAGTTTGGTTTTGTTGAATGTGCAAACAGGAGTATAGGGATGGAGAGGAGAGAAGTTTCTGGATAGAATTTAAAAGCTTAGGCTCGGACCCCTGAAAGCAAAACTGCCATTGGTTGAGTGAAGGAAATGGGGCATACAAAAGAGGCGAAAGCTAACTAAACGTAAAGCCATCACTCTGGGAGAGATTCAACTGGTAGTGGGTTTAACTTGAGGATCACCACATGTCAGGCAATGGGCAATGTTGAGAAGGTGGGACCTTCCTGGTGACCTCAGCCAGTGCAGGATTTGAAACCAGGCTATTCACATGAGATTGCAAACAAGCAGTCCAGCCAACTGAGCATGGAGAAACATGGGGGTTGAAATTTGGATACCTCACGTACACACTAGAAAACACAGCTAACTAATAGGCTATTCTGAGGCTATTCCACCAGCCAAGCATCTGGGAATGACAATCATGTCCTGGCTGCTTCTTCCCGGTATTCCATTGCTTCTTAATCAGCTTTCCCTGAGGCCAGGAACTGTTAACTGAACTGTGATGAATTTTGTCTTAATTTCTCTTTTATTATTATGCATGACTTCAGTCATTAACATAGGCGCCATAGTAGGGTGGCTTATAAAACTTTTCACTGTGTACAAGTACACATGACAATTTATTTCTATTCTATTCTAGATGTGATGTGGAGGTAACGGCGTTGGACAGGGGTTGACAAGGTCAGAAGTCACATGACGTCAGGTTATAGACCAACAGGTTTATTTGAAATCACAAGCATTTAGAGTGCTGCTTCTTCATCAGCTGAAGTCCCTTTTATCTATACAACCTTACTTTTAATGAGGTATCTTTCAATTGTCCAAACTCAGTGGATTCCGCCAAACAGCTTAATGCCCATCTCACTCTGAGAGTCTTCCTCTCCGGTGACATCCCATATAGAACCAATATTCTTCACAATCAGAAGTCACGTGACACCAGGTTATAGTCAAGATTAGAGTGGTGCTGGAAATGCACAGCAGGTCAGGCAGCATCCGAGGAGCAAGAAAATCGACGTTTCAGGCAGAAGCCCTTCATCAGGAAACCAGGTTCCTGGTTGACACCTGGTTATTAACACCAGGTTATAGTCCAACAGATTTATTTGAAATCACGAGCTTTTGGAGCCCTGCCCCTTCGTCAGGTGAAGTCTCGAGGCTCCGGCAGTTGTGCACTGCACCTGACAAAGGAGCAGTGCTCTGGAAGCTTGTGATTTCAAATAAACCTGTTGGTCTATAACTTGGTGTCGTGTGACTTGTGACCTTATTCTAGATGTGGAATACATTCTTTCAGCTCCTGATCTACAGCCAAAATTGGCACGAGTTTCTTTTTCTTATTTATATTTAAATTCACTTTGGAATCTGAAGTTGAGTAATGTCATAAATACTGTAAGCAAATTCCTTGACAAGGTTATGTTTGTACACTGAAAGGAGGGAGCAGTTTGCCTCTGACTTTTTATGCTAATTATCAAAATTGCTGCAATTGCATGAAGGTATTTTCTCTGTGTAATCAGCTAATCATTAAACAGAAAACCTTTGTTCCAGTAAAAGATTCGTGCAGTCTGCACCCACACCTGACACCAACTACTGTATATAAACAACTATCACTGATTGCTCTGAAAATCCAACCGATTCACTAATGTCCTTCAGGGAAGGAAATAGAATTGTACAGCACAGAAGCACACCCTTCAGTCCAACTCGCAGAAAGTGAGGACTGCAGATGCTGCATAGTCAGAGTCGAAAAGTATAACGCTGGAAAAGCACGGCAGGTCAGGACAGACGATCTCGGGACTGCAAACCCAACAGTTCAAAGTGGAGAATATTTTTTCTTCTGCATGAAGAATCACCTCCTGAAAAGAGCGTGATCAACATGCACACACTCAAACTATCTAGAGCAAAGGACAGTGCACAAGAAAAGTAAACAATGTGCCTGTGCATTTTTAATGATAATTGGTATTTGCAGGATTAGCTCACGGGATATTACCTTGTCATTACCAAAAGGAGGTGGCCCCAGCTAGTGGGTAGTTAGTATGAGATTGTATGCAAAGCAAAGGGGAACAGTCAGGAGTTTCCCTTCCCCCTCCTGTGCCAGTTAGCTCTGCTCTGCCCCCCTGGCAACAGCTGTGGCACAACACTGATAGCACTTTGGCCTCACAGTCAAGGGCTCAAGACCAACTCCAGAGCCACAGAATCAAGGCTGACACTCCCTGATTAAAGGAGAAAGTGAGGACTGCAGATGCTGGAGATCGGAGTCGAGAGAGCGTGGTGCTGGAAAAGCACAGCAGGTCAGGCAGCATCTAAGGAGCAGGAGAATCGATGTTTCGGGCATAAGTCCTCCATTGGGAATTCCTTCAGGGGGCACAGCAAATCTGATGGCACTCCCTCAGAGGAGTTCCCCTGGTGCCCTGGCCAATATTTACACCACAACTAGCCCATGTTGCAAAGGTAATGTGTGCTTGTAGTGCACTTTGGGATATTTTGAAGTGATGGAAGGTGCTGTATAAGTGCAAGTCCTTCTTTGTTGCCTTGGTAGCTTCTCAGGGAGGGAGGGGCAAACCCAGAACAAGCTGGGGTCTGTCCAGTTCTGCCTCACATCACTCAGAGCTTTTCATTCAAATGCATCTTTGTCCCCAAACAAGTGTCACTGAAACTTGGCCTTGCCAATTCTGCTGTTGAGGCAATGTGCTCTGGAGTTCACAGCATGTATATTATTGTGGCCTAGAGTCATTGAAACATACAGTATAGAAGAGGTCTTTAAGTGCATCCAATTTGTACCAGAATAAACCTCTAATACCAACATTAGTACCATTTTCCTCTACTAGGCCCACAGCCTTGAATGTTATGACATTACAAGCATTCACCCAAATACTACTTTTTAATTCATTCACAGGATGAGGGCATCACTGGCTAGGCAGCATTTATTGCCCATTCCTAATTGTCCAGATGGCACTTCAGAGTCAACCTCATTGCTGTGGGTCTCACATCACATGTAGGCCAGACCAGGTAAGGATGGCAGTTTCCATCCCTAAAAGGGCAATGGATTCTTGCTCAAGATTAGATTAATTCCCAGATTTCTACTGAATTTAAATTCCATCATCTGTCATAGCAGGATTCAAACCAGCATTCTCAGAACATTATCTGGGTCTCTGGAATAACAATCCAGCGACAACACTACTAGGCCATCACCTCCCTATATTTAAAGAGTGTGAGGTTTTCTGTTTCAACTACCCTCCTTGGCAATGCATTCCAGATTTCCACCACCCCCTGGGTGAAGAAGGTTCTTAATCCGATCTCCTATAAACCTGCTGCCTTTCATTGTAACAGCTGACCATCCACTGCTCATCTGGTGGCTCATTTGTCGAGAGCCCCTGAAGGGCTTATGCCTGAAACGTCGATTCTCGTGCTCCTGGGATGCTTCCTGATCTGCTGTGCTTTTCCAGCACCACACTCTCAATTCTGATTTCCAGCATCTGCAGTCCTCACTTTCTCCTCATTTGGTAAAGACTCTGCCAAACATAGTACTCAACTACATGAAGAACGACTTGTGTTCATAAGATGCCTTTCATGACCTGAAGTATGGTAAGAATTTCTATTGGCAACAAAAACTTGCAGCAAAAGCAGAAACTGCGAGAAAAACTCAGCAGGTCTGGCAGCATCTGTGGAGAGAAAGCAGAGTTAATGTTTCAAGTCATAGAGTCATACAACACAGAAACAGAACCTGTGGCCCAACTCATCCACAACCAAGTTTCCTGAGCTGAACTTGTACAGTTTGCCTACGTTTAGCCCAAGTCCCTCTAAACCTTTCCTATCCATGTACCTGTCCAAACCTCTTTTAAAATGCTGTAATTATTCTTGCCTCCACCACTTCCTCTGGCAGCTCATTCCATGCACACACCACCCTGTGTGTGAAAAAGCTGCCCCTCAGGTCCCTTTTAAATCTTTTCCCTCTCACCTTAAACCTATGCCCTGTAGTTTTGGGCACTCCTAACCTGGAGAAACGACCTTGGCTGTTCACTTTATCTATGCCCTTCATGATTTTATAAATCTCTATAAGATCACCCCTCAGCTTCAAGGAAAAACGTCTTAAACTACCCAGCCTCTACTTATAACTCAAACCCTCCAGTCTCAGGTACATTCTTGTACATTTTTGTACTCCTTTCCAGTTTAATAACATTCTTCATGTATCTATAAACTAACTCTGGGAGGATGGGACTGAAGAAATTCCAATACCCAGCCAAATGGGGAGATACTAGGATAGGTGAGGACACTTGGTGACATCACAAGTAGTCTTTAAGGAGATGAGAAAGATGGACAGGGTGCGACGAAGAGTCGAGTGTGTTGTGCTGGAAAAATACAGCCGGTCAGGCAGCATCTGACGAGCAGGAGAATCGACAAAAGTCCTTCTTCAAGTGCAACTAAGAATCTAATTTCAGCAGCGTGCAGAGAAACATTATTTGGAGCAGGAATAATGAGGCTTAATAATCGTGAAGTGGCATGTTGGCACAGTAGTTAGCACTGCTGCCTCACAGCACCAGGGACCCGGGTTCGATTCCAGCCTCAGGCGACTGTCTATGTGGAGTTTGCACATTCTCCCTGTGTCTGCATGGGTTTCCTCTGGATGTTCCTGTTTCCTCCCACAATCCAAAGATGTGCAGGTTGGGTGAATTGGCCATGCTAAATTGCCTATAGTGTTCAGGGACGTGTAGGTTAGTTGCATTAGTCAGGGGAAATATAGAATAATAGGGTAGGGGAATAGGTCTGGGTGCGTTACTTTTTGGGAGGGTCAATGTGAACTTGTTGGGCAGAAGGGCCTGTTTCCACAATGTTGGGATTCTATTAATTGCGTCTAGAGTTACCTTTTTCAATGGTAGAGGCGCCTTATGTTTATTGCTCCACAAAAGAAATTTTAAGTAACTGCAAAACAAGAAAGCAGATCTCTGTGAATGTGTCCTTACTGGTAGGTCCAGTTCTACAGCTATTTTGTTGAATGGGCACAGAAATCCTGTTGCTACGAGTGACAAGAATGTAGGTTATTGAGACAAATCTAGCCTGACATTGAATCAAAATCTGATCCAGTGAGACATTTCAGTTGTTTATAACAATCTGAGTATGTTTTACATTTAGACTTCTGGCTGATGCCTTTCTTCCTAATTTCAGTCATAACCATTAAAGTGATCCCATCCAAGTTAGACATAACATATTTTCAATTCTAAACTTTCATTTCCCTTCCTTTCCTAAAAACATTCACTTTCTCCAGAAACCTTGTGTACGAGCAGATCTTCTTTCACAGTATCACAGCTGCGTAGAAGGAGGCCATTTGGCCCTTCGTATATGCACCAGTTCTATCCCCCAGTGCCAATCTCCTGCTTTCTCCCCGCATCCTTCAATTCTATTTCTATCCAAATATTCATTGTCCTCTCCAATGTCTCAAATTGAATCTATTCCCATCATGTTCCCAGGCAGTGCATTCCAGACCCTAACTACTCGCTGTGTGAAACAGTCATTTCTTTCAGCACCAGTACTTCTTTTGCACATCATTTTTGATCTATGTCTCGTTTGTTTTTTTCCTTTTACGACTGGGATCAGCTCTCCCTATCTACGCTAACCAGGCTGTTCATAAATTTTGAAAGCCTTTATCAAACCTCCTCTTAGTCTTCTTCTCTGCAATGGGCACTGAAGGGACTTTTAGATAAGCACATGCAAGGATTGGAAGGATATGGACCAAGGGCAGGCAGAAAAAATTAGTTTCATTTGGCATCACGTTCAGCACAACATCGTGGGCCGAAGGGCCCATTCCTATGCTGTACTGTTATAATGTTCTAAGGAGAATAGCCCCAATTTATTCAATCTATCCTCATAATCCCTTACAGTGGATGTTTCCTATGAGTGATCCCAGTGAGTAATTCCCCACTTTTCACCATTGGGTGATTTGGGATCAGGAGTGGGAAAGATTCTACAAAACCCTTCTATGATAAAGCCTTAATAAATGCTTTCCAAATCTATGAGTGTACTGGATAGAGCAGAGAGCGAGAAGCTGTACCCACTCAAACATGTCTCATTGGCCTATCATAGAACATTCTGGATTTTAGTTTGAACCTGAAACAGACAGGATGGAATCGTTCAAAGAATCTGTTGCACAGAAAATGCCAACAAATCATGTATCCAAAGAACCATTTCTGACAATCTTCAACCCATCTATCTAAATATCCATCCAATACCCTCTTGAATGCTTCCAAGTGAGCCAGCCTCCACCACTTTTCCAGACAGTACATTCTTTATCCGGAGATCCAAATACACCATGGTTGATAAATGTCATGGAAAACCAGGGGACATAAGGACATGCTCATTAGATTCTAGCTTTATAACCGTGTAAGTCATAAGTCAATAATGATATGTTTGATCATTACCATCCCCCATTCATTCACCCCCAAACCCCAACTGCCACCCCAACCAACAAAAGGACAGAACAACCTTCCATGATAAATACAGCATATATTCTTTGAATAAATGCCTGTTGTTTTTCTGTATGGTTCCTGAGATGTGAATGCCACTGTATTGACACCTCTCCAATACACTTTTGCCCAAAGAGCAAACATCGGCCAACTATTTGACTCTAAGGTGCATCACTGCCTTCCCCAAACCTGACTCTGACAGCAATGTCTGCAGGAGCCATTCAATGGTAACCACAACTCGAGTAACATGAATTTCTATCAATGATAGACATAACTTTGAACGTATTACTGAAAACTCAGTCACACTGTAATTCAACAGTCCTTGGGTTCAGGTAAGCAAACTAATCTCTATTGATCTCAAACATTGGACCCTTTAAGCACAATTTAGGGCTTGAGCTTGCACTCAAGGTCATAGAAGCAGGAAGAGGCTGTTCAGCCCCTCAAACCTGTGCAATGAGATCATGATTAATTAATACCTTTGCCCCACTTTTCTGCTTTGTTCCTATCTATGGTGCTAGCTGCTTGCATTATATATAGTGAAGGAGGTGTCCTATTGTACTTGGTTCAGCTGATAGCATTTGTATTTCAGGACATTGAGAACTCAAGTACCACTGAATTTGAGCATGTGGTCAAGGCTCTTATTTTAATGCAGGACTGAGAAAGTGCCATGTTGTCAGAGGTGCTTTGTATGGATTGTTACGAGACTGTAACGTACCCATCAGAGTCACCAGCTTGAGGCAAGGACACTCCAAGGTATATCATAGATTTTTAAAAATGTTATTTGAACAAATGTTCTGCAGTGTTTAATAAAAACAGCTCATCCACACCAAAGTGGAGGGAGGCGTGGGACACGGCTGTTAGAGTCTGCTACAAATCTCCTGCTGGAATATGCCTATGCAAAGGAGGTCTAGAGGAAGATGCAGTGATTACTGTCAAGGATCGTCCTGAGCCGCTCAATGATGCAAAACTCTGTGCTCCACGGCCTGTTCCCTGGATGTACATCGAGATAAATACTGATTGTGCCTGAAGGACCATCAAATCAGTGAAAGACGTTCCAAAGTCTAGGACTACGTGCTGAGGGATGTGCTAAAGCTTGGAACAGCTGCCGCCGAGGTACAGTGGGGGAAAGACCACGATCTGAGGACATTCTGCTAAAGTTAAATGTGGATCTGTTCAGTTATTGCCCCTCCTGGTGTCTCAAATGCATGTAAATATAGTCTTGTGAAAATTAGCGATGCCTTTGGTTTTGTTTGCTGGATTGAAACAAATTCCAATGTTTGCTTGTTTGATACGCTACTGTACATCTGAACTGCATTTGTGACTAAGTTTTTTATGAATAAAGTATACTTTTGAAAAAACAATCTACTCTGATTGTAATGTTGGTAAAAACACAATATAACAAGGCCCCTTGCACCTGACAGGTGGGATTTAAAGACACCCAAGCAGTTTTTGGAGGGGGATTTTGCAATGTCCCAGTCGCGACACTGATACTTCATTACCACTCATTAAAAAGGAAAACAAGTTAGCTGGCAGTGCATTTGTTGTTGGTTGGATCTTACTGTGCAGCAGGTGGGCAAGTTAAGGTCAGGGTATTGGGAGGTAGTTCATGAACACTGAACAGGGAGCTACCTACACTGAAGGGAACATCAATGACCTAAACCTTGGGAAGGCTTTCAAATTGGGCATGATACCGCAATCAGAGATAAAGATTTCAGACCCAAATTCCTTGTAGCATTTTTCAGCTGAAGCCAAGTGGGCTAAGAAAACCCCATAATCCCACCACCATCCCCGCCCCCCCTCTTGTTTCAGTTACCATGGTGATGACCCTGAAATTCAAGTGATATATCTTGTTGTGGAACTCTGATTTTTCACAGAGTCTTGCTGGTGAAGTAGAAAACAGATGGAATAATTTTGTTCAGCTTTGCCGTTCCTTTAGCTGCAGAATCGTAATGAAAATTATGAGACAGCTACTGTGAACGTCTGAGAAACATGTGGCCCTGAAATAATAGTACAGAGGTGGTCTTCTAGCCTCAGGCATACTCTCAGTAAGATACAGTACTTTAAATACAGACTTGGAAACAGAGATAAAAAAATTCTGTTGGCAAACAGCGAGACAGATCAATATTAAACATCAAGACAACAAAACAGCATCTGCCAACAATTAACCCGAAAGAAAGCACCGTGTCTCCTGCAGCGACAAAGATACAAAGTGCAACAAGTTGGTTTCTTAGGAACCGACTCAGACTCCTGTTTAAATTCTGTTAAAAAAGGGAGAGACATACCTGCTCTTACTGTCTTGAGCCGCGTCTAAGGTGCACCTACCTGTGACATTCACAAGTAGGTGTGTGCATGTGCCTGTGTGTGTCACACTGTTATACTGCACTTACTTCCTGATCTGCCACCAACATTGCTGTTGGCTGTTCTTGTAAGCTTGGGAGGGGAGGGGAAGAGGTGGAGTAGTACGACAAGAGGGTGTGTGGGGGAGCAGACATGGAACGAGCAGTCACAGGAAATCCTTTAACTCAATTGTTGGTTAAAATCCTCTCGTTACCAAAGGTCTGGAAATAGGATTCGCCTTGGAGGCCCAGTGAAGTGTATGTAATAAGATTAATTATTATAACTTCAGTTTTGCCATTCTGCACAAGTAAATGCAGAAAAGTAAGAGGTTAATAATTAAAATATTTCCCCCGCAATGGCCCAGATGCTGAATTTGCAACAGTCTATTCGATGTCCCTAAGTACAACACATGTCAGAAACTAACAGCGGCCAAGTGTCTCAGGTGTGTAGAAAATGCTCGAAACTTTTCAGCCATTGTTTCTTCCTGTTTTAAATGAGGGAGGCCTCTGCTGGGATTCGGCCTCACTGGGGGATTCTGTGCTGGGATACAGCCTCACTGGGGAATTCCCTACTGGGATACAACCCCACAGGAGGACTCTCTGCTGAGAAACAGCTCCACTGGGGAATTCTGTGTTAGGATACAGCCTCACAATGGAATTCTGTATTGGGATACAGCCTCACAGTGGGATTCTGTGCTGGGATACAGCCCCAGATGAGCATTCCCTGCTGACAAACAGCTCCACAGGGGGAATTCCCTGTTGGGATACAGCCCCTCAGGGGGATTCTCTGCTGGGATACAGCCTCACTGGAGAATTCCCTACTGGGATACAACCCCGCAGGAGGATTCTCTGCTGAGAAACAGCTCCACTAGGGAATTCATTGCTGGGATACAGCCTCACAGTGGGATTCTGTGCTGGGATACAGCCCCTCAGGAGCATTCCCTGCTGACAAACAGCTCCACAGGGGGATTCCCTGTTGGGATACAGCTCCTCAGGAGGATTCTGTGCTGAGAAGCAGTCCACAGGGGATATTCTGTACTGTGATACAGCCCCATGGGGATTCCCTGCTGGGATATAACACTACAGTGAGATTCTGTGCTGGGATACAGCCCCATAGGGAAATTTCTGTGCTGGGATACAGCACCATGGGAGAATTCTGTGCTGGGATACAACACCACAAGGGGATTCTGTCCTGCAATACACCCCAACATGAGGATTCCCTGCTGGGATACAGCACCACGGGGGAATTCCCTGTTGGGGTACAGCCCCTCAGGAGGATTCCCTGCTGGGATACAGCCCCACAGGGGGCTTACCTGTTGGGATACAGCCCCTCAGAGGGCTTCTGTGCTGGGATACAGTACCATGGGGGGATTCCCTGCTGGGATACAGCCCCACAGGGAGATTGTGTGTTGGGGTAATTCAGCAAGTAGGAGCCGCTGTTGCTTTCTTGCCTCATATCCTTTGTATGGTGCATCATGGACCTCAAGCAAAGTAGAAGGTAAAAGGTTTCCTCCTGAGTCTGCTCCCCGATAGATGCCCTCAATCACATGGGTATTATAAGAAATATGGCTGGCCTTAGTGCTCCTGATCTACAGAAGGAAAAATTAAACAAACTGTTCAACTCAGAATTGCTGGGTAGTTTCTCTTGCTGGAATGGACACAGGTCACTCTTGGCTCCAGTGCCGAGCCTGCAGCTGAATTGCCATCCAAACATTGTGTAGCTCACAGATGAGAATCACTAAATGTGGCAATGTGGTGGAGCATGCACACCGCGCACACACACAAACACACACATACTGACTCACACAAACATATACTGACACACACACAATCACAGACACACATGCAAATGTACATATGCACAGAAATACACCCAAACATGTGCACATATACACAGACGCGCACCTATACACTCAAACATACACGTGCACACACACTCACACATACACAGACACCCACATGTACACAGACACACATGCACCTGTAAGCGCGCACGCACACACACACCATGGTCAGTCTGTTTATGACATTGTGAGCATTTTAAAATTGTGTAATTTTGTTAGCTATTGAAAGAGTTAATTTTATTGCTGCCTGCTGAAGGCTGGGACTTTCTAAAAAACACAAGGTCATGCAGGCTCCATGTAACTGTGCCACAGGCAAGTCCCACAGGGGAACCTCTCTAATACCTCTGGCACATGACAAACTGACTACAACCTTTATCTAAAATGAACATTTATAATTGTGTATACAGTAAACATTCTTCCTCAATCATTGATATTGCCCCAAAACATTTGGTTTGACACCTGGAATCATCAAACCTGCAGGTACTGGCCCCTCCTTCTGAACTCTCATTGTGTACTTCACGTTTTCAAAGTCATACTATCAACAAAGCTTATTATTCCTCAAACAGACTTCTCACAAGTTCCAAACTTCTCACACTGGTAGTGATTAGTAAATCAGTATCAACAATTCCTAATATCCCTGCTCATACTCTAGTTTCATTGCACTTCATATAAGAATTGCTTAAATGATATTGCCCCAAAACATTTGGTTTGACACCTGGAATCATCAAACCTGCAGGTACTGGCCCCTCCTTCTGAACTCTCATTGTGTACTTCACGTTTTCAAAGTCATACTATCAACAAAGCTTATTATTCCTCAAACAGACTTCTCACAAGTTCCAACACTCACACTGGTAGTGATTAGTAAATCAGTATCAACAATTCCTAATATCTCTGCTCATACTATAGTTTCATTGCACTTCATATAAGAATTGCTGAGTAAAATCGATTGTGGTTAGGCTACTTTTAATCACACCCATGACCTCATAGTCAAGTGATCCATCCTAAAATGACTTTGAACCCCCAAACAATTATTGCCTTTGATAAAGAGATTCCCCACTATCCTGAGTTCTGCTTTGTTGGTTGAAGATTGTGGGGGAGCAAAGTGATTCTCTTCTGAGCAGTGATTCATTGGGGGAAACTGACCTCCAATTGGACCATGATTTTGGGTGTGAGGTGCTAAGTTTTCTATTAATTTACTAAACTGTCTGACCATGACTGTTTCTGTCCCTACTCCATCCCACTGTGTTTTCACAACCAGAGGAAAGGAGTGAAGCCAGATAACCCGAGCTAAGTATGTAAGATCAAAGACTGCCTACACTAAGGATGTGCCTTAGTTACTGATTACTGAGGCAAGGTAATGCATTTTGATTTAATATTAGTCTTTTGAAAGCACATCAGTGCCTATAATACTTGCACCTGATTTTCTGTTCCACTGCCTTTTATTAATAAAGTAAAGAGTCGATAAAGTATCACACTAGAAAAGCATAGCAGCTCAGGCAGCATCCGAGGAGCAGGGGAGTCAACATTTCCAGCAGGACTTTTCATCAGGAATCCTGACGAAGGACTTATGCCTGATATGTCAACTCTCCTGCTCCTCAGATGCTGCCTGAGCTGCTGTGCTTTTCCAATGCTACACTTTATCAACTCTGACTCTTGAGCATCCGCAGTCCTCACCATCTCCTCGTTAATAAAGTAAACATGATGGAATTAAGTTTAATGCAAAAGCACAAGATTTAACTGTTGCTCTTTTGCCAAATACTTGCTGTAACAAAATTTGTACAAATTACTCTTGCCCTTTTCTATTCAAACATTATTTGGCAACAGTTACAAAGTGTGGCATCGAAACTGTGATGTTTTGGAAATGCATATCGATTTATATCATATAAAAGCATATAGTGGAGTCTTCCCACCAGTGAAGATTGCAGGCATTGGTAGGAAAGTTGGGAAAATCACTTGAAATTGGTAATAAGGGGATTCTCAATGTCAACCCAACCAAGTATTGAATAATGCATGAGATTCTCAATAGTGAGTGATGAGGGGTCTATTTGTATCTGTTAGCAGGCATTAACATTTTCTAATTAGTTAATCTCGCAGTTTCCATTCTGCCTTTGGCTGGATAGAAACAGGATAGCAACAATCCACAGCATGGAAGTCCAAGCAGGTACCTGTTGACCCCAGCTCACTGTTTGCTCCTCCGGCCTTCTATCTTGGACACCAGTAAATAATATTTCACGGTACACCCCACAGGTAGTGACCACATGTAACACAACTCTCTCCCAATATCTATCCACAGAGATTGGCATCGGGATGTTCCACCCTACCTGAACCCTCATGCCACATTCCAGTAATGCAATTCAGTACGTCAGAACTGTACTTTGGAATGCACAGGCACCTTTCATTGGAATGATGCGACCAAGGCACTCTGCACACAGTGACTGGCACCCAGGTCATGGGTTTGACCAGAATGCATAAAAGGGTTCATTACATGCTCCATTAGCACTCACTTATTTTATGTCAAATGCAATGTTCAAAGCATCTCTGCCTTGGTTTGCCTTGCCTCTCAGCACAGACACAAAGCCAGGCAATTCGTCATGATTGTCAGCAGTTATCAGTCAAAGGGATAGACATGTTGGTTCATGACACTGTCTTCCCTCACCGTCACAGCTGCAAGATGTGCCAACAGCTTTTGCAGAAAAGAATATTGCAAGTAGTGCTTCAATTCAATGGCCATGTCTCAAAGTTAGATAGTAGTAATCCTCAATCAAGTCAAGGAGCCAGCCTTCAGTCAGGGCGTCCGGGCACAGAGAGTCAAGGGCATTGTCTGCTGTCAGTCCGGGGCTTGGACATAGTCAGTTGGTCACATGGGACAGTCAGGGTCAGAGGGCGCCTCTCACTCCAGTCTGGAGAGTAGATCATGGCCACTCCTACAGGTGCAGTCATACCAGTCTAGGGATTTGCATTAAGTCATTTACACACCAGTCAGAGTTCCAATCGCACATCAGTTGGGACTATGCATCCAAGTTCATCAGAGGGTGGGCCAGGGTCAGTCATGGGAGTCAGATTAATAAATACCGAGAAGGGTCCTGGTATTGGGGGGGGTCACTGTTTGGAAGGGAAATGGGTGACCTCAGACGTGGGAATTGGAGACAGCACACTGGCATCAGAGGGGCAGTATTTGTGAAGGGGGAGCTCAGCAAATAAGCAGGAGAGATGACAGACCATGGGAACACTGCGGGAGGGATATCATCGATAGTCACAGCACTCTGGCTTCAACTGGGGGACTGTGCAACATGATGGGTGGCTTTACCAAACTGCAGGGCCAGGGCTTGGGAGTAACGTTGAGAGGTGAACTCAAAGAGGTCCATGGGAATGTCTGGTAGGCTTGACAGGGAGTGTGAGGAAGGAAGGAACACGGAGGTACTGGTGGGTCCCCTTCATTATCAGCTGAGCTGCACCTCACTGATCCAAGCATTATCTACATTTCCTTCAATACTCGTGTGACTTGTAAACGTGTACACAGCCCGCGTGAGCAGAGTAAGTGTTTTCTTTCTGACTGAGTATGCAAACTCAACTTATGAGTGACCTGTGGCCTACTGCATTAATAAGGCACTTTCATAGCACAGGTCAAAGTCACCTATAATCATGCAGCGTCCAACTGTGTGGGATACAAACCCTGGTCACGATAATCTTCACTATGTCATCGGTCATTGCAGATTGAAGACAGCTATCTCTGTGAAGCAGAGGTAATCCCAGGTGACCGAAAAATAGCATCTGCGGGCCACAATTCACAAAGACAACACAAGGTTGCAAATACATAAGCTGATTTCCTCTCAACTTCCAGATGAGATGTGAAAAGTCAAAGCCCAGTTCCCCGTTCAACTTGATGTAAAAGATCCCCCTTTTGAACAAGAGCTCAAGAGTTCACCCCAGTGTCCTGAGCAATATTTCTCAATAAGCGATGCCAATTACAAATTGCCTCATCATCACCATCTCACTCCTGGGACATCCTTACTCTGTCTGAATTACACTGCAGTGTTTCCTACATTACAACAGGGCTTTAAAGGTGTTGGGTATAAAATGCTTTTGGACACATTGGTGATTGTGAAAGGAATTACATAGGCACAAGACTTTGGTTTTATCTTTGAAATGAAAGGACACCCCAGCTTGGAGTTATGGGAAGGTCGTTGGTCACTGTCATTCCTCCAGACCGCTCTGATGGCATATTGAAGTGTGAGGTTTGGGTCAGGCCATTCCAAGGGTCATGATTAAAGAACTGCCTCTAGGGCTAGCTCCTGGGCAATGTGCACATGTCGAGCAATAGGACTCACTGTGACAACCACAGTCACATGACTGGGCAGTTTGCATTGTTTTGGAGTCACATGTCAAAAGGGGCTGGGGAGAGGCTAACATCCTGGGTCCCCTGACAAATCCTCGCTACCTCCATGTAGGGACAGGACAGTGCTGAAGGGAAACTTCAAATCAGCTTCCAATCAAAATAACCTGCAAAGCAGCACAATACCGGTCTGATTTATGCAACCAAAATGATCTAATTTTTCAGTGTTATTATTATGTGAGAGCGGAGTGAATACAAAAAGTCTGTATGGAGTAGTGTAATTATCATTAGTATTGGCTTACTGACAGAATTAATGTACCAGTACAGTAACATGACGGTGATCTAAACAATTGCTTTTGCAATGACACAAAAAAACAATTAAACGCCACACCGCACTACATTAAAGGGATGGATCCTGCATTCAGTTCCAATATTAGAACACATTCAAGTAATTCGAATAGATAGCTGCAGTTCAGAGCTAGCGTGAGGACAGTCTCAGCAAGAGAGTCTCTTCCAAGGCTGGAATTTCCATGGGACCTATTTCACAGGGAGGCAGTGGTCTCAATTCCTGGCTGAAAATCCAGGAGTGGGGAGAGCGGTGTGCAGGATAGGTGGAAGGTGCGGACTCTGCTACCATAGGATTGGAAATCTGTGACCTGATTTATTAGCTGCCAGACTGTTAAGCATCTCAGGTTGTGGCTTGCCCCCTTCTGTGGTTGAACGCTACCATACTTTCAGATACCCCACCGCCAACCTCTGATGTACCTGGTTTCAGTATTTCACTGTCCACCACATCACTATTCTCTTGGAATCTGGAGTCGGTCTAATGAATGGACCACTGGTTAGTCTAAACAGAAGAGACACTTGTCATGGGTAACAAGGTATTTCTTGTATGATAGCAATAAATACTGTTGACATTCATTTGCAAAAATTGCTTACTAAGGACTGTCAGGGGCTGTATAGAACACGCCTGCTCCGTTCAGGTGCTTGTGCAGAACTCAACCCTCTCCAACCGATGACTATGTGATGCCATCAGAATGGGTGGAGCTCAATGTAACATGAACACGACCTCTTTCAGAACCGTGACCTTGTACAACAAATGCCCCTTCTCAGTCAATCAGATGACCAATAGCACCCCAACGGGGGGGGGGAATGATAGCCATTGCTGGGACTGCAGTCAGATCATGAAAAGGAGCAGAGTGGAGTGCAGATTGTGAGGTCAGTTGGTCAGTTTCACCAGGGTCTCTCAGGCAGATCCCAGTGGGGAGGTCTGTGCCAAGGTCATGACCACAGTTTTTGGAGGAATGGAAAGTGGAAAAAAAGCAAGGATAGCAATTAACATGGGTGGAGACTTCCCTTTGGATTGGGGTCTTTGAAAAGGAGGGGCTCCACCTTAATCCACAGTCTCACCTTGGCTAGTGATGCAAATCCCTGTGGCAATGGGACAAGACCTTTCAGTCAAAACCGACACAGAAATTCCTGGAGAAACTCAGCAGATCCGGCAGAGTTAATGTATTCTGTCCAGTAACCCTTCATCAGAATGTCTCTTCCATGTTTCCGTCTGTCCTACATGTAGCACTGAGATGCTTTTTCTCCTTGCTGTCTCTATATGCACTGGAAATCAATCCAATCAGAAAAGTAGAGGGAGTTTTGGACTGAAGCAGAGTGAATTGGAATCCATAACAGCAGGTTGGTGGAGCATGTGGGTGAAGTTACATTTGAAATAAAAACCTGGCAGGATCAGGAGCCAGGCTTTAGATGCATGGAACATGTATAAGGAAAAATACCAGATTATCCTGTAAAACGTGAGAACTATCAAATGATACTGACAGGAATTGCACAATTCAGGGGAGAGGCAACCTGTCTCTACATCAGGCTAAAAAAATGTTAAAAGGAATGTTAACTAGGCAGTGAAAGGCTTTTCATGGACTGTCGAGAATGTGAATTCTACTTTCATTCAACCCTGGGCTCTCCTTGACATCTTTTGCCTCACTATTGTTGGCCATGTTTTCTTATTATTGAGACAATAGGTGAGGTACAGGATTGGACAATTAGGGGATGAAAGGAAAGCTCATTGTAGAGGGGGTCAGATGTACTAAATCAGCTCTTTCTCTGCACCTTCTCTGTAGTTGTAACCCTAGATTCTGCATTCCATTTGATTACCCTGATGTATTTATGTAAGATATCATTTGTCTGGTTAGCACACCAAACAATACTTTTCACTGTATCTCGGTACATGTAACAATAATATATCAAATCAAAATCAAATCATATTTCCTTTCATTCAATGTGGCATGATGGCTCAGTGGGCAGCATTGCTGCCTCACAGCACCAATTCCAGCCTCGGGCGACTGTGTGGAGTTTGCACATTCTCACTGTGTCTGCGTGAGTTTCTCCTGGGTGCTTTGGTTTCCTCCCACTGTCTAAAGATGTGCAGGTAGGGGGATTGACTGTGCTGAATTGCCCGTAGTATTCAGGGATGTGTAGACTAGGTGCATTAGCCATAGGAAATGCAGGATGATAAGATGTGTCTGGATGGAATGCTCTTTGGAGGGTTATTGTGGATTTGATGGGCTAAATGGCCTGCTTCCACACAGTAGGAATTCTAAGATTCTTCAATGCAAGTTAATATTGGCAGATTCAATCTACTGGCACATGTGGAACATTGGTGGAGATTAGTATTCAAAGAAGAGTGGCATAATTAGAATCATACAATCCCTAGAGTGCAGAAAGTAGCTACTCAGCCCATCGAGTCTGCACCAACTCTCTGAAGAGCATTCCACCCCAACCTGTAACCCTAGATTTCCCATGGCTAACCCAACTAGTCTGCACATCCCTAGACACTATGGGCAATTTAGCATGGCCAATCCACCTATTCTTCACATCTTTGGATGTGGGAAGAAACTAGAGCACCCGGAGGAAACCCACAACGACATGGAGAGGATGTGCAAACTCCACACGGAGAGTCACCCAAGAATTAAACTCCGATCCCTGCCGTTGTGAGGCAGCATTGCTAACCACTGTGCATCTGTGCCAAGTGGTTACCCAAAGAAGACAACTCATGAGGATCTAATAATTTAGATCCAAGATTCCTAAGGGAACCTCGGGCCAAAGCAGCACGGGATCTGAATGTTCCAAAACCTGGGATAGGAAAATGGTCCCAGACTACTTGTGGGTTATGTTATGTGTTTCGCCTCTTCAAAATAACAGAGGTTGAAGACAGTAAGTTGGAGGCCAGCTAATCATACCTCAGTATATAGCAGAGGCTAAAACATGTGATGAATTTATTACTGTTTGCATGACGTTGAATTAATGAGGGCTACTCAGTACAATTTTCATCCTTGTTCACATTTCTTCCACTTGGAGTCATAGAGTCATAAAGCTGTACAGCAAGGAACCAGACCCTTTTGTCCAACTTGACCAGATATCCTAAATTACTCTAATCTTATCTGCCAACATTTGGCTTATATCTCTCTAAAATCTTTCTATTCACATACCAACTTTTGTTACTTCTTTCATTTTTTTCCACACTACAAAGAGGTGTCTTTATGTCTTGCACTGGATTTGTAATTATTAGCAGTCGAGACTTCTATTTGAATCTTGCATCATTTCTTCCAAACACAGAAATATATTTATCATACATACTCTTGTAAAAGTTGAACTTTTTAGTCTATTTTTAAGGTTAAAATTTTTGGTGTCAACTATTACATGGATACTACTTTTGAGGGGCTGAAATTCATGCTAATGGTTCTCACCAATGCTGTTTTTTTCTCCTGTGTGGTTTACAGTTCGATTCTCCAGTGTGTTGAGAGTAACAGGCATTTCGTCCATGTTTCCAATGCACGATACCTTGTAGCTTTCCTTCTGCCAATTTCTGATTCCAAACTGGCAAAACTGTAATATCTTATCTTCGAGTTCATCAGGCAGCTTTTGTGCAATCTTAGTTCTCTGCCAAAATATTAAATAATGCTTTCTCATGAACCGTGTACACCATCCAGCAGTTGCTTTCAGATCCGAAATTCCATCCTTCTTTGATTCGTTTCATGGATGGATTCCGATGGCTTCACAACTAACACATTTTCCATTTTGGTGATTTTCAAGTACTCACTCAGCAACCTTTTTCTCCAGTTGTGGCCTTTACCTCAGTTGGCACACTTTTATTTTAGCATTATCTGAAGTTGGTTCGTTATCTTTCTCCAGTCTCTCACAAGTTTCTCTGAAACACAAAATTCTCTTGCTGCTACACACTGATTTGGCTTCTCTGCAACTTCAAACACTTACAATTTAATCACTGCTGTACATTTTTTGTTATTTTCTGGAGGGCATTTTTATGCAAAATAATGAAGAAATTTCAAAACCACATTTAGGGGCAGTATGGTGGCTCAGTGGTTAGCACTGCTGCCTCACAGCGCCAGGGACCCGGGTTCAATTCCCGCCTTGAGCAACTGTCTGTGTGGAGTTTGCACATTCTCCCCGTGTCTGCGTGGGTTTCCTCCAGGTGCTCCAGTTTCCTCCCACAGTCCAAAGATGTGCAGGTTAGGTGAGTTGGCCATGCTAAATTGCCCATAATGTTAGGTGCATTAGTCAGAGGGAAATGGGACTGTGGGTTACTCTTCGGAGGGTCGGTGTGGACTTGTTGGGCCAAAGGGCCTGTTTCCACACTGTAGTTAAACTAAACTAAACTAAACTAATCTAGGTATATGACTGTCTTCCACGGGTGCTACAGGGGACCGAACTCAGCTGAGCTGCGCACAGAGGGAGGTTGTCACCTGACTCTGACATGTATCTTAAACTTGTGCAAATCAATTCACAAATTGATGTGAATTGTACATCAAAACACATAAAGCATGAAAATAAAATTCATTTCTTCATCATCATATTTATGTACAGGATAATGCCTTGACTCACAAATGTTGATCTGTTAGCTGTGAAGAACTTTTATATGAGATGTATGGAAATTCTTCTGGTGTAAAATAGGAGTTGACTTTTACATAAAATCAACTTTTACTCTCGTATATACGGTATATACAGAAATCAGATGGGACATTTATTTAGAGTAATGCACCTACTCAATAGCAAATCTTTTATCTCCCTCCCTCTGCAGAGTCAAGCACTGATTTAGTTTTGGAGGCATCAGTTCCCCTGTGGACTGAGCTGGACAGTGTGTATTAACACATTGCAAGGTGGCTATAGGTCAACCTCATTGTGCCTTTGCCTGGCTTCAGGATCCATACATTTTTTAGCAGGACAGCAACCAAGAGAGGGATCTCTAGCTGACATTTCACTTCCTCAGTTCTGGCAGCAAACTGTTATCCTGGATGTTTGGGGACACATATAAACTATCCACAAGACTCACTGAGTAAAAGTGATAATAAAGGCTATCCTATTTTAAAGGCTATTCCAAAGAGATTTATACTGGCTGACATGCCCTAATCACAACACCTTTGCCTCTGCTGTTCACGCTTTTATTTTAATGTATGTCAGCCACTAAAATACATTGCACGAAACATCATTCTGTAAACATGAAACTAAGATTGTGAGAATTTTCAGAGCTGTAAAAGAGCTGGCTACTTAAAAGAAATGACAAGGAAGAAATAAAATAACAGCCTGAACTTTGAAGGCTTGGGTGAGTCTGAATGCTTGGAATTCCATTCTGCTATAGAAATTAAAAGAAATGTGAGATAGAATTGGAATTTATTTTCCACTCTCAATTCGAAGCTATGAAATAGCTGCAGAATGGAATGAATCACTGAATAAGTAATAGTATCAACCCATTATCAGTGCTGAGCAAAGAGTTCTACCTGAACATCGTCTTTCCCATCTATCCGCTCCACCCCCCTCTCTGACCTATTACCTTCCCCTCACCTTCATCTAACTATCGCATTCCCAGCTACCGTGCCCCCAGCCCCACCCCACTCCCATTTACCTCTCAGCCCCCTGGCCCATAAGCCTCATTCTGATGAAACGTCGATTCTCCTGCTCCTCAGATGCTGCCTGACCAGCTGTGCTTTTCCAGCAACACACTCTTCAACTCTGATTTCCAGCATCTGCAGTCCTCACTTTCTCCAAAGAGTTATACAAGTTCTATTGCATCTTAGATCTCAATGAGGGGTTGAAAAATCAGATGGGTTATTTTGAAAACTCTGTAGATGTAATTTTTAAATGTTAATTATGAAGAGTATCTATGATGTGGAGGAGTTGGTGTTGGACTGGGGTGGACAAAGTCAAAAGTCTCACAACACCAGATTAGAGTCCAGCAGGTTTATTTGAAATCACAAGCTTTCGGAGCGTTGCTCCTTTGTCGGGTGAACAGGTGTTTAAAGTGGACAAATTGTTTTGTAGCTGTTAAAATGATGCAGAAGGAGAGCATCAAGTGAATGTGAAACATCAGGTAGGCACACATGCTTCGGGCCACATCATGAACATCACAAACCTTTACAAGGTAGCTCAAGATGGGAACCCAAAACTGGAACCCTCAAAGGTAAGATTGAGGCTGTATGATGGTATAACATTCATCCCATGGGAATAAATTATACCAGGAATTTCTGGAAAAGCTCAGCAGGTCTGGCAGCATCTGTGGAGAAAAATCAAAGTTAATGTTTCAGGTCCAATGACCCTTCCTCAGCAGTAAGATTGTTCAGACTCTGATGGCTAATTAGGCAAGAATCTTTCTCGATAGTTCATGAATCCAGAAGGATCACCGGCCCTGAAACATTAAGTCTGATTTCTATCCATAGATGCTGCCAGACCTGCTGAGCTTTTCCAACAACTTCTGTTTTTGTCTCTGATTTCCAGCATCCGCAGCTCTATTGGTTTTTAAATTTTACCAGGAGCCTCACGCAATGGGAACCATAAAGACCTGCAGTTCTACAGTTACTAAGCCACTGACTGTCATACAAATCCTGGAAGATTATAAAGATGCTCTTACAAGGTCTTGAATGTCTTCCTGGTAAACATCATCTCAAGTGGATAGATGTGTGAAACCAACCCAACATCCTCCATGAAGGATTGCAGCTACCCCTAAGTCAAGCCTGAATGATGAGATAGAGTAACCAACACCCCCAATAGTGCATGTGATCTTAAAAACTGGGATAGAAGATCAAGCAAGGTAAGAAGACCGAGATATTGCCTTGGAGGAACTGTCAGCTGACACCAAGCAAGTGAAATTGGAAGAGGCTGTCATCACAAAACAGCAGATGACAAAGTGTGATAAGGGCAACCAGAGATGGCCAATAAATGCTGGCCCAGTCAGCAGTGCCCACGTCCCATGGGTAAACCAAAAAAAAGAAAAAGAATGGAACAAGGAGAAAATGCAATTCCAGGTGCTTGACGTTAAACCTCTAGGTCATGTAAAAGTGACTTTGTTGGGATTTTGACAAGGTGAGAGATTTGGCAGAGATACAACAAGCAACAGGTGTGAAAGCAGTGCAATGATTCATTGGATTCATGAACTATCAAGAAAAATTCTTGACTAATTTGTCATCAGAGTCTGAATAATCTCACTGCTGAGGATGTACAGTGGCTTTGGGGCACACAACAGGAGGTAACTTTTACTCACATCAGAAAACTAGCAATAATTCCTAGAACTAATAACTAGCTGGACGCACTCTGAAAGTCATCAATCCAGCAGAGACATTGAATCTGAAAGACAAATATCTCACTTGGATCAAACTCTCACCAGGAGAATGATACTTTTCAGGAAAAGACCATTATGATAGGAACAAGCAGACACCATAGAAACTGACAATAACTTACTTGCATATCATTAAAAAGCCTGAGCACCGTAGACGCAATGGATGAAATGTATGTGCAGAGACTGATGAAAGTGAGACAGGCTAGAATTACCACAGTTTTGTTCATGAATGATAACTTTTCGAAAGTATACGAAATAAGGTAGATGAACGTGCAGCATGGGTTGATACCTGGGATTTCGATGTTGTGGCTATTACGGAGACAAAGGTAGAACAGGGACAGGATTGGCTGTTGCAGGTTCCAGGGTTTAAATGTTTTAGTAGGGTCAGAGGTGGGGATAAAAGAGGGGGAGGTGTGGCATTGCTTGTCAAAGATAGTATTACAGCGGTGAAAAGGACGATGGATGAAGACTCGCCATCTGAGGTAGTTTTGGCTGAGGTTAGGAATAGGAAAGGTGAGCTCACCCTGTTAGGAGTTTTTTACACACCTCCTAATAGTCCTAGAAACGTAGAAGAAAGGATTGCGAGGATGATTCAAGAGAACAGTGAAAGTAATAGGGTGGTTGTTATGGGGGACTTTAAACTTTCCAGATATTGACTGGGAAAGCTATAGCTCGAGTTCGTTAGATGGGTCAGTGTTTGTCCAATGTGTGCAGGAGAGTTTCCTGACACAATATGTAGACAGGCCAACAAGAGGTGAGGCCATACTGGATTTGGTTCTGGGTAATGAACCAGGCCAGGTGTTAGAATTAGAGATAGGTGAGCACTTTGGGGACAGTGACCACAATTCAGTGACTTTTACTCT